>NW_013532721.1:8604694-8659905 GCF_000836235.2 Papilio xuthus
CGCGTCTCCCCGCACCGCACCGCACCGCACCGCACCGCACCGCACCGCACCGCACCGCCTCTCTACTCGCCTTTCTTAGCAGAATTGCTTTGTATAAGTTTAGCTTTATTTATTGTCTTTTTCAATCATCTTTATTCCTCGCAAACGACGCTTCGGTATCATTATCCGCAATAAAGTGCGCTATAAAGAGAAGCTCAACAATAGTTGCGCTAAGATTTTAACATTTCAACCGACAACTTCCATTACTTTAATTTGTTTATAGTACTTTTGTGTCTAAATATCACGTCTGGACAATTTTCCCTTTTTTGTCCCGTATCAGATATTTCATTATATAAATCTAATTTATTCAAATAAATTAGAGCATTTACGTGTTTCATAATACCAACGTTTTAGTTTTCTATTTTGAGGACACAATATTAACTGTGTATACGTAGTTTTATATTTGATAAAATTACTTTCTTACATATATCATTTATTTTGAGTTATTGCAGTAATAAAATATTATATATCCTGGTCTACTAAAAAGCACAACATCATAAACATAATAAACACTCCGAGGTACACTTATTGCATGACACGTACAGCTCGCCACTCAGTAAGCGCGGCGCTAGGCACGCGGCGGCAAGCGTCACGCGCGCGTACTGTGGGACACCTAAATCATTCCAAAGGCTTGTACATTAAATTAATTTCTAAATTAAAATGATCAATTTAATAAGCATAAAATCAATGTAATAAGTATATTATCCTCCATTTTTATTTCATTGTAATGAATATGTTTATATTACAAAAATATGCTCATTTAAAAATGTTGAACTCTTGAGATTGACTTAATACAAGGAAATATTATTGCATCAAAGATATCTGTTAGCCGGTGATTGTTGACCGCGTGTAAGCGGCGCGGCGGCGGGCGCGGCCACTCCGCGCCGCACTTCAACACCGCTGCAACTTTTATTGAAAAACTTCAACCGAATTTACATACACACGCCTAACATTATTAAAAACGCTCGCTAAACTTTACAACAAACATCATTTATTACACCTTAATCTTTTATAAATAAAATTATTAATTGTCTGACTCCACCACTTATAGAAAGTCGTACGTTGTAACTATTCCTCAGTTTTCCCATGAATATTTTGAATAAAACGCAAATCAATACAACACAAGTATGCCGTATTAACAATGTGAATATAAGTAACAATAACTGATCGAAATAATAACTTTGTTGTTGTCTATTTCATTATGATTTGTGCTGATAATTTTTTGCACAAATTATCTAATATAATACGTATTATCAATGAAGTTATTGTTAAACCCAACACAAGGGGGTTAAAGTATGGTTATCGGACCTATGTAACTTTTTTATGTTAATGGGTTTGTGTCTATGTAAATAACAGGCAGAGTGAACCAATTACAGTTTTTGATTTGTTCAATTCCTAAAACACTCTGGGTTAGTAAGACCGAAAAATTGCAGTTCCTTTAAGAGTAATTAAAAGACGTGTCCCGCGCCAGCTCCCTCTCTTACTAAGCGACTACCAACTTACTTTCGCGAACTTAATCTGCACCAAGCTTATTTTGATTTCAGATTCCGTTCTGTGGTTCAAATAAAAGCACTATTTTAAAATACATATGAGAAATCTAAAATAAAGACAAATCTCGATATTTACTACAAGCTTAGCTTAGCTTAAGAGTTGAAATAATAGCAAATAATTTAATTCCTAAAAAAACTATTGTAAATCTTCAAGTATAATAAGATATACGAATGTTTACATACAAAAAGTATTGTTTTTATGAGTATTCACGATATTGTTGATAAGACACCGTTAGAAAATAAAGTGTCATTTATAACTTTAAAAAAAACTGTTTTATTACTCAAATACTTCCTCTACACCAATAATATTACCATAACAAAAAAGTATCAAATAAAGTCTCTTGTTTTTATTATAATCTCATAGAAACAAAGTGATATGATGTATTACATAGTTTCGCTAAAATGTTCTAACTTGAACCACACATTAGATACCTTTGTAGGTGGAAGTTTTATTGTAAGTTTCGAGCGAGTCAATAGCGCTCTACGCTACGAAAAACGCATTATGTATTTACGTCGTGAGATCTCACTTCCAGATAACTGTGAATTATACATTCTTGTCTTTAAATATTTATTGTATTAACCCAAAAATACAGTTGGACACTGTTTAGTAAAGTACGTGTTTTAACCCTTTGAATACTAGTGAATGATTTTACCAACGGCTTTACTTTTAAATATGTATCATTAAAAGTGTTTCCGGTAAAAGAAAGCTTTATATTTATTTGTGAAGGTCGTATTTCAGAAGTCTATGCTTAGTTATATTTCGATAATTATGATTTCTGTTAATGTCGAATATCAACGTACAATAAAAGGGTTGACAAATGCTTTAACTAAAATCTAATTGACAATTTTTGTTTTAACAAAAATTGATCATGTAATACGTATTCAAAGGAGAATTTAAACTACACCTGGACTTAGATCCTCGATTAAAAATCGAAATTACAGTTCATAAATTTTGAAAAAGCGAAATTACTGTTGATAAATTTTGAAAAAGCGATCACCCAACCTGGGAATCTACTTCCAACAAAATATATTTAGTGACACTCACTTGCACATTATTGGTGACGGCGATGTTCCTGGATTGTTTAGTTTTCGCTGGAGATAAGTTCTGTGACTTTAGATTAGCGTGGCTCTTATAACTTAAGTTGGAGTTTTGGCACTTAGCAGTTGGACGAATTTGGACGTTATTTGTAAGTATTTCAGCGGCCGCTCGACGCCTATAACTTAAACTGCAACATTATGGTCAACTTCCCGGAACGGAAAAGTTTCTCTGTTACTCGTAAGAAAGTAATTTGCTCTTTGGCTTTATAAAACAGTGTATGACAAAAGTTTGAGCTTCACACTTTCTCGTTGCATTTTGTATTCATTGTCATGGACATTTTGAATTTATAATACTATTTCAAAATGTTTTATTAACATATTAAAATTGCCTTGTTGATACAGTTTGTATTAAATCATAGTTTACTGCAGAGACGATAGTCTATCTCATCATCATCATCATCATAATCAGCCTAAATTTGTCCACTGCTGGACGTACGCCTCTCCCATCGATTGCCATAATGCCCGGTTCTGTGCCTTTGAATACGTAAAAGCATTTAGTTCTTCCGAAATGATTAATAAATACATTATAAAACCAAAACAATCTACTCAAATGCATAGAAAAGTGCCAAATGAAATCACTTACTTTTTTCTGAGTAGAAAACAAAGCTTGTGATAAAATAGAAAAAGAATTTCTCGAGCGGATATCGTTATATCTGTCAAGCACTTTATTTTCTAAGCAGAGAGGCGTCGGACCGAAAATATTTTCCCCTGTCACGTCAGTCATGTGGGCTTACTTCTCGCGTCATGTAACATGTTGTAGCGCGGTTAACGCGGGTAACGCGGCTCCATGGAACCGCAACACTTCTGTCATCTTATGCACATTAAGGTTAAATTATAGTGTTACATATTTTTATAGTTTTCATGTAGCGTGATTTTTTCGATGTGTTTAATATCCTAAATGAGTATCACACAGAACATTTTAGGTTATGTCCTTCTATCCTTGTTTTAAAACATAGGCAATAGATGGCGCTGTGTCATCATTGAGAGCATCAGTTAGTCGGGTTTTTTAATTAATCAAATGTGTTACTCTAATCTGAAAAACCATTGAATGCTCTGTTTCGATCTGATGTTTGTTATTTACATTATAATCGTGCCTTCATTAAATAAACAAAAGTTATATAATTTAGCAAAGCATCTGATTGCAGACCGCAGTATAAATTTTATTTGAGAGCGGCTCCAGCGCGAGTCTGCCAGCGCGTCGGCGGGCGGCGAACACTTTGCGGTTGCCGGAGTTCGCGGCGCACACGAACAACCAAGTAACTTTTATAGGAAAACTTATTACGAATTACCATATTTTAGGTTGTATTAAAAGCAATCGTAAAACTTTAAATATACGTACCTTTTGTTGTATTAATTTTAATTTGCAATAAACCACAGATCACAGACGGATAGTTTATTTTGCATAGTAACCTGTTTAGAGTGAGATGTGACATTAGCCGCAATTGTTGAATTGACATTCTAAAGGCTTTATGGGATAGTAGGTTACATGGCTTCCAGTATATTATTACGTGCAGGTACTGCTGCGTTGCGTACCGTAGATTCAGTGGAATACAATAAAGAACAAAAGAACTTTACATGGAGATGCAACATATATTTGTTTCAAAAGAAGTCTTCAACATCGCCATTGACTTGATCAATCCAAAATTAAACAAGGTATCATATAAATTGGAAAAGTTATACGGCAATTGAAATATAATAAAATTATTGATATGTTAATTAAAATCAAACAATGAAAAACAGAGTTCAATTAAAACGCAATAACATTTATTTAACCGGATTTCCATTTGATTCAGTCTATACGACTCTGTCTCAAGAGAGCAGCGTGTTTTATGACCGAGTCGGACAAAATGAATGTGCTCTTAATTTAAATATCGCTTATTGAAACTCTTCTCCGTGGAAAATGATGATTTATTTATAATTTGTATAGAATTAAAATTGTCAAAAAAATCTTTTTCAAGACAAAATCTGGTTTTAAGTAGGATCAAAATAAGTTTAATTTCAGCTAAAGTTTTAAAAAAATGAGTATACTATTGAAGGATGTTACACAATAGCTCAGTAGTCCACTGTTCAGGTAACAGACGCAATTTCATACAATATTTTGCTCCTGCACTAAACCTGTACGTACGCATACAAACATGAAGAGTCAGTTCAGTTCGTTTCGCTCCGATTGCTAGCTATATTGTGGTGCTCGATAACGAAAAGATGCTTTTAACTAGCGCTTTGCTGTGTCTATACAATGCTGGAAAAGAAAAGACGAATTAAGGTCTTGTTTACGGCTAACCTCGATAGAAAATTCTAAGGATTTCAAACTTGTACGGTTGTATATTTTGTATTTTCTGTAGATTCTAGTTGAGTCGTTACTTAGTCAACATTTATAATTACTAATATGCCGACATATCGAGCTTTGAAACCTAATTTGTATACAAAATTTGTTGGGTTTGCTTCTCGCCAGTGGGCTAGTATATAATATAATTAAGGTTACTCTAGCAGTGTACCTGTGAAATAACATTCTCACATTTATATGCAAACATAATCCTCGTCATCTAATTAAAGTAAATCCGCGAGTTAGTGCGGCGCGGCACAAAGCGCCACCAAGTTAAATAATTAGCGCGGCGGGGGCCGGGGCGGGGGCCTGAGCAGCAGGCGAGGCGGGGGCAAAGCGGCCGGGGCGGAGGCAGAGATCCGAGGCGGGAGCTACATGACTGACAAACTGAGCAGTGAACGTAATTAGTTCACTGAATATACTTAAACCCTTTGTACACAAGACTACGTAAATCTTCGATACCCGGCGATTTTAGTCTTAAGTAACTTACCCAATACAATTTCATAGAGATTTGTACACAGGCACACGTCGCCGACAATTTGTACTTTCGTTTCCGGCACCAGTCGCTAAATACCTGTTTGTTATGATCGTCGCTGCAAAAACTGATGCAATTTTCAAGATAGTGGAGCAAATCTACGCATATTTCATTTTATAAAATCCTTGTGGCTAATGGCTAACACGGGCATAGCAACTACATGTAGTTGCTATGCCTATACAGATCGAATAGAGGTCTTCCGTTGACAATCCAATGTTGTACGGACGGCGCGCTACTCGATACTCGCGGCGAAAGGATCGAGGAATAGTGTCTAAGATTTGCGTAACCTTGTGTACGAAAAGCCTTAAGAGTAATAGTGTCTGACTATCACACCCATGCTGGTTGAATACAGCACATTCAACGTTTTGTATAAAAGTAGCTTAGTTGTAATTTTTTTTATAAAATATTCTATTTTACGGAATACCATTACGACTTTATGCCCACTAAACGTGTTGTTTACGTAACAAATAACAAAACATTTGGTAGTCAAGCCCAACAAATATTTGTGAAATGAAAAAGGTAACATTCATAATAAATATTTTTGTTTCCTGAATTTGTCATAGGAAACATTAAATGATGATGTAAATAACAATACTCTAACAAATTGACAAAATATTTTTGGTTAGTCAATATGTAAACTTTGGTGGGGAAACGGTGTAATCGGCGTCCATTGGCAGAGCTGGTGTTCGAGTGGCATAACACATCCGTCGCTGCGGACACAAATCGCTCGCTGTGCACACATTGCGCGGGAAATGCAGCCGCTTCTTCACTGGAGCGAAATGCTACGTTTTGATGCGCGTATGTCATGTCATACGTCGACGGATAAACCACGCTTAATGTAAGATCGAACATCATTGACGTTTCTTGATATAATGTTATTTGTACAACGCGACGAATTGTCTTATATACTATGAGTATTTTATAAGAGAAAATGGGTTTGTAATAAATCACTTTTAAAACATTGAAGTAACTAATATCCACATTTGATTTACAAAAAGAGGTTAAGTAAAAAATTACATTAAAAATCCACGAAACTATATAGTACTTATGTTTTAAAAACATTGCAGATTTAGTGCTATTAAGTTAATTGGTAACCGCTCTGCGCTCCTCAAACAGTTCACGCGTATCCGATTCGGTGATACTACACTCCATCGAGCCTGTAGTAATTTGATAGTGTAGTTGTGAACGTCCGATCTAAGGCTCTCTATTGTTCCCCAATGAGTGGGCCTCTGATTGCGGACACGCCGCTCCGGTACACCATACAGGCTTACTTGACTGTTTAGTTTTCATTTGTTTGTGAAATCGAGCAAAATTAAATGTTGTCGTAATTAACTTATTCTCTTTTTTAGTTGTCTTTTTATTTATTCACATCACAAAATATTTTCCAAACTAAAATTCATATAATTTTAGATGTATTTTTAATACCTAATTTTTTAACTCACGTTTCAACTCATTAACAAATGTATGAAGTTTCAAATATTTTTATACTTATTCTTTCCTATGTTATTCTATCTAAATTTATTATTTTAAACTCTAGTACGGAAATAACACGTAGCTAATAACCGTTATTGTAGAATAATAATAGTAACAATACTTAAATGAGAAGCAATTGCGATGAGATTACGATGTTCAGAACAGATTATTAGTTTACCGCTTGCTGCTGACTCGATCGGGTTGAGCGCATTAACTACATTTACTCTAACAACTATGTATATGACATCTAAACTTCTAATCTTAACTGCATCAAACTTCTGAAAAACAAGTTCATAAATTCTATGATATTAAAAGTTCCTAAAGAAGTAGTCTGATAAAATAACTTGTCTCTGATCACGACCAACTTTGCATTTATATATTAAAGTCACAAATTCAATTAGATTATCATTGAGCTATTGTAGTGAGTTATGAGCTAGCAAACAGGTTAGTAAATAAATTCGATAATTTTTTTATCAAGTGTTGTAAAAAAAACGGTCGGTTAATAAAAGTTTAAACGATTCTGTAAAAGTAAATTCCGTTACAACATCTATAAGTCATATTAAACAAATAAATAAGCATCCAAACATAAAAGACACGTTTGTGCAGTGCATTATGCCGTATGGAGAGCGCAAAGGCCAATTGACTCGCGACAAGTTATCGCACAACTTCTCAGCAACGACTGGATTCGGCGGGCGGCGGGCGGCGGGCGGCGGCGGGCGGCGGAGGGCGGCAGCGGGCCGGTGCAATGTACAAGAGATGAGCGATTTCTGATTACTAACAAAGTTTTATAGGAAAATATAGAACTATTCTACTACAATATGCAGATTTGTATACATTGTGTTGTGTGAGTTACCCTTTTAATAAAAATGATTAGATTTCCAATTTCATATAATAGATATGTCATCAAATGTTAAGTGTGGATTGATACTTTTATTACAAAAATTGAAAAACGAAAACATAAATTTAGATTATTAACACAAAATCAGAGCGAATAAGCTTATAAATTAAACCAAGAAAGATGAACTATGAATTCAAAGTGAACTTTATGCAGGTTAAAGTTTTAGCGGAAAAGTTGGTCGCCTGACAAACGAACCGACACAAAGCGACGCGATGCATGTAACGTCTCCTTAATTGGACAAATATAACGTTTACAATATTAGTGTAACATATCTCTTAGACATGTCAATAATTATATCGCGAAATACATATGTTTTTATCTCTAAGACTGGCGGTACCTAAAACTCTTCAAGGTAAATAATATCTTATTCAAAATATTATAGCTAAATTTTTAAACAACATTAGACGCTTCGTCTCTTCTCTGTCCGTATATTGAAGATGCGCCCAGGTTTAACACTGTTTTGTATGAAATATTGTTTATATTGTCATATTCAAGGTCTGAATGAACACCAATCAATAAGATTAAGAGTAGCCAAGTGAAATACATAATTACGTAGCAGACGACGGGACCGGCGGAGGCGGCGGCGGCGCCTTTCATCTCAATACAGACGTGAATGCAAATAGCCTTATTGAAATCTGCGGAACCTTTAACTGACCAATGAATAAACGATAATTAATCTTTAAGGCTTTAACGTAGGAATGAAATTGTATGTATCTGACTTGAATAAGCGCTTTACAAATGACGTAATAATTTGGTCTTATTGAACAAATCAAGTTACAGAAACAATTTATTTTGTATCGATAGACAATAGATTAGCCCATACAATCAAATTAATGAAGTGCAAAATGTTTTACATCACTGTCTTTACATACAGATACAAGATCTTTCAGTTTTATAGCTATTATAAAAAATGGTTGTTTTGTTACAACAAAAACGGCAAGTTTCAAAAGCCGTAAGCATGTTTAGTGATCACAATGTACCGGTGAGGTACGCACGTGCGCTAGTTTTACACTTGATGCTAATTTCCCAAAGGACGTATAAAATGTATCACGATCTCGTGTACAGCGACAAGACGCCGCTAGTGATAAAGTTGCTCCTCTTACAATATACTTTATAAGGGTATAACTTTAAATTATTTAATATCGCATTAACTTAGTAGAGAGCCATTATTTTTTCATTGATTCTTTTGCACAAAAAAGTATGAAAAATTACAACTTTTTATATGGAAAAAAAATAAATGCATTTTTTTTAAATTTCATTTCTAATATTTAAAACAGGCGTTCAAATGTATGCAATTACAACACAAATTATAAACATATATGCAACAATAAATGCATCTCTACTTAATGCCCTTAAATTATTTGAAAATGCCGCAAAACAAGTTTTTATGCGATAAAGCTTCGTTCAGCAGCGGCCGGGCCTTTTGTGTTTGAAACGTTCTGCTCTAATTTTAAGCTCCATTGCTGTTTTCTCGTTAAGAATCGATAGCAAGGTGTCTATACAGTTCTCTGAAAGACTTTGACTGATGTATTTACTTTAAGAAACTTCCTTCCTTTACAATGCGATTCGTTATTTTTCTTACAACTGTAAAATACCTTTAAATTATTTTCAATAATTTAAGTTGACGTTAATTTATTTAACCGTATTTCTAACTTGAAGGCCGGAGCTGCTTATGTGTCTAACGCACAAGTTTTATTCCCCATCATTGACCACCTCTGGATCCTCTGGAAACTCAATGCAAAGTTGTTTGATATTAATTGGGCTGATACTGACAATCCTCAAAGTTAAATTGAGTATAGTACACCCAGTTTCTATAAATTAACGAAGCCAAACGTCGAAGTCTTTGCGCCGCGCGATGTCACGCGAGTGCACTAAAATAACTCTGTTTAAGTTGTCACTGATATACTTATCAGTGGGCATTGATTTTATGGGAAGTATTTCTTCTTATTTTCCATTTCTATATTGGTTACAGTATCACGTAAAATATTAATTTAAATGTTTGAGGTTCACGGAAAATTTTGATGACAAAAATTAAACTAAATTCTTGAAAGCCGATTTCTGTTGGGAAATATCTGTTTCCCAACATTATTTGCATGAAATGTCTTGTTAACATTTTCATAGCTTTTGTTGCTGTTTTTAATTTAGAAGAAAATTACTTAATCAATTTATAGTGTCGGAACAAAAAACGTGTTGGAAAAGTTTGTGGTTTTATTTTCCTGACACTTCAATTTCTTTAATTTACTTTTAAATTTATGTGGAATATTAATAACGATGCAGAGGTTAATTCTAATGTAGTAATGAAAAGTGATCAGCTTCACCACTAAACAAACAAATAAGAACTATTGCTAAATAATGAAACATCAAAACAATAAGTTATCATTTGTAAATGGAGTTATAATTTGATAATATTGAGTAATCGTCCGCGGAGAATAAACAACAATTGATCGCATCAATTATTACAACGTGAGTCGGATAGCGCGCACAAATAGACATCATTACACGCTACACGGCCCCGCCCCCGCCCCCCACACACTCACTTAACAATGATTTTTTCTTCTTTTTCACAAATATACTGCTTTTGTAATTATGACAAATGTTTCTTTAAATTTCTCTTTTTAAGATCCGCGTACCAATGACTTTAAGTTTAATTATGATTATGAATGAATGAATGTTTAGCGAAAACTTACACCAATACTTATTCGTATTTCACATATGCAACTCTTAAATTAAGTGTTTCATAAAATTAATATAAGCTAAGTATAAATTCAGTACAAATACGCACAAAAAAGTTCTGCTTCCATGTTATCTCTTCGCCATTGATTCGGGTTTTTGCATCAGCAATTTATTTACATATTGTGAACATATCGCGAGGCATTTCTGTCGTGTATTGCCATCGAATCTGCATGGAATGCTGCAGATAAGCATTACAAGTTTATTTATTTATATTTTTGTTCCATCGAATTTACACTTTGAATACTTTGTAATTGTGTTTTTGAAAAGTTTATAAAATTTATTCAAATTTTTAAGGAATGGTTAAGTCAATAATCCTTGTACTGAATCGCGTCCTGACAATTATTTAGATTCACTTATGGGAAATGTTAGTACTATAAAAAAGATGCAAAAAGTGTTAGAAAAAAATACTATTATAACGCTTAAAGTTTGTGGATACGCTTTTTAATTGACTGAGACGTAATTATGAAAACAGCTCTCGTAATAAGTGATAGCCTAAATTGAGTCTAATGAATAACCGTCCTCGGGGAGTAAACAACAATTGATCGTATCATTTATTAGAGAGGGGTAGCGCTGGGGTAGAGCGGGGGGGGGCAGGGCCGGCCGACGCGGTCATTACTCACCGCGCCGCGCCGTCAAACATATTCCCTCTGTAGCGCCTTTTTTTTCTTCTTAAACTCCAAAAAACATAATAAATGTTAGTACTAATTTAATGCATATTGATACAAGCTAATCATTGTGATGTAACTGTATTGACACTGAAGAGTCAAAAGCAAAATCTGTTTGTTGATGTTGATTTCTGTCTCAACAAATGAACCGGTTTATTAACACCACGAATTAACCAAAGACAGGCGTCAAGTAGAATTGTTTTCTGCGAAGTTGAGTCCAACTCATTTGGGTACCGGTCACATAACTTCAGTTGACCCGCGGGTTCTCTTGCCACCTTCTATTAAAAAATCTTTTATAATGTTAATAACATATGTATGTATAATGTAATTTCAAGCGCAACTCTTAATACTCTTTGACATTCACAAAAAATGGCACAAGATTTACGTAAAGAATGTCATGTTTTATGCAACACACAGCTCGGCTAAATTAAATTAGGCAATGCAAATGTTATTCCTGTAATAACTCTCTGAACATTATACACTGCCACGCTAATATACAATATACAATTAAATATTAATTAAATCGTCATTTTTCCATGAACAAGACAGCTGCGTTACTTTTTAACAGAAGATACATTCTATCAAACATGGCTAACTTTTACAACTTCATTCAACCCTTTAGAAGGTGTTCTGCGTAAATTACAAACGTGTTAGCAGCTCTAGTTCTCGGTGCATCGACATTTATAGCTGCGTGTTGGTGGACAAAGAGGCGGACACAAATCATGTGGGAGGCCGAATGTCCATTGTTGTCAACTGACCGCGATTATTCACGTACAGTTAACTTTGACGTATTGAAGGGGATTTGTCCGTCATCTATTTGTTTTGACCGGCGCTGGCGAACGCTCTTCTGACTAATTTACGACCAACGAGATTTTCCTTGTTAGGATGCGGTCATTTATTAAATATTTTGTTAACACCGAGTGACAAGCTTGCTTTTTAAAATTAACAAGTAAGATAAAAAAAAATAATGTTAGAGCTCGCACACCAATTTTAGAAGTGGATTTAACAGGGGAGGGGATGAATGGATAAGAAAGATACCTTTTTCTTATACAACCACTCTTAGTTTCCTTAAAAATAAGCAAAGCTCTAGGGACAGCAGTCAGCAGCATGCTACCGACGAGTCCTAGGATACTTTGGACATATTGCCCGGAGAAACCCCGACAACCTAGACAAATTGGTTGTGGTCGGAAAGATAGAGGGTAAAAGGTCACGGGGTCGATCACATACTCGCTGGTCCGATCAAGTGCAGGCTATATTGGGACTGCCCTGAGACAAGCCGCAGACAGGACGGCGTGGAGGCAGCTGGTCGACACGGCCGTTGAAGCGTACCAGGACAAGCACGACCTTCAGTAATGAAGAATATGAAGAAGAAGAAGGGACAGCAGTCAGGGGTCAAAAATAACGTCTTGATTAAATACATTTTTATTATGAATCACCCGCACCAATGACAGATATCCCATAAATTCTCCGAACTTTCCGCTATGTAAATATGTTTACGATTATTTAATAAATAAACAAACAGCAATATCGAATCGGAGAAATTCCAATAGAACTGTGTTTGATTTATATTGTGTTCGCGCGAAAAATATTTACTGCAACGTAATGTAGCCGTCGACATCGGGAGCCTTTGTTTAAAACCGTCAGGCGCAGATGTCGCGGCAAGCGCAAACGCTCTGCCACATCACTCGATATACTCCGCTATATGTTCTTAAATGCTTTAAGTAGCAGTTTAATAAAAACTTGTTATTTTCCATTATCTTTAAATGAGATCTATTTTTCTCGTAAAGAGGTTTTATATTTTATTAAGCTTCCAATCGAACGGGAATATTTATAAAGACTTGTCCTACTATTTTATACGGCTACTTTTATTTCTTTAGTCTATTCCGGTGGAGTTCCTTACGTAAAGGTTAGGTTATCATTTTCATCAAGTGTTAATCCAGACCAGACCAGTTCAAACGACACATTCAGGTGGAATATCAGTAATTTAAAAGCAATAAAGTACACCGCTCCATCATTAAATATCAGTGACAGAATATAAAAATTTTATGACAACCATAAAGTTAGCGCCCGTTCCGCTGCTGCCGCACCGCCGCACCGCCGCACCGCCGCACCGCCGCGTGCCTCAACGCAACAGCGCGACGCGCGTCTCGTGACCAGCCCTTCTTTACAACAATATTGTATGTATTTTATAAAAATGAATTGCTATTCATTGAAATTAAATATTGTTTGCTATCAGCACGTTTTTTTTAAATAGAATAGTAAAGAGTTACATATACTTCATAATGACACATAGACACAAGAAGAAAACTCTATTAGCTATTAATATCCATACTGTTATATAATCAAGATTGTTTATTGAATCTAGTACAAACTTTATAAGTTGATTCAAATATAAGCTCAGTTCTTTGCGGGAACTCAAATTCTTTATTACTTTGAATTTTCAGATATTCACTAGCAGTTATATTAAATTTTCATATCATAACTGTATTTGCAGCAAGTGTACGTTCGAATACTGCGCCTGTAGATTTTCGTGGAATTACAAAGACGGCAATAAAACCGTGCTCTGTATATTTGATGCGGGGCGCGCTTCTAAACATTTGCTCATCTCCTGATACAAACGCGATCGCCGTTCAATAACATCTGCCTAGCAATGATTTTTCCTATTGTTTTCTCATTTAACCACACTGATTATCTGTGAATTTTAACTTTTGCGAATAATGTCTTGAACATATACAACAGTAAAAGTTTACTTTCAGTTAACTAGTAAATAAAAACAAAAATAACACTCATATATGGTATTATATTAAATGCAAAAAATAATTACCGATGATTTATAACTAAACTAGTATTTTGAAAATTTATTAGTTTTTTACATTTACCCTTTTCAAAGAGTTCAACGAACAAATATCTAGAAGTGTCCGTTTTACAGCGCGCGTAAAAGTTTTACAGCCCGTCACAGTCGTAAAGCAACCTGAATTATGAATAATGGATATTAAATTGTTGTTCAAACGTCCTGCAGCTACAGCTGTGGTGAACATTGCTGGAAATTTATTTATTGAGCGTCATATAAACATATTGGTTTTTACATGTATTTAATTATTTCACTTTTACAGAATAAATTGAATAAACTTGTGCATTTCTAGAGTCACTAGGTGCTAGCCCTTACTTTTTGTATATTTTTAACTAGCTAAGGCTATTTAAGAGTAAAGTAAAATCCAAATTTTGTTTATAAGTTAAAAAATATGCACAAAGAATTGAGAGAATGTTAATAGTGTGACATAACAAAATTCCGGAGAGATGCGACAACACGTGCATACGTAATGCACGATCAGACAAACGAGCTGCGAACAAAGGAGGACAACTTTTATTTTAAACTGGATTAAGCAAGTTGTCTAACACGCGCCGCTCCAGCGACTCGCTCGCCGCGAAAGGTCTTAAGTGTTTTAAGAAAATTAACACCCCGATTGTATATTCAACAGTGGAATTTGTGAGAATTACACGTCGTAACTTTTGGCCGCGAGTCACGTTCTCAGAACAACGATATAGGAATTTTACATGCGGTGAATACGTGCACAATTTTGCATATATCATGACCTTGCGTATAAAAATTCTAATATTTAATTTTAAAATATGCATGACGAGTCTGACAAGACATTCACCTCCGTTATAACAAACGCCATATAATTTAGCAGTAAGGCAGGCGCTAAGACAAAGAATAAATGTAATTCGGTATGAGTTCAATCCATATTGTATAAGAGAATTAATGTAGCGTTTGCTGCGGGATTAGTTCCCAATTGAAACGTGCCGCCGCGTCCGGCGAGTGGCGCTAGTGTCGCAGCGTCCTCGCGCCCCCGAACTCCGCTTGTTTCAATTCCAATCATCCGCCAACTTTCCAACAAATACTCACGGCTTATTATATGAAATGAATATTTATAACCTAAAGAACTGATTTTTGAATTTTAATAACATTTAAATTAAACACCTCCTTAGATAAAAACTGATCGAAATCAAACTTATCTTGACAATTGTTGGTACGAAATAGACAAAAATAAATAAATAACTCTATTTCGTTATTTCATTGCCAAATGCGGTAATAAGTAATATTTCCTCTCAGCCATATTTGCGATATATTTTATTAGGGTTTGACAGAAGTGAGAAGGGATACTCTTGCAATATCGCAGAATGGCCGCCGCCCGCCGCCCGCCGCCGTCCGCCGCCGCTCGTCCGTTCTTGTTATAGTAATTTGAACGCTCGCCTAATACCTAAGACGGTTGCCATAAATCATCAATTTCCTATTTTATCTCGTCTAAAAAATCATTTACAAAAATTGGGTTATTTTCGATAGCAAATTTGTTAAAGAAAATCTTGCAGAAGTAATCTATGAAAGATATTTTTCATGTTAATCTTGAAAACAATGTCTATCAAACATTTTTACCTTGGTTGTTGCAAGTGATAATTAAATAAAAATCAAATGATATCATTCAAGAAATACTGCAATAAAGTTAGGCCATATGTTTAAGGTTTATAGGATTTTATTTGTTATGTTTTTGAGCCTACTACTCGTCAGTTGATAGAAGAGTGTCGTACATGAACGCTTTTAGTTCGACGGCTAACTCACATCCATTGGTTATGTTCATCAACGAACATGATTTGTCACATTTTTGACATTTCTCCAATATTTTGCTTTTATGTACTTTTATTCATTTTTTAATTGTGTTGGAATTTTGCAGAAATATAATTAAAACACTTGTACCAAACTTATTAAAAAGAATAAACTAAAGTTGGCATTTTCATTAATGTTAACTATGAAAATGAAAAGAAACATTTGTGTGGTAAATATATGAGGTGCGTCGACGTAGCGCGCGCCTCGCGGGTGCCGGGGTTATAAATGACATCGCGAAATTAAGTCAGTCCCATTCTCCTGGAAGCAATGTCCCCGGATTACTCATACTTTAAATAATATCATGCCACGGAAAATATATACATACATACATATCAAATGACAAACAAAATGTATGGAATATTTTATTTTCCTTGCTTTTTTTTCTTTTTCTTTTTTTTAGAGACTTGTTCTTTTGAACATGTCAGTCCCATAACATTCAACTTAGGACCTAATTACAATTATAAGTATACAAGCAAGCGATACAACAATAAAAAAAACAAACAAAAATATTTACAATTAATTAATATCTATAAAGCCTTTAGCACCATATTTCGGACGCCGTCTGCTAGATCCGACAATAGTTGGTCCAAAGCAAACAGAAGTTCGCCAATATTGAGCCTTGACAAATTGTGCTCTTTATATAGTTTTCCTCTCTCCTCCTCGTTCAGGACACACTCAGCAAGCACGAGTTGCACATCCTGAATCACGCCGCAAGATTCACAATTAGGTGATTGTTTTTCCTTGTTGTTAGACAAAGAAAACACAGCTAATCTGTAAACACTGAAAATTCTCGTGAAATCCAGTTCAAATTATATAAATAATTCTCGGTAAAGTTCTTGATTTGTAAAACAAACGAAAAATAACAAAGGTGACTTAAGCTAAGCTCAAACTATGCTTTTCACATCCCACATATTAATGTACTTGATATTGTGAAGTTTTATGAAACGGTCTATTGAATTTTATTATTACGTGAACGTACACATTTTCTATTACATTTTATGAGCAAACTTGAAGTCATTGATTTGTTTATGTGTTTTATATCGCCGGCGCCGCCGCGGAGCAGTATCGTCAGCTAACTTATATTGAAAAACTTTACAAAGCAATACAAACAATTTTATACATTGTAATATACATAAAAATTGTCTGATACACCAAGTTGTAACATCTTTTAAAGAAGGATTGAAAAAACCATTACAATTAATGTAATCAACAACGCCTGTTTCAATTAATTTTAACTTAAATTATAAAATGATTTTTTGCATCATTAGAAAATAATGCATAAATCATGTTCTAGTGTATATCTACGTTTATATATTTAACCTTTTTTATATGTTAATAGTTTTCGTGAGAGACAATGTTCCGGAACAATAGCAGGTGTTTAACAACAATAGCCATTTGCATTTATATATAAATGATTATTCAACATCGGCTTCTCCTCTGACGGCTGAAGGACACATTGTGCGATATTTTATATACAAAGAATTTTATTTATTTGACCAGTTATTTTAGACAGAGTTCGCTTGTATCGTACAAGAATATACTAGTAGTAAATAATATTTCGCACTGGCTGTTGATAGCTACAGTAATCCACCTCTAACGTTCGGCACAAAATTACGAATCTAAATTAACTAAGCTTAGCGTAATCTAGCCGGGTTGTTCATATTTATTGGTATAATTATTTGCACCATTTTATTGTATTGGGTTATTAAATTAAGGGAATTATTGAAATTTATTTTATTCATAATTACTTTCTTAAATAATATTTTGTTAGGTTCATTCATTTACATAACATTCTTACATTCATTGAAAGGGCCTTAAAGATTTAAAAAAAATCTGATCTCGTTTAAGTGACCTTAATTCACCTGAAATAAACTGCTGCTTGAAGACAAAGATTCAAAATGAACAGCAAATGGAAAGGGCACAATTAGTTTGCGAGTTCTTACTACGACGGGCCATAAGTCCGAGAGACAGGCAACCGCCGCTCGCAGGGATATCGACTCGTTATGTATTCTCAGAGCACCCCTAAACCATTAATAGCTTGCTTTGCAGCTTCCCTACTGTAATCGTTAACCTTAAACGAATACCGACTTTACTGCAACAATTTCTATTTAATTCGGTATATTTTTGTACAAAATGTAGCAGTATTTTAATTGAAACTCTCGTATGAATATGACACAAAAAATATTTCACCTATCAATATGCACCGGAATCACGGAAGCTGTAAATATCACTTAAAACTTTGGCATCAGACAACATAAATAAATGATTCCTCCTCGCCCCTCCCGCCCCGGCCTGACCCCTGCCTCCGCCTCCGCCCCGGTGCGATCCAATGCGCACGAGATAACTGGACGTGAACAATCGCGGACAACTACAACGAGCACCGAGGGTTGACAACAACGCACATTTGCATTTATAAATCATTCATGAACGGCTCGTTGCTGCCCGAGAAAACATTTTGCGTGATTGTTCTAGTAACAATTTTGACAACTGTCAATACTGCTTCACAAGAGTTAGCATAGAAGACGGTTTTCATTTGTTCCGGTTACGCTAGGCGGCTTAGTAAGAGTTAGGAGTTGAACATTAAATGTAAGAAAATAATTACATATCAAATGGAATTGTAAAGTTTGTGATGAATTAGGTTCAGTTAACAATTGAGTGCACCTATTTCGAGATGATCGTTGAGAGCTCTTTTTTAGAGACTGAAATTGAACTTCGCTAAAAGCTCCGGCAAATTGACTGAAAGCTACAAAGTGCAGTGACGTGCTAACTTTCTTTCCACCGTGTTGTTAAAGTAATCAACTCGTTTTAAGTACAAAGAGTGCTGCAAATGTGGCAATAGTAAGTCACGCATCAATTTTTGACATTTTTACGTAACACGGTTATTAGAAAATTCTGCCAATCGTTTTTTTCCAAACCTTTCCTATTAACAAGATTAAATAATTACTGCCCAAAACATTTATGACTTAAACTTAAAAGTATTTTATCAAGTTTGCCTTTCTCTAGTTAACACAACTGTGTAATTTGTGTGAAGTACATGAAATGCCGATGAAAGTTGATGAAACAGAAGTTTACATTATAACGGGCGGGAGTATTTGCTCGGAGCTGTCGGATAATTGGAACTCAAACAGGCAGAACTCCGCGATGTCCTTATAAGCACGTTTCAATTGTAACGTTAATCCATCGTCATACATTTACAGTAGAGGTCTCCATCTGACTGCTATCAGAGATGAGGTCGGACCTCTTGCGGCACGACAGATACTTACGATCTCAAAAGTCAAAGATCTACCTACCTACCAGTTATACTGGTGTTTTTTTTTAGATAAAATCTCTCATTTAATTCAGAAACCGATTTATTTTTTACTTTTTAATGTGAATTTTTATCGTTTTAAGTATTTGACAGTATAAGAATTTTGATATATTTACTGATTTGTTTAGATTCCTCGTTGTCGAGATCTATAATCTACATATTATAATTTATGATACAAGATTTTTCAAAGCTATTTGCTATAAAATCAAGGTTTCTATAAAATGTGAAATGATTTCATTGATAAACAATATTAGTTCGCTGTCGGGATTGACCCCCGCCTTATCTAATACAATGCTATCGCTCCTTTTAGACCCTTTGACGTCATTTGGTACAAGTGACGCGCGGCGCCGAGACCAACATTTTTATTAATATCTAATTCATAAGATACTTCTTCTTCATTCTATTCTGTCGAGTCATGTATCAACGTTGCATTATTTTAAGAGTGTATGTCACCGTTACCTTTATTTGGATTTTTTTTCCTTTTTTATGCCCGTCTCAGATTAACGTAAAAACTCCAGTAACGTTTAAACTGTCGAATCTAACGTGTAAACGGTTAAAAGCCTCGGTTTTCAGTCAGGAACTGATTTCAACAAGATTTTCACCATACGAAGGCTTAGGTAACGGTTAGGTAAAGTGAAAACTTGGGTTAAAAAATATTAACCGTTTTTTTTACTAAAGTTAAAATAAGTTTCATGTTATTTCAATTATCAGGCGTAAGTAGTTTTTCTTGAAAGCGACACATATAATATTCAATACTAAGTACAAGCTCAATATTAATTCTCCCTTAGGTTTAAATTAACAAACTTTTTTCATTTCCTGTTATTTTTACACTTCTCTGGCTGACAGGAGGGTTGTTTACAACTTTAGATTTTATTTTCAGTGAAAGGAAAAAAATAATTGAAATAGCTACAAAAAAAAAATTCTGATTTTACATTTTTTAATTAATGTGAGGTTAAGAGTGACCAGAAAAGTAGTGGTATGTCTGATGGCTGGCACTATGACATGGTGGTTACAATATAAATGCAAATTAAAACTGCAGCGCACTGCACTAAGCAGCCGGAGCGGCCCTAACGACAATTTTAATGACCCGGTTTGTGCACTTAATGTACACTATTGGGACTAATAAATTGTCCTATACATGTAAGCCTCGTGTTGAAAAAATGTAAGCATATCAGTGTTACAAAATACGCACGCAAGAATAATAAACTTTTGTACCTCGTGTTTATATGAAGTTGTCACAATTATAAAGGTCTCTTTGACGACATTAACAAAGGGCAAAAAGCTTGTCTATGTGCGAGTGTAAAGAACAATTGAAATAAGAATGTTGCGCGGTCGCGCGCTCTGAACGGCTACATCTTACTAAAAATTTATTCGAATTTTCGTTCGCCCGCGGCTTTGGGAAAACAATTTGAGGAAGATACCACATAATTGTTTGGCTGCTTTTTTTGGTAATAGAATATTTTATAAAATCGTAACCGTCCCTCGTGAGACAGACGAATGAACGCTACTATTTTTTTTCGCTCCGATATTCTCATCGGCTTATTTCACAAATTGAAATATATACGATGAGCAATATGAAAAGATACAATTTTTTACCAAACATTTCATGAATCTAAATTGAGTGATGTTCTCAAATTAATATCTTTGATGGTATACATTTTAAATTTATTCTTAAATTATCAAAATAATGAGACGAATTAAATTCAAATTGAAATTAAAAAATGTTATCTAACATTCTTTAATTAATTTTGTTGTCAATTTATTATACTTTTGATTATATAAAGTAGTACAGTACACGGATCTGTTTTTACTTGACTATCTCCTAATACGTATAACAGTTATGCCAACTACTTCCACTTAATGCGCGCTTTTTAATCGTGTTAACCAATAAAACTAATAATGCACATCATGTTCATAATGTCAGCAAGATGTTGTGACAAGATGCAGATATTGAAACAGGCTGTATACAACACAACAATAGCAACTTGTATGCGGAACATCTTGTTTATTTATTGGTTCAGTTGCAATGCGAGACTACAGGAGGCTCGTGTTTACTCGTCTAGTCTCCTCGTATCAGTGTTTCTATTTTGATATCTCTCGTATTGTTTGCTTTAGACATTGCGAGCGGTATTGTACGGAAGCTTAAATTGTATTTTATTATGTGTACAACTAAATGCTGACAAGTTAGAATGTGTGAAATCAATGAAAAGATGCAAAATCAAAATAAACTTATGCAAAACATAGCAAAAAATTATAATTTCGTCTCTAAGCATTTGCGATGTCCTCCATGGTCGTGCTCTGTCCAGTTGAATGTCATTATACATTCAATATTTTAAACTGGCTGGAGCCGCGCCGGCGCTGTGATTGACAGGATAACAATGTAATTGCAGGCCGTCGTTTAATCGCCATTTGTCCATCACTAGTCTCTACCGACCTTGTCAAAATCATGCGCAAAATGAGAATTGACTTTTGAATTTATTGTCTTATACACGTCTGCCACTCCAAATACGAACATGGAGGTGAGCATAACAAAAATTACGATATTAAATTTAAATTTGTTTAATAGTTTAAAATAGTTATATTGTCCTGATTTTACGTTTCAGATGCTGCTGCTCCTATATCTGTTAGTAAAGCTGAATGTTGTAACGACATCTCCGTCGCTGATTGCTGATCTGTCTCTGGCTTACTTCCAATCGCGGGACGTGCGGCATCTTTGTTATTTATCTTGTAATACATATGCTGGTAGGTTAAGTATTTTAAATTGTGTATAAACAAAGCTCTTCGGCTTAGCTGATATTATATTGTAGATTACAATTAATTCATATTATGTTGTAGAAACTAAAAACATTGTCAGCAATTTTATTAAACAAGGTATAATGACTTCGGTGATTATGATTGATGAGGAAAATGAAACTCTAGAGCCAGCACTGAAACAATCAAATATTCCTCTTGGACTTTATCTGGACGCTTCTTGTATGGAAGCAAAACCAATACTTACTAAGGTACTAATAAATCTTGTTTATCATTTCGAACCAAAAGTTAAATAGTCATTTATTTAAGATTTCATAATAGGCTTCAAGAAATAATTTATTTGACGCCCTTCATATTTGGTTAATTGTAAATCACGCTGAAAACAAAAGCAACGAAAAAGAATTTGACGCTAAAAACGTCTTTCTTAATCTGAATTTAAGCGTTAATACTGATATTGTTCTTGCAGATTTTCGAGGTTAGTATGAGCTTTTTTCTATTATTTATTAATTGTGTAATAACTTATTTATGTTTCTAATTAAAAGCTAACTTTACAGGGGAATATTATGAATTAATTGATATATTTAATTACGGCAAAATACAAGGCAATGGTCTAGAGTTGACACGTTATGGAACGTGGAGTCCAATATATGGTATATTTTTTCATTTTAATTATTTATTGATTAAAATCAACAACACTCTTGAGAATAGATGTCTAATCTTAATTGATCCAGGGCGCATTAGTGTGCTTAAATCATGAAGCATATATTGCGATCAGTTACAAATATATACGATGATAAAATTACAAATGCAATTTAGTATAATATGTTATTTTCTTTGTAGGAATCAATACATATTCAAATAATTACAAATACAAAGATCGCTGGAATTTTCACAACCTAACATTAAGAGCGGTGTCAGTGGTAAGCATTATTTACATACATTACTTATTGCATTCTAATACCCTCGACTAAATCATGTTGTGTTGTAGATTTTGGAGCGTCCGAAGGTATTCAGACCGACGATGCTGACGGAGCTGGGCTACACACATGGCGTGTCCGCCATGACCAAGGTGGTCGCGCAGTTGCTACACGTGCTCATGCAACAACATAACTTCAGGTTAGTGACCTAATAACGCACTCAGAGTCGTCAAATGGAAACTAATTGAGCCCTTTAGTGTATTAGTATTAGTATTATAAATGTAAATGACTGTTAATTGCCTCTCAGTTTGGCAGTTATTATAGTGACAATTAGGTTTTATATTTCATGGTGAACTGGTGTTCCGTTGTGCGAACCTATAGGCAAAGCAAGTTGTGCCATTGTTGTTACAGATTCAACTACACCATAGTCGGTCGCTGGATCGGCTCACCCGAGAGAAATTCTACTTTGGTAAAATATTCTAGACCCTTTATTTTCGTTTCTCATAATTAATTATATCATTAAATTATATTAACACTTGATCTTTATGACATGTACCTATATGTATGTAAAACAGGCAGTCACTAATTCCTTGTTCTGGGGCGAACAAGACATATCTTGTACGTGTGCGAGGATATTTCCCGAGTGGCTTAATTGGGTCGATGTATTCTTCCCAGCTACAACTACCCTTGAGTAAGTGTAAAATATTTTACTTTAGCTACGTTACAATATACACCTTTATTTAAACAAACTTAGGAGATCATTTACTTCATTGTGACCATCTGCGGCCTAAACGACAGAACCGATTTTCACAAGTGATGTATGATTCTTTCCCTGATGGTCATAGGGCTGCAGTCAGTCAGGTCACATGATAACTATCATGAAATGTTTTATGACTTTAAGAACAAAATTCTACTACCTAATACCGGACAAGGGTGTGGGGGATTACGAGAACCGGTTCCTGACTCCGATGTCTGCGGGTGTGTGGTGGTGCTCATGCGCAGCTGGTGCCCTTTGCGTGGCGGTACTGGCCGCCGCCGCAACCCTAGAGACTAGGCCCGAGCCACATGTATATGCTTTCTTCAGTGTTTTCGCTACCACGTGCCAACAAGGTTAGTGAACAGCATAATATTTCAATTTTCATCTAAAATTCAACCAATTCAAGTATATTGAAATATTTCTAAGATTTCTATTTGAAACTATAAACACCTCTGCAAACTGTAAATATACTCGTGTTATATGTGTGCACGCAATTCAAAATGGACCGTCAATATTGATTAAGCTCTCCCGACAAACTTGTTAACATCGGTGTGATAGCATGTGGAAAAAAATGCCATTTAAAAATGTTATTTTGTTACGTATTATAATTAATTTTTCATGTTTACAGAGTATGAAGACGGAGTTCAAATAATACAGGAAAGTTTCTCTAGTCAAGGTACGCTGTTAAATCTGTTTTATCAAAGTTCGTGAATGTATTTTTAATCAACCTATTTATATTTCTATTAAATATAATTTAGGAAGGTATTTTTC
Organism: Papilio xuthus; assembly: GCF_000836235.2. NCBI lineage: Eukaryota > Metazoa > Arthropoda > Insecta > Lepidoptera > Papilionidae > Papilio > Papilio xuthus. Next base: position 8,629,175 of record NW_013532721.1, read on the forward strand.
CTAAAAAAGCTCAGTAAATATTTGGACTAAGGGAGAAAAATAATCAAAGTTGTTTCCAAAGCGTATACCAACTGTCGAAAACGTAAAAACAAATTTCTATTTTTAAATACATATTTTTCCACTTGTATTGAAATGTGGCTTCGTCACTTGTATTTGATGTTGTCCAGAATTTTATTTAGATAATCATTTAAATATTTAGAACAAAACACCAAGCACACCTCTAGTTTAATGAAATATTCACTTTAACCACCGCAGGGCGGCGCCTCATACTCCTTGTAGTGGGTCTGACAAGCATGCTTCTGTACAACTACTACACCAGCAGTGTGGTCTCGTGGCTACTCAACGCCGCCGCACCCACTCTGCAGGACTTAGACACATTGATGAACAGCGATTTAGAACTTATATTTGAAGACATCGGATACACACGAGGATGGCTTGATGTACGTATTATATATACAGTAATGATATTGTAACAAAAAATGTGTTTTCAATTTTTTATTTCACACAGAATCCTGGCTTCTTCTACTACAGCGGTCATAAAAACCCAAAAGAAGATGAACTAAGAAACAAAAAGGTAATAAATGCGAAACGAACTGTACCTTTACTGCAGCCCGTCAACACCGGAATAGAACTAGTGCGAACTGGTGGTGAGACTACAATACGTTATGTTTAGTTAATAACAAATTAATTAAAGAACATAGATTCCTTTAATTACCCTGTCGTATATGCCTCGGTGATATTTAAATTAAAATTAATCGCTTGATCTAATAAATATGCTTTGAGTTTCATAATACATACAAATCTATATTTCTTATAATAGCCTACGCTTACCACACGGAGCCGTACACAGCTTACCAAACGATATCGAAGACATTCGACGATACGGAGCTGTGCAAGCTGGGCTCCCTGCAGATGATGCAGCCCGCGCAGGTCTATATCATGGCGCAGAAACGTAGCCCGTATAAAGAGTTTTTTGTTTGGAGGTATGGTGACAAGAATCCCGATAAGCTATAGATAAAATATTTTGATACTAAAATGAGTCGTTGCAGTTTAATGCGTCTGCAAGAGCGCGGGCACGTGCGTGCGGCGCAGGGCCGTGTTAGTGGGCCCACGCCTGCCTGCTCGGGGCGCACGCCGCGCGCCCTAGCGCTTGGACAGGCTGCGCCCGCCTTCGCTCTGCTCGCTGAGGCCACACTGCTCAGCGCCCTTATCTTAGTAATGGAAATATTATGGCACAGGTTGGTTTACATGGAAAACACTTGAAAGGACTATGTGGTGTAAGCAATGAGCAGAACATTGTCTGGCAGACAAATACTTCTAAATTACTTCTAAAAATACACCAATAACAAATAACAATAAACCAAAGTTATAAATTAAACAAAACTTTAAGCTCTGTCACAGTGTTTGTAATAATATGTAAGATAAGTAAGTTATTATTAACTTTTTTATTTCAGATTTACGACAGGAAAAGCAGAAGGAAAAATAAAATTCATAAAGTCTAAGACTAGCTTTATGTTCAAGACAATTCAGAAGGAAATATAACTATACTTTTTAGTTTGCTTTTTTCGTATTTAATAAATAGCACGTGCTCTATCACTTTTTAAAGGATAAGTTTAATGTATAACTCACGTATATTTTTTTAATGTAAAAAAGTCAACTTGACTTTATACATTAAAAAAACCATATTCATGTAGTTGTGTGGTTTTTATGATAATTATAATAAAAATAATAGTTGTAATTCAGCATTTTACCTTACGTCTAATAAGTTGACAAGAGGCAACGTGTAAAGGACAAATGTTTACAAAGTCTGTACAGCTTGTTCAACAGTTTGTTGTGTGAATTCAAAAACCGAATGTATTTTTTCGGTTTATTTAGACACACACTTGTGTGTAAAATGAAACAAGTAACTCGGTCCAAGTACCGGAGAGCGCATTCGACATTCACCCCGACACTAAAAATATCTGACACCAAATTATTGTTTGAATGCAAGTAAAAAAGCATAACGACAACATGAAAAGAGCATCGCTCGTGGCTGAGTGCGCGCCCTCATGGACCTTATTGTAGATACTAATGAGGTCCTCTCCTGTGCGGTTTGAAATGAACATCATCCGCGAGGTGGCGCCACACCTCACACCGCTCCACCACATCTCACCTCACCTCACCACAATGGAAACTTGTTTATGTTGTGTTTAAAACAAATACTATAATTCATGGAATACTAAAGAATCTCTAACAAAAAATCAAACAATTTCAAAGACTCTTAATATTTACTATTGGATTAGTTAGATTAAATTATAACTGACTTATTCATCTTAAAGATTATTTGAGAAATAATTCTCTCTTGTTCTACATGTGACGTCAAAAACATTTCTAAATGTATTGAACACTTTTTAAAACTTATTTTAATTAAACAGTTAACATGAGTTAATATACGTTAATCTAAATAATACAAATTAACAAATATTAAAATGGCCTCGCAATGATACAATAGACTTGTCAGATCCCGCAGGTCGCAGCTCAGCGTGCAGAGAACGAGAGGAGTGAAGTAATCGCGCTAATTGAACACTTTGCGCTCGATTACACTGTTTCACAAAATTAAGCCGCCCTACACCTTGTAATGAAACAATTCAATGTCTTTATACTGATTTTTCCTGTTAATCGTCTGCAATGTTTGTCTTATTTAAATATTAAAAATCGACCATGAGGAATTAATACATTCACAAATTACAAATCGTAAATTATGATAGGAATATACTTTTTATTGGATGTGTATAATATGTGAATTCATTGTAAATACGTTGCAATTCCATTTGCTAAGTGATATGATACGATATCTAGTGATATCTGTCCGTTATCAGAAATCTTCGATATCTCCGATCTACTCATATACATATGTACACGCTCATCAGCAAATTGCTAAACATGCTGAATTTGGATAATTAATTGAAATATAATCTGTAACAATCAATATTATTTAGGGTAATGGACAATTCGTTATCAAATTTTAATACGATGACCGAAAAGTCCAAAATAAAAGATCAAATTATACTGTGGAAATAAGTTTTACTTGTTAGTTTTACTTTTCGAATACTTAAATAATCTTTTGCGTATGTTCCTTGCTATTACCGACCATATGTAGTCTTACTTAGCAGCTACAAATACATGACTGCTTCATATGTCTTCCATTGATCCAGTGAGCCAGTAAGCCAGTGAGCCAGTGAAGTTATGAAGCATTAATGGACTTGCACTTACAATTAACAGAAATGGAAGTCCATAAGGGGATAAGATCTTTTAATAAATTAGGTCGCACTTTGTGCCTCACTGCAATGAATTATGTTAATTGCTGAGGCGTAAGAGATTTAATTGCGACTTTCTTCTTCCACTTTCAACTTATATTGAAGCAAAGCTTTACAATTTTCTTTGTTTTATCTTTTCAATCTATTTTTTGTAGACAGAAGGAAATTTTATTAACCGTTATGCACTCTCGAAAATTATAGTTCACAATATTAATACATTAATCATAAAGACTGACATCGCCACTTTTTTTTTAATATAACTTGATTTAACAATATATACCTATTGTAATTTCTAAGTAAATCAAACTAACTTATCGTTTAACAAGGAATGAACGCGTTTTAACTGCCTCGCTATTACAAAGTGGAAATGTAAAATAGAGACGGTAATTATTACTTATGGCTCTATTATTACTTTACTTTATTTTCTCTACGTAAATATATTCTCGAAAACCATCGTACAGAGTTCGGTCTGTACTAACCGCGTTTTTAGATTTATTGGTCGCGTGGGAAATTCGTGACGTGTTCCCACTACAAAAAGAACGTATTGCTTCAAGAGCCACTCTGTCACACGACAACTACACTTTGTTAATATAGACGAATTCTATTTATTCATGTATTTTCATTTTCAAATAAAATAAGATGAAACATTCAATTCTAAGTAAATTGACACTTATGATTCTTTTCCTGAATGCTTATATATATAACGTTTAAGTACAAATTTGAACATTTGAAAACTAAATTTAGTCTCTGTGTCTACATGATGCGTTAACTGTTTTAACAAAAGTTCAATCTCCACCTTCTTTAAATACTTCAAGGAAAGCAAGTTGTATTTAAATAGTGAACGCACGCACAATTTTCAAGTTTAGCGAACATTTGTATTAAATAAGGCTTCTTCAAGTGGTTTAATTAAGTGGATAGTTGTGAGGCGAGACGAGAAGATAATTGAATTCCAGCAACAGCTCTCCAGCGCCCTCTTACACTCAACTTGTGCTTGTGTATACACTGTGCTACCTGCGGCACGTTTACACACGCGTTATATTGTACTCCTGTCCCGGGTTGCTCTTCTAAAATTAAAACATTTAAAATATTGACAAATTGTTGTTTTTAAAATTTTGCCTTTGTATTAAAAAAGGTAGGGCAAATAATATCTTGTACGCGAATGAACAAAGAACTGTGCTGCAACATTGCACATTTATGATATAGTAAATAAAATTCTTGTAGTTTTATTTTGATGCGGCCGTCGCAGCGCAATAGTAGTGCCCATAAATATCAATGGCATGGTATAAATAACAATTGAACAGACGTCTAGTCGCAGGTCGCGGAGGACGCGGTGGGTGCGGAGGGGGGTGCGGGGGGCGCCGGACACGCGGCATTCAATAAAACATCGGCAGCAAGGAAAAATTCACATTTATTACAACTTCCAGCAAATACTTTGATATTAATACTTGGTAATAAATAAAAGTGTCTTACTTTTAATATTTATTTTAATCTCAAGCTTTCGTATCTGGGGCGAGGGTACTTGAAGAAAAAAACAATCACAAGGAAACATAAATGAATAGCAACTTATGTAAAATTTATATTCTGAAATGTGAAAATAGTAATAGATACAATCATTACATTAAAAACAACTTGTCTTTTTTTTTAACCTAAAAAATATGTGTATATACGAGTAATTCTATTTAACCTGACCTCTATGAATAAGGTTCGCAAGAGTTGTTCGATATAAATTTTACTTTGCATAGAATAAGAGTAAAAACGATATTATGTATTCGAAATTTGTTTGATAAAGTTCTCCAATAAATTTCGCAGATAGTCATAAAATGAATTTTATAAGTTGGTAAGCACGAGTTCAGTTGAATGTTATTTATTACGCCGCACAAGTTTGTGCTGCGGCTAAAGTAGTTTGCTGTGACCCTAATTAAAAACTTTGATGTATTTGCAACATCTAGTTTCCTTAAGTTTCGAAAGGCATAAAACAACAAATTATTATGTCAAAACCTACACCAAATAATTTATTTTGTACAACGTTTAACACCTGTAAAAATAAATCTGTTTTATTGAAAAAGGTTTATTCTAGGAAGAGAGCCGTTTCTCTATTACGCTGCGTAAATCTTAGAAATAAAGATAATTCTCGCTTCCTCTGTCTACTTTGATGTAAACGTAAACATTTTATCTTTTTTTACTTCACACAAACTAAACTATTCACACAAACTAAACTTTCAAAAGAAGTAAACATTTGTATGTTTAAAGCAATATTCCCTGAAGTGAGTAACTTGTATATCCAAAGCAAAAAGTTAAGTGGCCGTAACCCGCGACGAATTCTCTTTGCCACAGACTAACCGAGCGTTTTGTTCCTCAAAGCCCCGTCTGCTAGCCCCCGCCAGCGTTCTGCAAACAGCGTGCAGTGGAACATATCCTGTCACTGAAACTTGTGTTATATTAATCCTTTGATAAAACTATTACAAATAGTCACAAGTAATGGGAAACATTTCATTAAAAAAATAAATCCAATGTTATCACTAATTATTTTATGCCCATTTTGCGAGAAATCATTCGTAGCGTCATCGACAAAGTATTAGATTAGCGCAACGCCTTTATCGGCCGTAAAGTACCACGACAAATGTCATACCAATTTTGACATATTTTGCCCATGACACCACAAAAACGCGTATCGCAAATATTCGTGATAGGCCCTCAGACATGCAGACTCTAAGGAAATTAAAACATTATTGTCTACAACCCCCATGACATCACATTAATACTATTGAGTGCATATGCATAAATGTCATATTTAGAAACAAATAAGTTATATAATTTTATATCGCAAATAAGTTATAAATAATATAAATACGTGAAGTGGTAAATGAATATTATTGTTGCTATACAATATTATTGCCGTTTCAATAATATTGTGATTACGCTCCAATAAATATTTGACTAAATGTAATAATTTGATTGCAGTCACAAAATTTATTTTCCCTGTTTATTCTTCCATATATTTTCCATGTGATGTCGATTATTTGCCCGTATGAAATAAATGTCGTAACTTGTAACGATATTCGTAGCAACGCACTACGCGGGCTACGCGACACTGCCTTCGGCTATAAAATGTAATCGCGATAAAAATAACGTTACATTAACTACTATTAGGTTTGACACTCGCGTATTTCACTTTGAAAAGGAAACTTAAATTTACAGCTGACTTTCTACACATTTAAATACATCATAAAATTTTACTTCATACCAAAGTACATAATGTAGAGTAAGTAATACATAACTCTTCGAAAATGCATTTTGATTGCATGAGAATGGCGATTGACTTTTCACCATTCAATTTTGAATTACATTTTTTTATTAAAAACAACAATATCGTGTAAATATTAAGAAAAACAAATACGTCAGTTCATTTTAAAGAGATACATTATGAGGTAAGCTGGCTCAAATTGTCATATGCAAGTGGCTCGCAGCGGAAAATGCGCATCTGCAGCTCTCGGCGTCGTGACCTCTTTGTGACAGCGCCACCTAGCGCCCGAACACCTGCATAAATTGTCTGCTGCAACGATTTAAATATACACCGTCACTCACGAACAAAGACTCATGTTGCTGTAACAACTGCCCTGATAATACCGCTATACCTAAGCCATCTTTTAAACTCGCTTATTTACTTTGCATGTCCCTATCTATGCAATTAACAATTCTCTACGAACATCTAGACTTCTATATTTTACTGTAATTAAGTAAAAACGTAAAGAGTTTTAAAACCACATATGAACAAATCAACTAAAACTAACAGAAAAAAGGTTATAAAAACATAATTATTTCCAACGCCATCTATTTTAAATTTTAAATAATAATAGTCCACGGGAATCTCTTTTGATTTTTCAAACAATTAATGAAAAATTACCAGCTAACTAGAACAAATTTGCGTCACAGTTGAACATAAACAGTTGAATCTATACAACTAGCAGCAGCAGCGTGGCTGGCTTACGGCATTCGGCACTCGAAGTTCGGCTATTGGCGAGCTGTACACGACTGATACTCAAGCGCGCCTCTAATACGCTTACTAGTATTTGTGTTTACGCACGAATCTGGTAAATTGTGTAATTCTCCACACAGAGGCGACATCACCGCGGCGGCGACTTAAATTAATTTCAACTTAACATGTTGCTTAATCCCTGGAATAATTTATTAAATTGTACAAAATATCTGCGTAGTATTTACTTTTATATATATTTATACAACTGAGACATATAAATATAACATACAACTCTCTCCAGAGACCTAATCGAGAATTTCTTATTAGCGTCATCTGTTTGTATTAAAAAAAACACTAATAAAAAAAACAAACTCGTTTGTCATTGACGTCATTTATCATTATTAAAAACATTGCATTTTTTTTGCGAAATAAACCTGTCTGAGTACTTTCACATAATAAAACTGAAAAAAGTTTTCTCAGAAAGCTTTGTCGTCAGAAATAAATAAGACCAAAATTAGTTTTCTTTCTCTTTAACACAAAGTACCGTTTATATCAAATAACAAATTAAATATTCTATAAAGAAAATAAGCGCTAATAAATGTAAAGACAATAAGCTTTGAGATCACTATGAGAAGAATTTAAAAGTTAAAAGCTCGTAGTTTAAGAGACAAAAGCCATTCGTGAGACGCGACAAAGTCGTTGTAATAACAGATTAAGCTCCGCCGTTGAGCGATAATTTATACACGACTGCGGCCGCCCATAGCTCTGTTTAATAATACTGCGCATTTTGTACACTATTCACAAAATTAAAGGGCTCTTGCACAAGCTACGAACATCACCATCCTCACCGAATGCTCCTCTCCCAATAAAATATCAAATTCAGTCACAACACAAACACACCGAGCTGATCTGATAATATTCCAGCAACGCAAATTGTTCTGCGGAATCGCGTCTAATCCGATTTAGTTAAAGGATAGCGCGGTATAAAATAGCACACGTTCGGCTTTAAAGCTGCCTATATTTTGTGCTCTAAGCCTGCTGCCGTATGAACAGTCGTCAACAATGATCAACACATGCACCACACGTATCAGAATATTATATTCTTTATGCAAACAGCAGAACAAGTTAAATTTGGTGAAGCATTTTGTAGGTAGTTGTGACGTACGTACAGATTAAGCAACGAGCTGCATCATGCCTCTGCGAAATGATTAATGAAGGGAATTAGCGCACCTCACTTTAGCGTATACTCTTAGTCGCACCGCGGCCGTGCCAAGTGATTTATTCAGCCACGCCATTTTGGGCCTTAACAGTATGTTTAAAGAGCCGATTATTCTTCACAACTTTCGCATTTGGCATGTATATCAGTTTTGCGCTGTGCATTTATCTCGCAGATGCGCCAATTAATTCTCTACATACAAATCTTGATGGACGGCCACGCACATTATATGATATAATTGGTTATTTTTCGACGTGTAAAATGTGTGAACCAAAAACAGAAGATCAAATATAATAGTATTGAAAGCGTGGATTTCGCGATACTGTGGAATATTCCTTCATTCTTCTATAGCAGCCTATTTTAAAACTTTCAGTGTAGTAGAAGTTTATCTGTGCCTGAATAAACTGTACTACTTTGTTTTAATGGCGAATTTAGTTAAAGTTGCTTTATAAAATTGCGCTCTGCGGGTGAATTTGAAAAAAAATAACTTAATAACAACCCAAATGCAAAATTTAATTTTGTCTCTTATAACGTATGTTGTTTATTTAATGCATATTGCAGCAATAAGTAACATAAAATATTATAATTATTCAGATTGTAAAGTAATATTTTGTAAACTATAATAATATTAGCACTTTCAATGTTCATTTTGTTAAAACTCTAATAATACAGAGAATAATACGTCGTATGTTTTTATATTCACCTCACGGGAAATTAGCAGCACTCGCGAACCTCCACTCCAATGTTCACATACGACAATACTAACGTTAAATTAACTTCAAGTTGCGGAAATAAAAACTTACGTCTGTTACACAAAGACGATACGAATAAACTTGTTGATCTAGTTAACTTACATAAGACAAGCAGATATTTGAAAGTTTTGAATTGAAGTTTATTTATGAATGAATGTTCTTGCAATACTTTATAATATATAATATTATATCTACATTATACCACATTCAATGTTTATGTTAAAAAGGCAATAAATCTGTCCACCTGAATAAATAATTCATTTGCATTTTATTTTGGGAACGCGAGCATCATGAGGTCACATCAAAAGTGTTGCACGTTACACGAAATTACCAAATATTGGGTTTTTAATTCTATAGTATTTCGTATGATAAGAATTATTTATATTAAATGATAAATGACCAGATTTAATTCAGAAAAAATCAGTACGTGTTCTTATTTTAATTATTAATTTAATTTATGTAAATAAATTTTAGTTGTAATGAAGACAATAATTTACATGTACATATACTCGTATGTAGGTTAACCGATCGCGAGCTATCCAGTGAGCGATTAATTTAAACTAACTCCAATATACGTTGTTGATTAAGGTGTAAGGATCAATTTAACTAAATAACGGCGGGAACATGTTGGCCGCTGACCGCTGCAGACCTTCCACAATGTGCTCCCTTTGCACTAATTACATTTTACACTATGCCAGATATTTGTTCATGTTAGCCGCGTTATTAACCTGCACGTTAATTATTGCATTTTTATATATTTTTCCTTCTTAGCATTCCTTTAATTTGTTCATATTGTTTATAACAAAACTGTCTAAATACAATGTTTATTCATATCCGTCAAGTTGTTAATTGTAAAGAAATGTAATAAAACCTATATAAACTCAATAATTTATCAATTGATATCACACGCACTGTGGTTCTGTTAAATATTAAAAAGTAAAACAAGGGACAATGTAAATAATCATTGTAAATATATAATATTTATGTTGCTTCAACTCAATCTTACTTTTATTTCTACTTCAAAGAAAGCCAATAAATGTAGATAATATCTTTAGTGTCGGTAATCATTTTTGTTTGAATAATTCCGTGACCTTATTCAACAATCCGAGTTTTCTTTTATTATAAAATTTAATAATAAGGTCGTGAACCTTTAGATCGGATTTATCTTGGAGATTATATTATCCAGAATATGATATTATCCCTTCAAAGCCAAACATTAAAGACGCTTTTTTAACAATCGCCTTAACTCTGACCCGACTAAAGAATAAGATTTACAATTCTACAAAACAAATAAATTTATTTAACATTGTTTTAATTGAAATAAATTTATCAGACAATTACAGGACAGACAATTACAAGGCAAACGTTTCATTATATATTATATTATATATAGTGATTCTGATATATCTATTGATTTATATATAGTTCATACAATATTAATAATCGACAAGAGAACACAGTTTTAGAAAACAACAATGAGGTGCGCTGAACTTTCCTATCAACATAATCTTTGTAAAATGTTTCATCAAAAGACTTCATATAAATGAAGTGTTCAATATGTCAAAACATGGAAAAGAGTAATTTACATAAAGGTTAGAAGTAAAGTAAGGCAGTTGTATGTACGTGTTAGAAACGTTCCTTTGAGTAAAGTTTGGAGGAAATAACTTTTCATTGGCGAAGGAAACAAGCGAACTTTTTCTATTTCCTGGACTTTGTTCATTTCATCTCTTTACAAAACTTTTAAAGGAGTATTGTTAAAATATGAAGGTAATTTACAACTGAAAAAGAACAAAGTAGAAATCGAACAATGAAAAAATATGAAAAGACAAAGTTGCTATCGATGTTCTAAACAATAATTAGGAATATTTTAATTTCGTTTATTTACCTACATCTAGAGTACACCATGTGCACTTGTATACAAGTAGGTATAATAGGTATTGAAGCTATGACGGCAATTTAGCTAAGTAAATGCTTTCATGTGACGTCATTGAAACTAATCTGACTGATGAAAATAACCGAACCGTACACTGTTAGGTAATATCACTACTGTAAGTAAGCTTCACAAGAGAAAATATATTGTAAAACTATATAGAGCATTGAACACAAGTCTGTAACAGTTTCTAGAATTCAAAACGATCGTCGCTATCGTAGCGACTCTCGTCTACAGCACGTAGCTTTACAAATGAGCGTATCTACAGCGTGTAGCATTTCCAATGAGTGTCTACAAAGCGCCACAATACTACAATATACATATAAGAAGTAACTTTAAAAATAAGTTATTTACTTAGTGCTAATGACACGGCAATAGAAGTCATCACATAATGCTTAACCTTACCATTTTAATTTTTAAATAGATTAAAATACATTTGTAATGTCAGATATAACATTTAAGACTTTAATTAATCAACGGATATGATTTTTATTAACTTTATGAAGTCTATTCTATAATATGTAATTGTTAGACAAGTTAATTACGATGTGCAATGACGTAAATTAATGCAATGTGACGTGCATTAAATGCGACATTATCAGAGAGCACTCGCCTCACTTGCCACCACTCTGTCACTCCGTCACGCCGGCGGCGGTGGACAGGCGGCAGGCGGCAGGTGGCGCTGAGGTCTGCCTTGTCGTATTTACTGTCCACTCCGCTCAAACAAAATGATAACTTTACACGTGGGCGCAACAGTAAGATAGTGCAGAAGGATAGTGCAGTATTGCTTATTGTTTGAACATTTACGTACCTACAGTACTGCTCTGTCTCTGAGTTCTCGTAACATTGCTGCACTGCCCTACTGTAATGTATCACTGTCCTACCTTTGAGAAACCTTATTACTCACCCACATGACACAGTGGTGATTTCGTAGGTTACTAGTTTGGCTCCACTATAAAGAAAATAGAGTATGTTGTCTTACTAAACCAAACACCGTGATTTTAGGTTGTAAACTCAAAGGTAGTGTATTATATTTCATTCATACATTTACAAGTCTGTACAAAATTATTATACGAATTCTTTCTTCAGAGTAAATATCCAACAGTTGAATTTAAAATGCAACGTATCTCTTTTAAAACTGTATTTTGAAGTCAGAATATTCAGTGTGCATGTATATACGTATGTATGTATGTACTTATACATATATAGTTAGTTTGCAGTTTGCGAAGACATAGACAGTAGGTGGGTGCACACGGGCGACGGCGACGCAGCTCGCGTGCCAGCCTGCCTGCGTCGCACGTGACACAAATACTAGAGCAGTTCTAGTACCTAAATGTACGTGTCTTTACCTATAAGTACAAATACGAATAAATGTTGCAACACAACTTTATTCCAAAAGATATTGTTTCTCAGATAAATATTTGTTATGTCATTTTATATTTTACTAGTTATAAATTAAAATCGATAATCAATCTTACACAGTACTTTTTTAGACAAAATTAAAACAAATTAAATCTAAGCCTGTACTGGGCGTTATTTGTGCTACTATTGAATTAATTTGCTTAATGAGAGATTATCGCGCCGCTCCAATTTAGCGACCACTACTGCCGGCCACCACTCACACCCCTCGTATCTCACGCGCCTCGCAGCTTTCGCTTATTACCATAATCAGCGATATCAGCGCGTGATAGCAACATTGATTCCGCTTCTAATGAACGCTCTACATATCAGCCTACCCTTTAAATGCCGGACCACACTGTGACGAAAGTATAGATGAAAAATCATACAAGTATAATTTTTATCCAAACGTATCATAGTTTGTTTAAAATGTGAATAATTGTAGAAATCATTTCAGTCTAAGGTTTTATATAATTTCCCAATTAAATTCGTATCCGTTTTGTTGTCTATTGCTATGAAAGAATGTAACTAAATGTATCGGCGTTCAGGTTTAACGAAGTATCAATTAATTAGCATAGCCGTGTGCTATCATTTACACAGCGCGACGCGGCACGGTACAGCGCGGGTCCCCGGGGCGCGTTCCTGACTGAGCGGAGCGACTCTGTGCGGCAGCTTTATTGTCTGCAGCCGGCTTAACTGCCGCACCTTACTTTTTATAAAGACAGACAAATAAACGATCATCTGTTACCGTTAAATAGAGTAAAAAGTCTGCTAACCGTCTGTCTCTGGTACAATAACGTACAGCTCGGCAACGAAATCTATTGAATTTAAATAGTATTTGACTATTTTTTTTTTCAGCTGTTTATTAAACAACTATTGGCGCGGTCCAACTGCACCTCACATCAAATTCATACATGTACACACATAAACACACGTCGGTTAAGGGTGCTCTTAAAATCACCCTTCTTAAATATTCCACTGATCTGATCGTTACACGTTGACTGAGGACTATTCCAACAACAATTGCAGACTTTCACCTGCATAACTTCCAATATAATTATATATAAACATAACTCGTTGCGCGTAATTAAATTGTATATACAAAGTGCATATATCGATGTTGTCGTCCACAGCGCATTGTGACATAGTGCAGGTACCGGTAGATGGCGCTGCAGCGACACATTTTCATGATTGGATGTTTAATTAAACCGTTTTAAATTCATTGCGTTATTCATCACGATATTAATCTTTCCACTTTGTGTTCGTCGCGGCAGCTCACACCATTCTAATGACGTGTCTCTATTTTTAATTCATTTTAAATTTGTCATTATTAACACAATTATTTAACGTTTAAAATGGCATCGAACATTTCCCTCGTAAAATAAGCTTTTCTTATTTACATACTTTTTTCTGTTTTAAACATTTATTTCATTTATAGTGGACGTAACATCCCCGTTAGATATCCCATGGGTCTATTTACGTTGTAATTGTTGTTAAACCACTGACAAAGTGTACGTACGCTTTCTACTTCGGTCCAAGTTATTAAGTTTAAATCGCTTTATCTTATAGAATAAAGCACATGTTATACACAATCTAATGAATATTATACGAATTCCTTGGCCCTTGTGAAAGTGTGATGTTTGTCTATTAAAATATTAAGGGGGAATACCAGTAAAAACTGAAACCGTTTTAATTATTCAGTGCCGAAGCAAATGTTTTAAAAAAGCTCGTAATAAAACCATAGCCTAATTAGGATAAACATAAAATTCAGTTCGATATTCTTTCAAAAGAATAAAACGTTCTATAGTAACCGATATCAAAGGAAGCGCCTCCACTTTACATAAATCAAGTTTGAAATGAAAACTAATTTCATAACGTTCACTTTTAACATTTATTTTGCCGACATTTCCATGAAATACGTTAAATTAATTGGATATCAAAGTACATATTGAATTCATGAAATATCAATGAAAAACGTTATGTTTTTACATATTATTAAGGAATTAATTTTACAGCGAAGTGTTTCGCCGCAACTTGAGCATGTTGCAGTAAGTTACTGTAGTTAAATTTGTTAAGAAAGAATTTGAAACTGTACATTTGTTTGACTTTGATATAATGCGTATTAATTATATTTATGTGATGTTACATTTAACATTATTTACTATTGCCTTGATTAATATCATCTTTTATACATAACATTTAACAAATAATAACTGATTAACAAAAATTTTGTCATCTTAAACCACAAGAAAGCAATAAAATGCTTTCAAAGTTTCCATCAAAATATTGTAGTAATAAAATTGAAGCAAAACTAAATTGTGTGACAGACAACAAGCCGACTGTCCGGCTGTCCGGTTGTCCGGCGAGACTGGCAGCGTACTATGCAGCAGCCCACACCTAAATTTATTACTCACTGTACGACTAAGAACGCTGATTTGCTATCCTATTTAGATCTGTTTTTAGATCGTAACCAAATGTTTCAATATTTATATGCTGTAAATTTATGTACTATCTTATCAAGATATAAAATTTTGACTGAAACATGACAATAATAAATAGAAGTGAAAGTGATATTATTGTTATTTATATTTAAGTTTACTTAGTTATATTCTTTGCTAAAATTTAAAGCATTGATGTTGTGTCGTAGTTTAGGCGGTCGAGCGCGCGGGCGGACTGGAGGCGGACTGGAGGCGGACTGGAGGCGGACTGGAGGCAGGCAGCGGGAGGTCGGGCAGCACATTGCGCATGCAATAAGTTCTCCGTTCACCGGATGTTTTAAAGTTGCATGGCTTGTACTGGCACGGCTCGCTTCACCTCCGGCGCCGCCACATAAAGCCGCACCGAACCTTGATAAATTCACCCAAACGTATTAGCTCCTATACTTTAGAATTACTATGACCCGAGCGCGGCGCATAAAAAACAAACACCAAACTACAAGTAACTAAATAGAAATCGTAGTTTTTAAAAAGTGAATGTATATTGATCTACTAATTAAATAACTTATTGACTACAAAAACCTATAATTTTTCTTATTTATGTAAGGAAAAAATTGTGTATTAACTGAGATGATCATTTCATATCATTCATTGTTTTGAGTCGTTTCATTCATTCAATATTACATGTTTTTATTTTCATGACTTGACTTTTTATACAAGACCTAGTTTTATTATTTCATTAAACGTTTACAAGCATAAGTTGTTTGAAGAGGTAAACCTGAAGAGGGCCTCTCGCGGCACTAACGCGCGCTGCGCTGCCGCTGCCGGCTGGGCCACTGCACATTTACACAGATTACCGTTTAGCTCTGCAAAATACGAACTAGAGAGAGCACACAAATTAGCATTTATGTACACTTTTTGTAAAGTATTAATAGACCTTTAAATTACATTGAAATTATTAAGAAACCCCATGAGAAAGAGAGAAAATATGCGTACATTTCGTACAAATTAATAAAGGTACAAAAAGGGCAAGATAGCATATACGAGCTTGGCATTAAAATTATAATCTGTTTAAACAGACTGTTAAAAACGCAACTACTACAACTATTATACTACAATGGAACGAATTAAACTCCTGTGTAAGGCATTCGTTAATGTCAAGTAAAACATGTGACCACTTTGCTGCAATTAATTCGTTTGCGGCGGTACTTGCGTGCCTGTTACATTTAAGCTAAATGCTTAGCCTTAGCACTTAAGTCACTTAAACAGTTAACGCTACTTACCAATTTATCGACCGACATACAAATCGATTCCCCACGTGTTATATTAAGAAAAAGTCTTTTTGTACTCCATCTTTTACTATTGCAATAATATAATATTTCGTTTGACTGGAATGTTTTTTTTTTATATCAAAAGGTGGCAAACGAGCGTGCGGCCACCTGAAATCACTGAAATAGCGAAGTGACCGTTGCCCATAGACATACGCACTTGCATATGCGTTGCCTACCTTTAATCGACGGAGGAGAGGATGCACACAAAGAAAATATCTTCCATTTCGTCCCGGAGGACTAAATTAGGCCTCCGGGACGCACACTCATCAGACGAAACGCGGAATTGCATCCACTTCACGCCTGTCTTCTGTGTGGTCGTGGTATTTCACCGGGCGAGCCGGGCCGATTCGTGCGAAGATGTTAAAGCGGGCTCTACCACTGTTAAAAATGTTGTGAATGTTTCCCAATTCTCAGCTAATCGATGTTGTTTCAACATAATATAGCAAGGATATATGTCATGTATGTGTTGCATTGTACAGATGTCCTGCGCAGTGTGGCCACTGAGCAATACATAGTATTGCGAGCGATACAAGCGCTGTCTACTCACACACAATGCGGCGCAATCAATCGACAACATGCGCTGCGCTCGCAGAAACAAACCCACTTCCATAAGAATAATGTAAAATACCTCAGCTTATTGAGAATATCAAATAGTAATTTCACGTTGAGTCAATATCAAATGGCTCATCATATTGAACTGCTGCCACTAATAAATAATGTTATATGAATGATGCGAATGTTTTACCTCCGAGTTTTATGATGCAGCTCTCTCAGATGCCGTAAACTAGACGTCAAGTGCACGGTACGGGTAACGCGCCAGGTAACACGTACATGTTTGGAAAATAAGATAAATTCGACGATATAGCGAAGCGAACGCTGCCCATAGAGGATATTTCCACTTCTTCTGTGTCTCCACCACCACTTAGTCATCGCTACATCACTGTCCCATCCTTTCCTTATAAGGATGGTAGGACTAAAATTCGAATTTACGCACGCACTCTCGTCATACAGAACGCAGAATTACTTGCACTTGGCGACTGTCTTCGTCGTGTGTCTCCTGCATGTGGTCTACACTCCCAAGTCAATGCTATTATTTGACAGTAATCGCATTTTTATTTGTCATCTTTTGTCTTGATTTTTCATATAAACATGTTTAGTGTAGAAAAGCTTCCATAATCCAATATTAAAAGTTTGTATAATATTACATTTTGTATTTGAGGCGAGAGGAAAACCTAGTGAAAGGCGCAGCGTCGCGAGCTCCGACACGTAAACAGTTTATACTAAATTTGATATTGAATAAGCAGGGAGCTGGCGGCGCGCCGCCGGACTATGTCTCTCCTCAAAACGAACTGCAAGAAAAGTATATAAAATTATAGACTATGAAATTTTTAATAAATAAATGTCATATTATTACTCTATAAGTTCTATAAATAGCCGGTCATGCCGCGAAGCTCGTAGATTATGTGTACGATTGAATGATAGTTTATTACAACCCAACAACAAATGGTTTATTTAAATCTAGTAGTAATATTATTTGAGATAATGTGGTTTCGGAGCAATAACGTTGTATCACACTGAGCACTGAGCACAATCAATGCACCTTTAATTTCTCCAGCTGCATCTACATCGTGTATTAACTCTCAATTTCCTCAATTACATCAATATTTCTTTGACAATTTCACATGAATTAAGTACGATTGAAATTGTCAAATGAACAACAAATACATTTGATCACATAAATAATATTTTAATACGTGTAAAATTTTATATTCTTTCTTTTATATGAATTATATTGTGGTTAAGTAAATAACAATCATCTTTAAAATCTGTACTATCTTATATATTCAAAAAGTTCTCTACCTTTGGTATAATGTTGTTACTCTTTCCAAACTAATCCAGTAACAAAGAATTTACGTCACGCGCGCAGATATTTTTACTACAAATATCAGATCAACGAACTTCATGTTTATTGACATAACCTAAAAAATAAAATCCATTTTAATATAACTAATGTATTGAGGATTTATGAGTTAATTCTATGTTTATAAAATTAAAATAAGTACATTTATTTATTCAATAGACAAGCTAATTATGATAATAAATAAAGGTAATTTGATAATATTTGCTGTGCGCCGGTGGGTGGGGGTGGGGTTGGGGGGGGGCGGCAACGATGTAACTTATAGCTCAGATGGGAAATCTGCGTCGCGCCGCCAACTTCATTGTTAAATTATAATTAAATATTTATATTGTGGCTGAATATTTTTGAATTTCTTAAAATAACACAACAACATTACTTTATTAAATGTACATGTTTAAATTTATCACCAAATTAGCAATTACCTCTGGTAATAATACCCATAAATTACATAAATAAATATACTTTTGAAAGAGAAAATTCATATATTTTTTCAGTTAATTTAAAAGGCCTATACTTACACAAAGTTACGAAGTTTGACATAATATTATTTCATTGAATTCAGAGATAAATACAGTGGTAGTTATGTAAAGGTGTGCATTAACATTCAGGCGGCAGAGCTGAGCCTATTGTGCGAGTCGCAGCAGTTATCACGTTGCGGAGGAGAGGAGGGGGCGCTGCGAGCGTCGTGTGCATTCCGCTGCAACTGCTTCTCAATTAACATTTCAATACTATTTTTTTCTTCATTCATTTAAAGGTGTCTAAATTATGCAAAGATGTATAACCGAATAAGTTTATTTATTTAATATCATAAGATTATTTAAAAGATTGTGTAATATAGCGTCGGGCAGAGTAGTGACAAGGTGAAGGGCGGATTAATTTGGTGGAACAGCGTAATCGAGCGCAAAGTGTTCAATTGGCACGATTACTTCAATCCTCTCGTTACTTGCGCGAAGGCTCACTACGTATATTTAACCTGCGGAGATTTAATTTCATTTAATTATTCAACAACTTTTTATATTACTTACGTCGTAACAAAGAAATAATGAAAGTTAATATAAATGGTTATCTTAGCGGAGTTTTTTTTTATTATATTAATATAAAATATTGTGGTTTTATTTAAGTGTAAACTCTAAAGCGTTTATAAATATTAAAAAATATTCGTTCTAAACATGAACAGCCACAATGGGAAGAGTTTTATGTCTAAAAATATGTACAGAAGTGTTGTGTAATTCCGAGCGTATTTTCAACTCAAAAACAATAAGAGAAAGTGATAACAAATGATAAATGTTTGTTGAAGGAACTCTCGCAGATTACTCTTCTCTGCTAAACTTTTTAATGGCGTATTGCGAAAAGTTAAAATTATACAACAACTGATCAAGCATTTTCTTACTTCAGTTTCAAATCAAACATTAGTTTAAGTTATATTCTCACAACTAAGAAATAAAATATTTTTAGTTTACATGTGGAAAATTCTTTAATTAATTTGACTGACACTTGAAGATTATTTAAAATGAACACAACTATTTAAAACTAACTATTTAAAATGAACACAAGCAATTGAAACTTTGTGTAATGTATTCAATTACTAGTATTTAAAACATTGTTATATGTATAACTAAATATTTTAGAAATTTTAAGTTACTAAAATAAAGGCTGGGCAGAAGATAAGTATGTAGTCGGATACAAGATACGTGGCGTGTTGCGGTGCGGTGCGGTGCGGTGCGATGTGTTGCGGTGCGGTGCGGCGGTCACCGGAACACATTAGTACGGCCCAGAAACCACAGTGAGAACGTGCGCTAACGAAGGTCTTCACTTACCGCATCACGACACTCCTCTGTCTCCTCATACGTGTCACCTTTTAATAAACTTTAAAATCATACGTAATCTTTTTCAACGTTATTTTCTATCTTATTTACATTTCTAACTAAACTTGCCAACATATGTATAGATCTAATAAGCTTTATTAAATTATATTATATTTAATTAATAATTGTTTTTTCCTCCCACTATTATGTCTAACATAAATAATAACTAAGTGGCATTTACTTGTAGTGGACTATATATGAGTGGTACTCGACTTTTTCTTACTGTCCCAACGGAATCCTAACACAATATTTTAAGGTGATGTTATAAAGTGCTATAAGCTAATGTCTTCATTCTAGAAATAATTATTATTCCATGTGACGTTTACAAATCTGTCTATTCCATGTGTTGTACACATTAATTAGTTTTGTTAGGTGCGAGAAATTTTGAGATACCGCTTCTAGCGAGGTCGACTCCACTGGAGAGAGACGAGGCGCACCTTAATATCACTTACATAAATCAGTTGAGTAGATGTTAGTAGTAAGACTATAAGTAATTTATTTCTTCATATTGTTTATGATTCGGACGATAAAATTGTTTAAAAAAAGGCCTTATATATGATGTTCTTTGTAACAATACTGTGCGCGTAATCTTTCTCAGTAGATCATTGTGAATTCAGTGCTTCAGAAAATTTGCATACAAATGGAGGTGTCGCTGAGGAATTTATACATGAAGTAACAGATGGCGCTCTTTGGAGAGGCGATGCAGCGCCTTTGCCTCGCCTTTGCTCTGCCGCTCTATGGCCTTCAGAGAAGTGGACTTTAGAATCATAATCGTACTTTGTTTCATGGAAAGGTTTATTAAGAAGCACTCTCCTTCCAGACATAAGTTTTGAAACGTCTCAATCGCAATGTTTCTTATGTAAAAACTTTTAATTCTACAAATGAAACAATTAGTAAAATGACGTCACAGCGGGCGGCGACCGCACATTCATTATGCTAACTACAGCCGCCGACAAGATTGTTAATTGCTTTTTTAAACTAAAATATACATTTTAATTGTGTAAAGTGTCGTCATTTTAAGTTATCTTATTTTAGGTGTTGTACGTAAATAACTTTTCTAAAGTTTTGGCTGCGTATGTAAATCTATTAGAAATTAGAATAGAATTAGATAAAAAAAGTAAACGTAGCTGATAAATTCTTTAAAAACGCTTCCAAAGAGAAATAATTTTCATCGTGCGTTATAAATAAAGGATGTGGTCAATATTTACAAAACGTTACGTCTCGGTTTTAACTCTTAAGGCAGAGACATGAACGTCGATGTTGTATACAAAAAAATAAATTGTATTTGAAAGTTCTACTTAGGCTTTAAGAAATAAAATCAAGAAGTTATTCAGCAAGACCTTGAAGTATTCTGCAATAAATTCAGAGGATTTATATTTGTAATTTGGAATAAAATAACCTTTTTCCATTTGCTTTCGTTTTATGAGTGGCAATATTTATATGTTGAAAAATATTAATATTATTCTGTAAGAAAATCTCAAATTGTGCAATCGACGAGAGTGCCTCCGCTACGTTATGTTTATTTACGAGATTCTCGTGTTTCATACAAACTGCCGGTGGTTTTATTGCCGCTATTGCTGTGCGATATCTTGTCCAGTGATGGTGTAACGTTTTCTGTACATACAGACAGTAAAATATGCCGCACAGTAACACCATTGATTTGACAAGTCGGGAAGAAGGGTACTTCTGGCCGACATGCAGAATTAAACGCTGGGGACTGTAAAAGTTACATTCGAATTTAAAATCATTTGTTCGTGTCTAATGTTATAATCTTATAGTAAGTGGCTTACTGTTAATTTTCGAGAAAAACATTTCGGTATAACACATATCGTCATCCCTGTCACTATCTTTGACAAAACGGAGATTACAATATGTTTTAAACGGGGATTTTGGCCTCAGAAGCCCACGGTTACAAGAACATAATAATATTTGGATTACGCTCACTGTAAGTAATGAAATTATTTAAACAATAATCCCGAAAGCTTGTTATTCAATCTGAGTACATGAGGAGGCGGCTTGTACTGTATCAGGAACTTAACAGTATTACAAGTTGTGACGTCAGACTTAAGTTAATTAATTGTGCACAAAGAGAAACATCAACTTGATTATGTGAAGTGGATCCAGTCGGCACTTGACATTGTCATTACAATTTCACTAATATGAGTAACTTTAAAATTTTGTTTGCGTCTCATATGAACTTAATTTTTAAAATCAATGTCAACAATAATGTACTCGTAACTAAAAACACATCACCTCCTTACTTTTTGAATATTAAATACATGTATAGATAGATGTTTAGTAATATGTATATGTAGATCTAGTACTTTGTTTTATGTTTCTATATTTCCAAATCATTGAAAAATTTACATTAAGACAATACTTATCAGCGTAAATATTTTAATTCAAGTATAATTCCGGATTGAGTCCACGTATCCAGTTAAAATGTAAGCGTGTAGAAGCAATCTGTCGCGAGGCAACGTGTTCGCTGCTCATGAATCATTCACACATGCAAATGTCGATTGTTATCGGACGCGGCGATTGTTCGCGTTCACTCAACTGACGCACGCATTTATACACAAACATTTAATCACATATTAACGCGATAACCCGACCGTTCAAAGCAAGTGAATATACTATGAAGACTTCATAAAACGTATCGTTACAACTTTCCTTATTTCGACGTCTATTTATTCGAGCTCAAACCTTCACGTTGTTTCTTGAAAGTTTCTTATACAGTTACTTATAAATGCGTTTCAATATAATTATTTATAAAATGTCTCAATAATGCAAATTAAAACGAAATTAAATTTAACGTTATAAAATGTATTGAGCTACTGACATTCTACTCTTTGTAGAGGTGATCCCGACATCAGAGCGGAACAAATAGATATAAATGCAAACAATGTGTTATTCCCTTTTGGTTTCATATTAGTGGTGTAAGTTTATTTTGTTGGTAATAATTTAACAAAATAAACAACAAACGGCGCGTTCCCCAGACGGAGCTTAATTTGTGCGAGACGAGTCGACTGCCTAACAACGTTATGTGCACGATGGCCTTCCCCTCCTCCCCGGCCCCGGAACCTGCGCCCCTGCCCCCCGAGACTCCCGGCCCCTCCGCCTTGCACTGATTAATTTTAGTTAATTGCAATAATTAAATACGGTGACGCTCCTTGCTTACAGACCGGCTCTAGCGATGTGCTTATGAACTTCACTCGTATATGTAATCCGACGTCACAGGTTCACAAAACAATCTCAACGACCATATGGTATAACAAGTCGAAGCATTGACATTTTGTAAAAAGTTACTATGTCTAATGCAGTTTTATATTTATCCTTATATTTGTGATATTCAAAGCGATACGATTCTATTGCAGAATGTCACATTAAAATAAAATCGAACATGGCCGCCGGCAGTAAGTGCTGCAGACTGAAGGTCTATCTCTCAGTAGCCCTCGGCTACACCCCGGCTGCGGCTACCGTGCAGCGCGCCACCCGCGCCAATGTTTACTGTTTACTTACTATACCTTATGTATAACATCTCGTCACCATTATAGATAATAATCCAAGTCAGTTTGTTACTTTGTTACTGACATCTCAATATACATCGTTTTCCCACATTTATATTGCACAATATGCAAATGGGACATACTTATTTTCTATGTGGTTACAATTGAAGTAATATAAAACTCAACTTACTCAGATAAATATTTCACTAACATCAAAAGAAATAAAATAAGTCAAAAAATTGTGGACACACGCGAAGCCCCAAGACAAAACATTTTGCGACAAAAGAAATTTGCCTGATAATAATTTGAGGAAAATGTTGAATGTTATACTGCGTGGAAGTGAGTTGAGAATTAGTGAGCTCCCCTCGGGACACAACACGCGGCGCCAACAACGCGGTGTCAACAACACTCACAATCATACACATATGTATGTTCCGTTTTATGTATGTATTTCGTTGTTGTGAAAACGCATGACTTCTGTTAAATTGGGACTATTATAAAATTAAACATATACCTACAATTTTACGTACACTTGTTCATTCATTCAAATAACCCGTTTACTCATCGCAACACATAACATGACGCATAACTTCCTGCTATTGTTTTCTTTTAATAAACATATTTCTTTATTATTTCATTTTCATCTTATTTCTGACACGAGGAAAAAGCAAATAACATTTTTTTCTCAAATTTATTCTTTATTAAACAATATTGTTGACTAACGTGATATATTCGACATTGAAAAACAAATAAACTGTATGATATTTGCATGTCAAATTTAATTTGGCATACTTATATGCGCCGCTTAGAAGCTAACATTGGATACTTAATGAATAAAACATCGCGTCCTCATACGTCGTCTCAACTTACAGTTCGGCCACGAACTCAGCGGGCTTTACAACTTGTATATGCGCCTTTAGGTTCTTGTTGATATTTAGCCGAATATTATTCAAATTCTGACACTAGTGATACGGTGGTAGCCTTCAATGAAAACTTTTTTTTAAATAGAATTAAAAAAAATGAAAAAAAAAAAACAATTGATATCGCTAGTGTTGTGGGCACACAGAGCGGAGGCAATATAAAGCTTTGAGTATTTTCTTTCAGGCTTTCAAGCGATTCCAGAGTCCTTCAGTGGCGCGCACTCGAGCTGCATCTTATGCTAATGTCAAAGTAGTCTCATTCGATTTATCTCGATAACACTCAAATATACAACACGCATTTACATACCTTACGTGCAGTTTGACGATGTGCAGTGTGACTCACGTGATAATCTTACTACGCTATTGCCTTTGTTTTTTCAGGTAAATCTTGTATTGTCAAGAATTGCTGTAAAGATTGTTCAAGAGTGGATGGTGCTTTTTAAATTATACAAATACTAAAGTATATTCTTGCTCATATTATGTCTTCTATTTCGTTTAATCGGGCGAGTCGTAAGTCGGCTATCGGTTTAAAAAATTTCAAGTAGAGTATGTATTGCATATTTGTGCATAATAACATAGTATCAGGTCACATTGTAAGTGCGGGAACATTTTCTTACTTCAACAAACCGATACGATTCAATTGCCAGTCACGTTTTTAGCGCATTGAAGTAAGAATTTTACTTAGATTTTTACTAAGAACAGAGCGGAGTGTACATTTTTCAGTTCAGGCGATTCAAATGGGAATTAATTATTTGCTATCGTCTTCATTTAACATTCCTTTTGTACTTTTCTATCTATAACTTTTATATTTTTCTCTCGTAAGTTAATCAAAATTAAGTTTTTATAAATAAAAATTCTTCAAAATTAAGAAAAAATACATTTCGAAATAAAAACATTTCTTAGGAAAACATAGAAAATAATAAGGTTTAATTGAACCTGTGCTCAGTGAATTCTTTTATTCGTTGCACTCCGGAGATTTCATCCGTCATTCCTGACATAGGCTTCGGATGAAAAATTATACGTCTCAAGACTCAAATAGACTTAACCTAATAAAATCGAATAAGTTTAATTAATTTACATCCTTATTTCTATGATTACATAAAGTCTTAAATCTATGATATAAAATAAAATAAAAAAAAAACCTAACCTAACTTAACCTAATTATATTTAGTAGGTATTTATAATACATCTAAACAAAATCATCTTTCTAGGAACTAAGCTTCATCAATTTTTACGACTTTAATTTCAATCAATTTATAATAATAAAGTAAAACTAATTCAAAATGAAAGTCACTAATTAAATTTAAGTAAACCTATTATAGCATTTTATACTTTTGTAAGTTTATTTGAAACAAGGTAAGTGCATAAACTGATATTAAAACGGCTAAACACTGACGTATATTCGTCCGGTGGCGGCACCGACTAGTTTCGAGGCCATCGGTGGCCCTTCATCAGGGTGAGTGGGAATGGTTTTATTTTGCGGACGCGGCCCGTCCGTATACGTGAGTGTCTAGCCCTTTTTATATCAGTTTATTATAATGTCTCACGAAAGTTTGAATAAATTAATGTAAGTACATGTTGCACAATGAAGCGCACCTCATCTCTGATTTGCTTAACTGTAAAAGAGACAAAAGTTACAATACTTTAAACATCAGATCTAAAACGTTACAGTTTTACAAGTTAAATTAAAAAATTCTAACACATTAATGTCATGTAGCTTTGTGTCACCTTCACACTCAGAAAGCGTCGTGTCTTGACGCTGTAAATTCATTATTATAGGGCGACGCTTTAGCCGTAACGAAGTAATAGCTCCACACTCTTACTCGCCTTAAACTACGATACACACCGAAACCACTTTACAAGCAATGAATAACAATATGAAACCTTCTTAAAGTATAATACGTTGGTATCATTAAAAATATTTTAGTAAAATTGCTATTTATAAATAAAACTTGAAAAATGATATCGAAATTCTTATTAAACGCAAACTACACGAAGAAGCTCGGGAACAGCTTTAAGTACAATAAGAGCACTTTTATATTCTTTGTGAGCGCAAAGCGGCTGACGTTAGCGCGACTACGAGCACAACACCGCGTTATAAATATGATTTGCAGATGGCGCTGCTGTACCCGCGACAATACATTCAAATAATGTATTCTATATCGCCGTCCACCTCCCTGTCGGTCTGCACCCGCCCCACTGAATGACACTGGCCCGCTTCCTTCTTCCTCTCAATGCACCATCTACCTAGCTCCGATACCACTTCGTTTGAGTATTACCTAAGTAAATGTCCGGTTACTTACTCACATGATACACTAATGTTACTTCAATTTAAACATTATTATGTTCAAAAATATATACTACGGAACGTTTCGTTGTTAAAGTAACCAATTTTGTATTTGTTATTCTCAATATCGCCGTTATTCAATACTATTAAGAGTAATATTAGAGAACAAGAAACTTGAGCAGTAACCGGTTTCATTGAGGCAAACAAAGTTGCTCAAAAGTTGAAGATTAACATTTCTGCAATCTTGAGTCGAGGAGTTGCTTCATCTCCGAGCTGAATGTTTGAACCATTATTTGTTGCTATATGATGTAACTTTACAGCTTCTAACTGATATTTAAATACAAAGGATTACTTTTAAAAAATGATTAAATCAAAGTGTCAGTATAAGAATGCAAATACGTACAGACCAGTGTATAGAATACAATGTGTTGACCGTTTATTAAAATGAAATTGTATCGTCATTATAAAAGGAAGTTTATGATTCAAACTCTAAAGGTTACACGAGAAAGGAATCGCCTACGAAGATAAAAAGTTTTATAAAATATGTTATTATTTTCTGAAATGTATGCAAACTTTTTCGACCTCCTTCATTGAATGTTGTATCAAAGATAAATTTACCCTTAAGGATGGAAAGTTGCGAGGTCGCGGGTCAGGGGTCGGGTGTCGCGACTCGGGAAACTTGGAGCTGTAACAAGAAAGTGCCGCCGGCAAATGTTTCATGAAAAGATCGACTCCTTAACTTTACACCTATATGTTGTCTAGCTTTTACAATGAATCAGTTTTCTTCCTTTAATATGTAGACATAATATACTTAATATAATATTACCTTTGAGTAACCGTTAACTAACGTCTTTCTTCTTTCAATGTGCAAATAACAATATTTGGGTAAAATTAAGTATTCTCGTGACATTTTGGGAATGAATACAATTGTACGGCCAGCTTAAATCACAGTCAAAACATGATATTATCATGTTAATGTGTTTAATCACATGATGCAAATTAGATGTTGCCCATACGAGCGTCGTCTGTTGTTACAGCGCTACTGCCGTCTGTGGGCGACCTAATAACTTCCTCAGCCCATTACATGTTTACTTTCTCTAATCCAACAGGAACCATATAATATTTCAAGTTTGTTAATATATGTATGTACCTGCAGGTACGAAAATGAGGAGAAAATATAATTGATTACTTACTTCTTACTCTTGGCTTAATACTGGTGTAAACTTACTAAAACTGCGATGTATTCATTAATCACTGCCTAAAGTTTGACAATTTGTAAGTATTTAACAAGAGCCCGCAACTCCTGACACTTTGTTCGTATAAACAAAATAAAACAATCGTGTTAATTGAGAGAGTGCAGCGAACAAATAATTCACCTAATTAAGGATTCGTTACGGAATTTCAACGAATCTAAATTGAAAAGTTTGTTTATATTATCTTAATGATAGAACAATACAAACAAGAATATAATAGTTTGTTAAATATTTTGAATTTTTGCGTAGAAATCTTAACATGGGCTCTAGATGGGGTGCATGAGTTTCAATAATTTTTAGTACTAATAGCATAATGTTACTATTGTTAAGAAATAATCTTAATCTGTGATAATGTTTTCTCCGCGATCGAATCGCATTAATGCAAAATCCTACAAAAAATATTAATATAAGATTGTGTCGTTTATGCTTATTACAGAAAAAAATTCTCGTTTTATTCTGCTCTTATCTGAGCTTAATGAAACATTTGCGGCCAACATTTCGCTCGCGATGTTGTAACAGCCATCGCCGCCAACAATTACCTTCCTTATTATAAACAGGATTTGTAAGATTTGTAACAATAACGCGGTATACAAACATCCCTTTGTATTCACAGATTTTATTTTTAATTACAGTAAATAAAGTAGTTTTTATTCAGTATTTTATATGTTAAAAGGAGTATCAGACTCGACATCGTTACAGACAAATTGTTGGTGATTTCATCGCACGTTACATATTTCGCAATGTCAGACGATGTTAGGTAAACACGGTGCAATGTGCAGTGCAGTGCAGTGCAGTGCAGGGCAGGGCAGTGGTCTGACAGAGCTCAGCTCCTCAACATTGTATCATTTGTTAGAGAAGAGCACAGCAGCAGCGCGCGCCATCTGTCCCTGTCCGCGGGAACTAATGCACCCTGCACTATTGCATCTGCAGTTTGCGATCTCTTACTCTGTTCTACTGTTTATAATATTTCACACAAATAAATGTTCTTAACTCACGGGAGAATTAATACAATATGACGATATTTATATCCAACTATAATCTTGTTATGTATATTTTAGATCACAATTAAACTTCATGATTGAATGTTGTATAAAAGCGACGTTTGTGACACATTTATAAAACAAACAGTAGTTGTTACACAACTGTTAGTGTTTTATTATTATAGGTTAAAATGCGTTTATTTTAACATTGAAAATTGATATTTTATTATGAATATAGTTTATAGGTATACAAGAGAGTGAGCAGCCTGGAGGAGGGGGGCGGGGGCTGCGCGGCGTCTTCCCGCTTGTTATTCAATTTCAAGTTTAGCATAAACTGTTTACGTAACGCGAGTCACGAGGGCACAGGCAGAGTGCCTCTCCCACACGATCTCTGCCTTCACATATACACGTAGACCTATAACAAAAACCTTCCTCAATTCATTCAACTAATCATCATCATCTATTTATGGGAACAATAATAGATACTAAACTCTCCACTCAGAGAATACTCTATAGAAAGTGTTTAACCTTTCTTTACCAACATGTCAAATTTTAGATTTTATTTTGACAAAAACTACCAAAATGTGAGACTCGTATTTGATTTTATTATTTACTTATTTATGTAGAAATAAGTCTGTACGTTTTAGTAAATTATTATTTAACAAATAGTAATTAATCAAAGTGAACAGAGTGAGCTACCCACACTCCTAACATTAAGTTAAGTAACACATGTATTTGTGCGACCTTTACGTTCAAGCGATTAAAACTTAGCAAGTCGCCTCCCAGCGCACATATATCTTGTAAGCGGTTTAACAATTATTGTGTAAATTGACCCCCGGGATACAAACAAACAAACAAACACACACTAACTTGTCGAACATACCAAGTTAGGAGTGTAATCGCCGGCTAAGAGAATATAAATGTATGGATTTATTATTTGATTACAATATAAACGTATAAATAACAATTAAATAGAATATTAATTGAATAGACAATGAAGTGAAAAACTAACCGCAGCTGATAAGTGATCTTGTATTCTGAGCGAGATATTCTGCAACACACAATTTTGTAGAAATTTATGAGGTGAATAAATTCTACTGTTAAAACATTGTTATAAATATCACAATTTGCGCTACTCAGTAGGGCTGCTCATTGCCACAATTATCATTCAAACAACATTTATAAAGTAAATTAAATAAATAACTGATAATGTCGATCAGTTGTGACTGAGACACGCGACGTTCATCATCCACTTGACTCCAATTTAAAAATGTAATATTTATTTTGAACAAGTTTGACATAAATACATATAATTTCCAATTCGCTATATTAGCAGTACAACAAACATAATTGCTGTATAATCATTTATTACCATTTTTAATATGTATTGTTCCTTAAAAAGATAATGATAACATCGACAACCCTAAGAGAAAGTCGACGCGAAGCAAGTTCACCACAGATAATATGTTACTCAGATTGTTTGTATTATTTACATTTGTATAATTCTGAATGCTGTAAATAAGTATTCAAGTATTCATAAAGCGCGTTCATTACGTCATTGTGGAAATAGCATATATTTACATTGAACTTTACTACGAATGAAGATCGGAAATACAAAACACTGATTTCTTCTTATCATCATGTCACGATTCAATTGTATTACTTCTT
>NW_013532721.1:8661228-8671140 GCF_000836235.2 Papilio xuthus
AATTAGATACGTATCTTCAGCTTAGCCGTGATACATCCAACCTAAATTAAAAGTTTCTGAAGATATAGAACATCAATCGCTATATTTTCATACGTAACATTTGAAATTGTTTTTACTAAAGCGATGTTATTTTTTATATAAAACACGAAGCCCTGTGTTGTATTGTAGAGCGCTTAACACTCCGCATACACAGCCACATCTTTCTACACTCTTATAAACAAGTTTAGTTGCAGTTTGAGACAAAAGCAAACATTTCCGACAAGATAGTGATACAGATACGAGTATGTACACTTGTATTTAGTCACTTTAAATTACTTTTGCATGTTGACTTTGTTGTTTTGAATATTGTCGTATATTTAATGACATTATTATTTTTATTTTAGATTCATTTGGTTTGATGCACGATAAGTTTATTAATATTATTTTAATTCCACTTTAATGCTTCTTGCTGGTATAAGCGAAAAATATGAATGTTATTAAGTTAAGAAGTGAGGAGCAGACGATGAGGAACTTAAGAAGCTGTTGCGGTCAAACTTCAATCGTGGCCGAGGTGAAACTTTAAAATATTAAATGCTCAATGAATCGCTACTTGTTCTATTTAAATTTTGTTTTATACTTCAAACCTGAAAGTTTTATATTTCCTTGAAACAATTACTTAACGTATAAAAATTGATTTAAAAAAATCTTTAAATAGGGGATATATAGAAGAAGAACATATTAGAAACGCCCAAAGTGTTCAAATAAATAAAGGAAAACATAACAATAGAAGTGGGCAAACCGATACAAATTAAAGAAAAACCATTGAAGTTCTGCAATTCTCTTTAAAATATTATTTGTGCCCTTGAGCGCAATGGCAGCTCTATTTTTTACAAAATTATTTAGTCTTGTTTATAAATAAATATAACTGTAAAACTACAAATATAAATTGCGTAATTGTTACAAAAATACTGATTTTCCGATATTAACGACGGTACGTCCATAACGAAAGGCAAGAGTCGGTGTCCGTTACCAATTAGCGTCACGTCGCGGAGCCGCAACGTCGTCGTCTCGCCCCCTAACCGGCGGCTAACGTCACTGTCTTTGTGCTGCTCAAAGACACGTGCTCTTACGTTAAATAATAATAAATACGTCAATATAATAATGAATAGCATAGCAGCAAGATAATGATCACTGTATATTGAGGCGCCGGCTGGATAAGTATTTTGAATCCAAAAATGTACTCTAATCGTTACAGTCTTTACTAAATTAAAAAGGTATTCAAATGGCGTTACTTTTTGGAGTAACTTGTTCCATTCAGAATTAGGAAGTATACTTTTGTTTAAAATAAACCCGTATTCTTCAAGTAAATAAGTTTTCGGTACAAAGTGAAAAAGTTAAGTGAGCGTGAACGCGGTCCGCGAGCTTCAAATTTGTGTCGCCGCGCCGGTCGGCGTACGGAGTCACTCTGTCTTGTCTCCGTCACGCTTCCTTCTCGCCTCGGCCTAGCCGTAGATTCACCTTACTTGTTAAGATTGAATGTTTTGTCAGGTAATAATTTCTGTGTTTCTTTTAATAACAAAGTCGTTTGATTATCCAAACATTGTGTTTCCGTGATACTGGTGAAATATTATCCCAAAGGTGATGCTGTGATAAATCAGCATTTAAGAGGTTGTATACATATTTCAATATGCACATTAGCCGCTGTTTACTGCGTGGCGCGGTGTAGACGGAGGCGGAGGCGGAGGCGGAGGCGGAGGCGGCGGCGGAGGCGGCGGCGGAGTTTGAAGCGGGCCCGAGCCGCAGAAATCGCAATTAAAAACTTTGAAGCACTTTATTAAAACTAATTTTAATCGTGCGGCTTTGAAATGTGAAAGTATTTTAACTGCTGAAGCAACGTAAATAAAAACTTCTCTGTCGTTAATTATGCGCTTTACGATTCATTAGAATATCTCATCGCTTTGTCATCATTCAATTTTTCAAGACTATTTACTGTTTGCGGTGCGTTGGAACATTTTTTTGTGGATTAATTTTCGTTCATAATTCCGATGGTGATGCAAATTCTTAGAATTTAGAATAGCCTTAACCCACGTGTTCACCCACCTCACAGCACGGCATCGTGTCACACAAATGTTAGAAATTTACCTCATATTTGTTTAACACAAATGGTATCTTAACATATTTGAACTAATTTTATGTTTCGAAATAAGCAGTAAAATTGTTTCAGCATTTACCACATTCACTGAACTCGAAAACAATAACTGAAAATGATAACAAGTGATAAATGGTGCGCCGGCAGCGCGGGCTGGGGCGGCGAGCGACCACTCTCTTAGATTACTCTCCTACAAATATTGAAAAAAGTATATCATCCAGAACCCGACAAAAATGTTCACCAACTCAACACTTTTTATAACATACAAGTCGTAAAATATTTAAATACATTTGGATATTTGTTGTATCGTAAGACAAAACGCATGAAATACGCGGGAAGATGAGTCTGTTGCAGGAATAGGTTGGCTCGCCCGATGCAATACAGCGACCAAACAGAGGGCATTTTGTCTGATGAGTGTGTGCGTATAGGAGACCAAGTTTTAGTCCTCTTTCCTCATCCAACATTTTCATATTAGATAAGATAGATTTCACCTCCCGATAGCCAATTAAAGGTAGACAACGCATCTGTAATTGCAGATATCTATGGAAGTCGGTCACTTATCTATCTCGAGGAATTCAGTTGCCACGTTATGGTAAAGAAAACCTACACAAGGTGGACCACTTAGCACAAATAAAGCAATACGTGACTTTTGACGAGAGATAAATGAATACAGGTCAAGAAATTAAAGCGCAGGTAATATGTAAGGTGAAGAGTGTAAGTGCGAACGAGGCTAGAGGGTGCTCGTGTCCGGTCGCCGGGCAACCGCCGCCCGCACGGCCCACATGTCGCCGCGAGGCCGCGCTAACGACGCGCTGAATGCTATGCTACGCCACGTGGAAGCACTCGCATCCAAATGTCAGGCTTCGGTCCCAAACACATCGTAGGTTTAATGTTTTTATATGCGCCTTCTTTAACTTGTTTTCTTGTTGTATCAATCTAAAAATTAATAATCCCTGGAAAGCGAATTAAAAGTAGGTACTTATCAAGTTTGGTGCTCAAATTTTAAGAAAACTTCCTAGACTTCAATATAGCATTAAGAACGGACTGTGTGTGCTATGCTATGTTAGGTCCGAGTGCAGCAACAGACCATCTGCGGTCTGCTGCGGACACAGAATTGCTTTTAAGACTTGGATCGACCAACACTTTCTATATTTCAACTGCTTGTATTAACTCGATAAACATTTTATTTGCAATTGGAAAATAAAGGCGAACTATGTCACTCATAAAATATTGTAAATTAAGTAAATGTTGCAAATAACAACAGGATAATTTAAATTAAAACTGAATCTTTACCTCGGGATATTTATATTTTACTGATAAATTTTATGAGTTTTCACTTGTTTTGTTGCATTGCATCTTACTTCTTACTAATATTATAAATGCGAATGTTTAGATGTATACATGGATGTTTGTTTGAAGGTATATCCAGAACGGCTGAACGGATCTCTATGAAATTTGGCATACATATAGATTATGGTCTGGAAGAACACGTAAACGCACCGGTAGCTCTAACATCCGCGATGAAGAACCCTCACGCTGATGTACCAAAATTAATTTGGAATTAAGCCAAGTTTTGATAGCTAATTGGAAACGTCTGCCGCGCCAACTGTGTCAATATGAAATTCAATTTATACCCAGATATGTGTAAATATCGGCTCGCCGGCGCCACGCCGTGCCGAAACAACGATTAAAATCCAAAATTTAAATTTGTTCCTCTAGAAATATAACGGCTGTGATAGGATATTGTTAATTGAATGAGCTTTGTTTAGAAGATAGTTGCTTTTATTTTGTGTTGTAATACAACTGTTAACTTTACCAGATCGAAGAGTCGAGATCCAGTCCAGTCCCATGTTGCATAATCTAGTGAATCGACAACTCAAACTCTAGTGAAATGACCAAACTATTCTAGATGTAACAATTTCCAGTGCTAATCGATGGACTAAATGGTAACATTGACATGTGTGTGTGCCGGAATGAGATCAGCTCGGCTCCTAAAAGCATTATCTTGTCTCGAGCGCCGCAGTGTCGCCAGATGTCGCCGCATAGTCAATCAAACTCGAACAACTGAAATACTCAAGATATGAACCAACTACTATGAAACATCGCTATAAAATAAGAATATAGTGAGTAGAAAAATCTTTTTGTCCCCGCCACCGCATATGAGTTGCGCCAAACGTTATAACATCAAAGTGTGACCAGAGCGGAGTTCAGACGGTACCCGTCGTGAGATAAGCTTCGGATCAAGTCAATCGGCGAACGCTTACATTCTTTATCCTTTCAATCTCTTGATCTGTTTGATTTTATGACTGACTACGTGTTGTTATATTTTAAATATGATATTGAAAAATAGTCGCCGAATTATTTATACAATTTCGCAAAATAATTCCTAATAATATTAATTTCTTCCTTTTAATATAGGAATTGTCGTCTTCGATACAAGGAAATTAATTGAGAAAATTATTTGTGGACATTACGACACCAAACCTTTTGCCTTTCCAATGAATTACTTATATAATAATCAATCGATGACTATATTTCTTCGCTTGGCATTCGATGTGGCAAGGTGTTCCATTGTTTAACATACAAGGAGTATCAGATCTATTGCCATGTGGCATCATTTACCCCGTGACACATTGTAAGTGTTGTTGCAACCTTTCATTTTAATGAATTCCATCAAACAATATAATGAAAACTAAATAAATGAGCGAATTGCATTTCATTTACCTAACAGATGTATTCAATTTGTGGCTGGAATTTGTTAATTTATCTTTACTCAATTGTCAATCGAAAATTAAAAACAAATAAATTAGGTTTATGGTATATTTTACTTTCGTTCAATGTTACGATTAACGTAAAATGTACCTTGATGTTGAGTAAGAAACATTATAATGTTTATATGTAGGTAAGTGAATTTGATTTGAGTAACACATAATTTATTGTAGACTTTAGTAATACAGCAACATTGTCTGTGAGAAAGCTATTCAATCTAGCTGCAGGACAGTACTGCGGCGGTCTATCCCACGTTTAAGCGTCGCTGCAGACAACGGAAACTACAATTAGTTTTCAAGTCGCTGTCTTACACCTGTTTCCACTAGCGCGACAACCGGAGACACTGCTATTTCTATAAGCTGTTTCAAATTTCAATCGTGGAACGACCCTCTCATACAAATAACGACCGCGCTACTCGTGCCTTAGTGGAAATGGGATCCTTGGACCCGAGACATGACGATGTAGCGACCGGACAACATTCAGCATTTGTACATTCTACGACATTACTTTAGTATTAGCTAAGTTTGTAGTATTATTATTATTATTATTTGCCTGATAAATTGTAAGTATAGACAGACAAAAGGTTTTAAATTTGTATTGGTGATAAACAAATAGATCATGTTCGAGAAATATGGCATTATGTTTTTTCGATATTATATGCAGACCCATTAATTTTATTAATTGTCCAGATAATAAGACGATGGTGATTTTCTTTTATTGTAACATGGCGCTTGGCGACTGGCTACAGTCCAGCTGCGCTACGGCACAACACGATAGCTCACACAAATTAAATCATTATAATATCAAACATTATGCTGCAAACTGTACATACATCAGTTTTTAAAAAGTAAACGAATAAATTATTACAGGACATTGCATATACGACATATACGCTAAATCAATATACTGTCTCCGAGGCAGTTAGTGAGAAAATTGAGCTCATGTTCTCATACTTTGTCTAAATATCTATTCCGTGTACCAGTTTCGATACTAAATATTTCTGGTCGTGTACTATAAACTACTATAAAATCCAACCCGAATAGAAAAAGCAGTGATTAGAATTAAATATTAAAAGGGCTATCCCTTTCTTTGCGGTCACTAAATAAATAAATCGTGAGACGTCAATTTGGGACCCATTTCAAAACCTTTTTGTAGGCTTTTGTGTGGAATGCGAGTTACAAGAAAGTATTAAACCAGTTTCACTGAAACAGACAACATTATTGAAGTGCTGCAATTTCATGATATTTGGACTGTGGCGGCGAATGACACGACAACAAACACAAAATGTTTCGCTACGTGTGTGTCACACTGACCTGTTTAACTATTAAAGTTTTATTTACAATTTATATATTTTACAAAACTATATATAATATTCATGTTGCTTTGAACACTGGCAGCCCTTCTTATAAATACAAACATAAAATCACTTTCAATGAAGGGCTCTCCTAGAATAAAATATGATAATCTTTTCACCAAGTTGTAATGAGAAATAACGGCCGCCAAACCTTTTGTAACGAGCTAATCTCCGCTTGTTTGCGAGGAAAATAATACATCTCGTGTCAATCACCGGTCACCGGCTCCGCCCCATCCTGTACAACTTTCACTATTGTTGTTGTTCTGTAGTATCACTTCCTACGAATTTTATTTAATTCTGCAAAAACATTTCTGTTCCTTACTTCAAGAATAATGTGGAGGTCGATCAAGTCAAATAACTTCAATTTATAGGCAAACGGTTAGCAGAGGTCTGCTGCAGCGTCAGCTAGGTAAGCGTGCGCCCAACACCCTCGTCATGACTGCCGGCAGCCGGCTGCCACTTCACTTTCCCTTTCCTTTACAAGAATAATAGCGACTCCGCAAAAAATAAATATATGATTTATTGTATCTCGGGAATCGATCGGTAAATATAAACATCATGAAGCTGCCGTTTTTATATGTTACATACTTGCGCTACTTAAGCACAGTGCAAAATGCAGCTGTAGACCAACTAAATTGTTGTCAAAGTTTCGTACTACGAATTCTGAGAAGATAAACCACTGCAATATTTAAATTACAACCTGCAGTATTTAGTTATTTACATTTACATTTCGATAAGTGTTTTTATGATACGAGTTTATTAATTCTGATTCAGACAATAAAAATTGTGAGATGAAAGTCGATACGAGTTTTGTTTTATTTATCAACAACAAAACAATCCATAGAATGGGTCGTTTCATTTTTTAAGAAGCCGATATGGCGTGTAATCTGAGAAAGTGCTCTCGAGCGCCGGCAATGTCCCGGCGCGGCGCGACAGTCCGCGACGCGACAGTCTCGCGCGAGTGTCTCATCACTGAAGCGTGACTCAACTTGGATTCATGTAAATCTTAATCGCAATCTCGATGCCTCATCAGGTCACATCCAGTCGCTGCCGGTCTACACTACTACAACTAAACGAAACGTAGATCCTCATAGTTTATAACATTTATATCAATATCCTTTAAGTTAGTTATTGGAAAACGATGTTATATTTTGTAATAGTCAATTTGGTGGTTAAAAAATAAAACGAATGTTTGTATAAAATGCATTTATATAAGTTGGATAATTGAACGAGACAGAGTGCGACTCGAGCGAGCGCACAAACGTCTCCCTTTTTATACATCCTCTTTCTCCTTCTCTATCTCTATACAAAAATATAAATTCAATGTAACTTACTACAGTCCCCCCCCCCTCCCGCTCGTGTACGTGCGCGGGAGACAGACGTGTACAGCACAGTGAGCAACGACTCAGCTACAACCCTAGCAAGTTGAGCCTCTCCCATCCATACATCTCAAGGTTTCACTACACGATTAATGTAAATACGTATGTAAACATTGATGTTGGCCATTGTCCAATATGGCGATACTCCTACCTTGTATAAAACTTCATTATAATTCTAAATGTTTTTCAATTCCCGATGTTTCAACATCATTTTCTATTGCATTTTATGTTTGTAAAATCATCTAAATGAAACATCGGAAATTTTAATTGTTTAAATTCATAAAAATGTATAATAAACTCACATTAAATCTAAGGCCTTACTAATTCAAAATAACATGTTTATATTTAAAATAATTTCTTATTGATATATATATTGAATGAGACATGTAGGTACATGTAGCTCCAATCAGTTCACTAAACTATTAAATATAATATATATTGTATATGGAGCGGTGACGACGCGACCGACACTACATACATACATACATACATACATACATGTGTGTATGTCGTCACATCATACTATTATATATAAGCAATATCATTTAAGGGACCGTTTGCATTGGAAGCACATTCTTTCATTGAAAATAATTAATAAAATAACAAGTTCGTCATATTGTTTACCACGCACGTGACACGATATGTACATTCAGGAAACTACGTTCTTATTCAAATCTTTAAAGTCTTTCATAATATAATTACAGCTTAATTTCATTGTAAATATTGAAAGCATCGCGTTAATATAACTCATTGTACAATCAAAATATTGATCTTAAAAAAATGACACAACATTGAAATTGTACGTACGTTTGTGTCGTAACCTGAACAGCTAACTCTAACTCTATACGTCTGTCTCTAGTTCCGAGCAAACCTCTAAATGTTGGTAACGATGAACAAGCTGCACATCTCGCCACACCTACCACCTACTCAACTCAACTATAAACGTTTAAGATAAAAATATAACTAAAGAAGAATATCTCTGAGAGGCGCCGCTGTCGCGGTTCATTCTAACAGAACATATATAAATTCTACTGAGACATAGAAAATGACATAAAAGAAGAAATACACGGCAGCTACAGTACAAAGAGTATTTATTTCATTCCAAAAAAATCATATAAACATATGAAGAAGTGTCAACTGTCCTCAAATGCGCAGCTGCACGTCGACAACATTTGCTCTTTCACTTGGAACTAGACACAGACACAGCCTAAGTTATTGTACAAAATACTGGACGTTTCTCATTCACCTGCCCCCCCCCCTCACCCACCCTCACCCCCCTCACCCCACACATCACAGCTCCATACGTACATTTCACAGTAAATCCTTGCTAATAAAGTAAATCGGACGGCTACGTGTTTGTCGTACAAAGTGTACTACGTCTGTGATTAACGGTCTGTGTTGTTAAAGCAGCGCGTGTCTCGCCTCGGAACTTATACGTTCAATATGTCGCATACAATATGTGGAGCCTCGCGCCCTGCGCCCTGCGCCCTGCGCCCTGCGCCCTGCGCCCTGCGCCCTCGCATCCTCCCGCGCGTCCCTCTCCGTCCTCTCTCACAAATTCTGCCGAAGGAATATTTTTATTTCACACAAGCTTTGATCAGTTCACCTCAAAAGCCCTGTTCATATACAGGTTATATGTGTAGGTGTCGCCGCCGGCCCACCTGAGCGTCAGTCGTGCGGGTGATGCGGGTGATGCGTGTGGTGCGGGTGATGCGGGTGATGCGGGCGGTGCGTGCGGGGGCGGCGCGCGGCGGCGTGCGCCAGCGAGTAGCTCTCGGGCTGGAAGGTGGGCGGGCACTGCAGATGCGGGTAGGTGCCGCGCGCGCTCTCCTGCAACACACGCACACGCGCTTTACTCCATCACTTGTCCTCCTCACTCACTTCAGCTGCGCTGCTCCTCCGCACTCACCTGCCGCCCACCCCCGAACATCAGCCGCAGCCGGGACACGCCCGCCCCGCCCCCCGCACCCTCGCCGCCGCCCTCACCGCCTCCCCCGCCTGCCCCGCCTGCCCCGCCTGCCCCGCCGCCGCTCACCCAGCTGCTACGTAAGCGTTACTTAGTTACATCTCACACATCCAAAACCGCACCGACGCCTCAAAAACGTGTCGGTGAAAGCAAAGAGGACAAAAATGAGAAGGTATATCACCTGTCGGGCGCGGGCCCGGCGCCGGAGTGCACCTGGAATGTTGGAGAGAACGTGTTAGCACATCACATCATCAACGCATCGACTTTGTGCCGGCTGTGGCGGCTGTGGCGGCAGTGACGCACTTACCTTGTGGTT
>NW_013532721.1:8671551-8673808 GCF_000836235.2 Papilio xuthus
CTCGAGGGTGACGAGGCCCACCAGCGTGTCGGGCTTGTGCGCGACGCGACGCGGCACCTGCGAACAACACTTGCTACACTTCTGTGCACACGGAAGCTGCGTCTCGGATGAGCCTACTTTGTCATATCATTGAATCGATATACCACGAGGAAACATACTAAGAAATAATTACAAATAGAATGAAAACATTGTGGATACCTGTATGGTGGGCTTGGTGACAAAGTCGCTCTTCTCGAAGTCGAGCAGGTTGGGGTTGGAGGCGTGGATGTAGTCGATGGGCTTGGGCAGCCGCTTGGCCGCCCCCGCAGCCCCCGCCGCCCCCGCCACCATCGCCGCGCGCCCCGGACTCGCCTGCACGTTTCATTACACAACTAAAATAATGATGTAACAGCAATGGTAATTGTGTCGAAGCCTCTAGCGTGAGTTCCTTCCTTTGCCTTCCTCCATGAAATGAGGCACAGAGATATATGTCCGCATATCAAATCATGAGTGCGGACGAATGCTGCCGCCGGTACGAGGAAATAAAATGAAAGTAGTATGAAGAGGCGTACCTTGCGGGGTTTGTGCTCCTCCTTGGTGCGGTTACGGGAGAAGAAGCGCAGATACTTTCTGTCGAGGCTGGCGGCGGCGGGGGCGGGGCCGGGGGCGTGGCCGGCAGGGACGGGGGCGGGGGCGTGCGCTACGCTCTCCTGCGACTCGCTGCGCTGCGCGCGGTGCGTCAGCTTCTTAAGCGACCCAAACTTAGACTTGTCCTTGTCCCGCTCCCTCTCCCTCTCCCTCTCTCTCAGCTCGTGCCGCTTCTCCGGACTCTCGCTGTCCGACTCGGTATCCGAATAATCCGTTTCAGAAAACTGCTTAAAGATTTCCTGAAAATGAAATTCAACGTTTTCCGATAGATGTCGCCAGCGGAGGAGCACATAAGTACCGGCACGTACCGGCGCCGTCACATTTTATCATTAAATCAAATCGAGTACTGCTTTGTTTATTTTTTACTATTAAGAAAGAGTTTTTGCAACGTGTTGAGAGTGTTGTCCTTGGTCTTATTTAATGTTTCGTAGCGTTTCTTTGTTTATATTTAATTTGTTATAGTTGTTATGATAAATTCGCAATAAACAATTTAAGCAGTCGCACTAAAAGTCGAATCGATTAATTTTTTACATCGAATGTAGTTTTGTAAACTGTCAATAGAACCTCGGAGTGGCGAGGGTTGTATGAGATGTGAGGCTGACCGTGGTGGCGGTGAGCGGCGGCAGCAGCGAGGGCAGCAGCGTGGCGCGGTGGATGAGCTGGATCCAGGCCAGCATGGCGTCGCGCGAGTCGCACGCGAAGTAGAAGGCGGTGCCCGTGTGGTACACCTTGAAGGCGTGCGCGCGCGACTTCACCTCCCCCGCCGCGCACACCGTGAACCCCTCCAGGTAGATCATGCAGTCCGCGCGCGACCACTGCGGACACGCGCGAGCCCGTCACTGTGGCTGCGCAGTGCGCAGTGCGCTGTGCGGTGTGGGGTGCGCACTGCGCAGCGCGGGGTACTCACGTCGGGGGAGCGGTAGGCGTAGAGCAGGTTGTGCGCCAGCAGCAGGTGGCGGCGCGCCCAGCGAGGCTGCTGGGCGGTGCGCGCCCGCACGCGCTGCCACACGCCGCCGCCCGCCGCGCCGCCCGCCGCCCCTCCCCGCGCCGCCACCGTGCGCGCCCCCACCTCGCGCCGCTCTGTCGGATGCGATCACATCGACTCAGCTCTAAATACAAAGTATTTCGCTCTCCCGATGCAGCTGTCGCTGTCTCTTGTAATCGTAGGTGACTGCCGACGTCGTTCAATTTTATGTCCGAAAATAAAAATAAAACCGAAAATACTGACTGGCCAGCATAGAGTTCTTCTTCTTGAGGCTGCGCGTCTTGGAGGAGGGGAAAAGCGCGCGCGAGGCGGAGGAGGGGGGCGTGGACACGGGCATGTGGGCGGGGCCGGGAGGCGGGGAGTGGGGGGCCTCCGCCTCGCCGTTGATGGGCGGCAGCGCGCGCCGTTCCGTCGACACCAGCCGGATGTCGTGCTTGGTGATGTGGCGCACCAGCGACCCCTGCACAGTTCCACCGCACTCATTACATCGCGATACAAACACTTTTCACACGTGATACAGATGCCCCAACTAGTCACAGAAATAGAATAGAATACTAGTTTTTCTAACTTAAAATGAGATATATTTTATTCGTTATACTCCAGCCATAATGTAGTAATACCTGCGAGTCCCTGGTGAGGCGGGGC
>NW_013532721.1:8674097-8674417 GCF_000836235.2 Papilio xuthus
CGGGGCGCTGCGCTCCGCCGCGCGTGGTCTGGGCTGACTGCACATCACGTTATGTTAGAGACGCAGTACACGCAGTAAAAAAACACCGATCGGCTGTCGGACTCAGTTGCTGCCAAAAACCGCAAGGCAATGGCGAGGCAATGTGATTTACAAATTTAAAATGAAATAGTGTCAAACCGGAGCACGATAACCCGTCGTTGTTCGGCGGGGCTGCGGGACGCGGGGACGTCGGCCGCCGCAATCTCCGACTCGTCGTCTCCGGTGAGCAGGTGGATGAGCGGGCGGTTGCGCGCCTCCACCGGGGCGGGGTTGCGCGCCTC
>NW_013532721.1:8675012-8675596 GCF_000836235.2 Papilio xuthus
CTGCGCGGCGAGCGGGGGCTCCGGCGGGGAGCCTTCGAAGTCGTAGGCGGGCGTGGAGTGGCTCTTGTCGAGCTTGCCACGGGGTGCGGAGGGGGAGGAGGGGGAGGGTGGTGCGGGGGGTCCGGGGGGTGCGGCGGGCGCGCGCGGCAGCACGCCCAGGCAGGTGCGCGGCCGCGGCGACAGCTCCAGCCCGGTGCTGTACGACACCGCCTTAACAAAGCACGCCCAAGTCAAATTAACAACAATTGTCGGGAGACGAGTACACAGTATAAGAGTTGTGCGCATTACCTTGTCGCGGCGGTAGAGGGCGTCCTCCGGCGGAGGGGAGTGGCCGCGCTCGCAGCGCCGCTGCTGCAGCTCCTGCCACAGCTGACAACCGACAGAGGGTTCGATTCGATTCATCGCTTCACTCGATGCATTTATTCCCGGAACGAGATCATACGAACCGGGGTCTATAAGATCTAAAGGTTATTAAAAATATTGCTCGAAAAGGTGTATTTTTAGCGGCGCACCTGGTGCAGGGCGAGGTGATGCCGGCGTGCGGGCGGGCTGCCGCCGCTGACGCTGTGCCGGCGCTGCGCCGC
>NW_013532721.1:8675767-8691144 GCF_000836235.2 Papilio xuthus
CCCGCTCCGCGCCGCCCCGCTCCTCACCCGCCTCGGCCGCGCCCCTCTGTCTGCCCGCCTCCGCGCCCTCCGCGCCCCTCCCGCGCTCCTCGCCGCCGATCATCGCGGGGACCTTCAACTCGTACCTGAAAAATAAACTTTATAGTTTGAACAATCCCGGTGTTGTCGGGGGTGTTGCCGGGGGTGGCGGTGCGGAGGGCACCTGTGCGCGAGCAGGTCGGCGGCGGGAGGCAGGCGGCGGCGGGCGCGGCGCGGGGCGTGCAGCGGGGGGGTGCGGGCGAGGCGGGCGGCGCCGCGACGACGCAGACGCAGCGGCAGCTCCCCGGCGGGCGCCGCGGCGGCGGTGCGCGCGCAGAGCTGCTCCACCGCCTCGCCGCTCCACCCGATGACGCACTGCGCGCCCACCTGCGACATGTA
Organism: Papilio xuthus; assembly: GCF_000836235.2. NCBI lineage: Eukaryota > Metazoa > Arthropoda > Insecta > Lepidoptera > Papilionidae > Papilio > Papilio xuthus. The sequence goes on from NW_013532721.1 coordinate 8,676,185, forward strand.
CCATACGATTACAATACCACCCCGATATCTCCATCGAATCCTTTCGAATCATGGAAACGATCGTATAAAATCGTATTGGTGTTCCTTCCCCGAGCGGCCGCCGGGTTCGACTATTCCGCCGTTTTTATAAATCTATTTTTATGTTTAATCATAATTTCTTTCTCCACAAAATTTTTAAAATATTGTTTTAGATGAAGATTTTGGAAGAATCCTTTCTTAGTGCTCGCCTATATAGTGAGGGGCTCGGGGCTCGGGGCGTGGGTCATGAGACGTGGGGCGTGGAGCGTGGGGCGTGGAGCGTGGGGCGTGGGGCGTAGGGCGTGAGGTCTGAGGCGGGGACGTGGTGCGCTGGGGTGCGCTAGGACCTGCACGATCTCGTCGCCGTCGTGCACGGCGCCCGAAGCGTGCGCGGGCGAGCCGAAGCGGATGTGGGCGAGCTGGTGGTGGCCGCAGAAGGAGGGCAGCACCTCGAAGCCGAGAGCGCGCGCGCCCTGCCGCAGCGTCACCGTGTCCAGCGAGGCCGGCTGCAGGATCATCGGGTCCGACACGTCCTGCGGAAGCAGCGGCCGGTGTCGGTGAGTGTGAACGTGCGCTAGCGGGTGCGTGCCGGGTGCCGGGTGCCGGATGCTGCACCTGTATGATGTAGTCTGCGAGCTGCGCGGCGGCGGCGGCGGCGGCGGCGACGGCGCGCGCGGGCTGCTCGGCGAAGCGGTCGCGCTGCGCGCACGTGGCCGCCTCCAGCGCCAGCTTCAGCAGCGCCGCCTTGCGCTCGCCCAGCGCCGCGCCCGTGCCCGCCCACCTGCGCCCGCATGACACTTCACATTACACTTACCGGTAAACTAACTATCATTGTTCTCCATTGTTTAGTATGTGTATTGATGTGTAGTTTCATTTTAATATTTATTTATTTACATTCACCGATTTACATTTCTATCGGCGCGTGAAAAACTCGTATCATTATCAAAATTCTGTTCATGGAATAAGGTATCCCCACTCTCGTTACCATCATAAAAGCGGGCATGTAGTGCGTATAAAGAATTTATTGCGCAAGAGAAGTATGCATGCCTGTCGAGCCAGCAGACGAGCGGCTTGACGGCGTGCACGGTGCGCGCCACGTCCGCCAGCGAGTGCGTCTCGAGGCGCGCGTCCGCCGCGTGCCGCAGCGCGCGAGCCAGCGACGTGGCCGCGCCCGACACGCGCAGCGCCAGCTGCTGCACGCACTCGCGCGACACCTCGTACTGCTGCAACACCACCCCACACACACACGCACTACTCTAACTGCAGTATCCATGCACAACATTCTCGTCGCAGTTGTGTACAGGTACAGCACACTTTACCTCTTCATTATTAAAAGTAAACAAAGTGAAAAAAATTATATTCCATACCAAGTATACCTTTGAGTCCAATTCCAAGCCAACATATTATATTTGTACCAAAAGTGCACATTTTTCATGGAAACTCACAAAACAGTCTGTTCTCTTGAACATGCAGGAGGGTGGCATATAAGCAACAACCATAAATTTTTAAAATATTGAATTGTTTAAGTCATATTGTAATTATGTTTTCCTTCCGTGCACCCTTTTCTATGTAAATTAAAGGTAGCCAATGCATCTGCAATTGCAGATGTCTATGAGCTGTGGTCGCTTTACTATTTCACTGAATTCACATAGCCGCTTGCTAACTAGCCAGCTTTTATTAAAAAAATGTGTGTTTAATTCAACTCACTCAATTTTTTTTTCTTCTCATTTTAATAATAAACTTTATCAAGTTATCTGTACACACCGCACAATGAGTGTCATTCCTCTACGACAATTTATCACATTTCACAAGACGAATCACCATTTACAAAAGTTAGTTTACGTTCAGTTACCAGTCATACAGCATGTGCTCACAACCATACAAACCATTAAGCCATAGCTTTTGAAAGTCAACCATATTTCTTCGTATTTAAACTCGGTGCTACTATTTACATGTATGTACCGCTCAATACATTATCATAATCACAGTTGTTTACAGACTTTAGAACTGCAATTGTGGTTAGCTAATTATTTGCATATTAAAAAATATATATTAATTTGCTTAAAAGAGGGGAGAAATGATAAATGCTGCTAAGTTGTTAACTAATATCTTTTACCTTTCTCCATAATGTCTACTTTTTTTAATTACAATTTTTTTTAAATAAGAGCTTACAATATATGTAAATGATACTTTGTGAAGGTATGCTACGCTGTGTGTTACAGAATAATATTATAATCAGTGTGAGCCATTAAATAGTAAACTTATATTCACATTCATACACAAATTGCAACAAAAACTACAATACAACGAGTGCATATACTACTATTAATGTTCACCAATTAATATAGAACTAGAATACAAAATATTTTAATTTTCTTTAAACACCAAATGGTTTTAAATGTTTTATAATAAGGAAAAAAAACTCAACTAAAATGTTAATGTGTGAATTCAAGTGCATCAAGTGTTACATACAAAGTTCCGCAAGTGTTCGACTGCTTCGAGCAGCAGCTCCTGGTGCCCGATAACGTGAATTCCGAGGTATTCGAGATCATCACATCGTAGGGTGAGCAGCTTGGCGCCGTCCAGGCCGCGCTGGCGAAGCGCCGGCACGTAGCCCGCCACCGTGGGCCCCAGCCCTGCGCACAACGCACGCACACTGTGACTCACCAAGCGAAAACAATTCAATCAAAAACACTATTTAATGTACAAACCGGACAGCCAATCCATCACCTGGTCCGGTGACCACTCTGCTATGTTTAAACTTCCCATTTTGACTAACTTGATTGATTACTATTAGTTATATCACAGCACATTTTCATAACAATACAAATCGCTTTACAAAATATTATCAGCCGACAGAACGGCATCGATGTTTATTGTCAATTCTGTCAAAGTCAAATCCTGTCCTGTAAAATGACATTGCCACTTTAAAAAACACATTATCCTAACTGATCTTGTTAAAAAATTTAGGCCTTCATAATTAGTGTAATATGTTTAACGTTATTGTTGTTGTTTAATAAAAGATTCACTCTATGCGGAATTAAGGAAAATAATTGGATTTTGCTTTATTATAAACTATATGATATCTATGGCTTCAAATAATTGATGATTACTGGCAGCTCGCTAGATGGCGCTTTTTACAATAGATAATAGGCTATTTAGTTATGTTAGTCGGAATTTAGAAAAAAAAACATGAATTAGCTTCTAGATCTATTTTTATGTTTTCTAACCTAGCTTTATTCAAGTGTAGGGAAAGGTTATTGATTCTGGCTAATATGCTGTTTTGCCTTTCGTCATCAGCTCACTATGTGTCCCCACAAAGGGGCTCGGAGCCTACTATAAGTTAGGATTGACTAGGCCATAACCAACCACGCTGGTCCACTGCTGTTTGGTTGACTTCACACATATCTTTGAATTTCTTCTCAGATATATGCTAGTTGCATCACGATGTTTTCCTTCACAGTAAGAACGTCGGATAAATGTTCACATGTAAATCGAAAATCTAAGAACACATTGGTACATGGCGGGATTCAAACCCAGGACCTGCAGATTTCAAGTCATGTGTTTAACTCCTGAGCCACCGACGCTCTGCTCATGCTCGTTGGCCACCTTACAACATAATTATACATTTGTAGCATACATTTGTAAATATGCTCCTAAAGGTGTATCTAAAGATTTTTAGATCTGCATTTCTTAGTGCGTATCATGGTTTTTGGTTCTGTCGGGATAGACGTATATCGAATGGACCTCACGCATCTGCAATCTGAGGTCACGACGAAGTCTTCCCACACATTCACATTCAGTAACTCGCTTCCGCAATACCTCTGCTGCATGTCATGCATAACCAAACATTTTTAATATAATTCCGCGGCCGCAGCCGTAATGATGTCGTTCCAGTTCCATCAGGAAAACTATTTGAAAACTCGTCCAATAAAATTTGCCGATACACATCGACATCGACCTAGGCGCAACACGGCTAGACGACTATTTTATGTTTATTGCTTAGCATTCAGGTGAAGAATTTGAAGTCATTAGCTAAGTAAGTAATCCCGGCGCGGCGAGCGCGAGGGCGATTGATGCCTTTCGGAGAGCGGAGCGCGTTCTTCACATTCTGTGTACGAATATGTAATAGCGAGGAGTGAGAAGCGAGGAGCGAGGAGCGAGGAGCGAGCAGGCAGCAACCCGCCGCACTCACCAGCCTCACAGCTCGATGCCAGCTTTGTCGGATATGCGTCTACATGCACAACTTATTAAACCTTTTATTTATAACTCGTAAAAAAATAAAGAAAATTGATGCCTAGAACTTTCAAAAATAGAACGACGTTGTATAACTAGGACGCATAGAGATGTATGGAGGCTACAACCGACATTTTCGTTAGATCATTTATAAGTCAAGGTTAATGGTACTTAGACTACTGTTACATTAAAAAAAATTATGTATACCTTCTAACTTAGAAGAAATTATTCATACGTATTAAATAATATGTACCTATTTTATAATTCGCATTATATCGGAGGCGAAGCGGCGGCGTGCGTGCTCACTGCTGCTCCACCAGATGGTGCCCTTTACGTTGGGAAAGTCAACGTGGAAGACGAGTAAGCGGCCAACTGAATGCTCCGAAAGAGCAAAGCAATAATTGATGGAGCTCTTCCTCCGCACAGAAAGAGAATATTTCCTGTTCCTTTGATTCGTCTACTCCATAAAACTAAAGGGTGGGAAGGGATAGAAGACTAACATTAGACCTCCGTCGCCCACACTCATTATACGAAACGCTTCCACTTGACGCCTGTCTTCTGTGTGGTCATGGTATTGCACCGGGGGAGTCGGACCGTTCGTGCACCAGATCTACAGCTGTTGTATTTTTCTTCAAGCTTCAGAATCTTTCGAACCCACTATTTATAATGACTTATGTAATGTTTAGCCAAAGCTGCTTGTAATACAAGTAACAAAGGTAAATGTGGCACATTCAAAGATAACTATGCACTAATCTGCAAACAGGTGGATACAAAGAAACATAAATAAATAAATAACAATATGTGTTTTATACTTAGACAAGCTTCCCTTTTGTAAATTGTTACGTCTTAATTTTGTATTCCTTGCAACATTAAGCACAAATGAGTTGACAAAGCGGCGAATACTTGTAGCGAGAGGGGTTGAGTGCGCACCCCGGGGTGAGCGCCGCCCCCCGGGGTGAGTGATCGCGCACACCCCACCACCTTTGTGACGGGGCAGGTTGCAGCAACTTTTACGTTTTAACGGTTATTTTGTGAAAGTAACACCGATGTCTGTCTTTTCGTTAAGTTTTCACCCGGGAACGTGTCCCTACTTTAACTTACCACTCACAGCGACTAGAAATTTAAATAATCGCGTAAAAAATTTAAAAGATTTTTAACATTTGTATTTGATTTGATGTTGGTTGCGCTCAGATATGTTCTTTGCTTATAGGTACCTACATACGTACATACGGCGACTGATGACTGACGACTGACGACTGACGACTGACGACTGACGACTGACGACTGACGACTGACGACTGACGACTGACAAGGTACACAAGAGTCGAAGAATATAGGAAAGCTTGTCGTACATCGCTTTATATTTCATTTTCTTGAGGTCCTCATGTTGTGAAGTATGTCGATGTCATTATATTTATTTTAATTAAACACTGTCGCTTACATGTTGTAAACCTATCAGAAGCAACACGCAAGTTCATTTATTCAATGTTAATGCATGATACAAAAGGTTCAACAGTCAGTTAAAGAAATGTTAAGTCATCGAGCAGCGTGCAGTATGCGGTGATCAGTGGATGTCATAGTGACATTATAGCGGTGCGGACATTGCGGCTGAGAGCGGGGACACGCGGACACACAGAATGCCCAGCGAGGTGAGTGCGCTTGGAACTTCGCACTATATAAAATTTCAGGTGTTATGTTTACATGTGAAAGTTGACATTGAACACAACCAACACAAGATTAGCATTTTTAAATGGACATGAATGAATTCCTTCGTTTAGACGTAGACGATAAATAGGCAATTCTTGAATCATGGTTGAATGGGCAACAGCATGTCATTGCTGCAGGAATGTCCAGCTCGGGCGAAGCAAGCGCATCACCACGACCACACAAAGACACGCCTCCAGCGTAAGTAATTCCACGTACAGTCTGACGAGTGTGTGTGCCAAATGATAAATCTTCATCTTATTTAAAATATAAATTAGGTGCTACCAATTGCTCGCGACTTGGTCCGCGTCAAATAGATGCTGTGTTCGGATAGAATTTAAATTATTAGGCTAATTATTAAACTTACAAAACATTTACATAAATAAACACCGCTTTTTCTAATGAAATTATAAAGGTTCTTTATCGCTAAAAGAGAATTGAAACTTAGTCAGGCTACGATGTTTGTTTCTTAGGCAAAGATATGATTTGATAAAGACAAGAGTATATAAACATTAAATATATTCTTTGTTTACCTTCTAACCATTACCTGACCTTTTATAATTTAATTGTACCAAAGTTGAATAATAAAATGCATTATAAAAAATATAAACAACACAGCATCTTATTGTAAGTAATTCCAGTAGAGATGTGTATGAGCTGAGCTGTAGGTAGCTTTACCTCACAACTACCTGAAACACTTCATTTAACTTGAAACCCATTATATTGTACAAAACAATTGGATTACAATTGATGTCGAGTTAACTGAGTTGTTGGAGTAAATGATCGCGAGAGTCGCGCGCGGGGGGAGGGGGCGGGACGCGGCAGTGCTCCGCCTCCGCCTGGACCTCTGCCTTGCACGCATCGCCGACTCTGCTACTGGATAGCACATAGCCACAAACTTAATTCTCAGTCAATATTGTAGAAGGTATAATTGAGCGCTTGGCTGTTTGATACAAGTCCAATCAACGTATAGCACAGTTTTCGGAAGCAAGTAGCGAGGGGCGAGTGTTGAGGCGTGCTGGACGCCGCGACACCCTGCGTGCCTGTGTGCACAGGGGCGTGAAGCGTGGGGCGAGGCCTGACGGCTCGGGGCGGGGCCGGCCAATGGCGGCGGGCACGGATGACGCGGCCGGCGCGGCTGGCGCGCCAGTCTCGCGCGGCGCGCCGCACCGGATGCATTCTTGACGCGCTGCTCCCGAACCTAAGGCGAGCCGAGCCGAACCAGCGGGAGCGTCCGCGAGCCGCGAGTGACCAGTGCTGTGTGTACATACTTATTGAGTGAGGTGCCATATCGCCCGGTACGGGCGTGCCGACAACCCCGGACCTGCAGCGCTCCGCCGCCGACACCACCGCCGCCGCCGGGGTCGCGATCTGCTCCCGCACTAGAAGGTGGGCTCGGCACCCGGCATGCATCATACGAGGCCGTAAGAGGCTAATGTCAAATCGATCATTCAGAGTTACATAAAGTTTTTCAAAGAGCCTACATCTGTCTTAAAAAGTACTTACATGTGTTTTCACGAAACATTTACGAAAAAACAACTGGTTCAAAAAACTGTAGTTCATCTTAAACTCGTATATTTTATTGATATCATCTATATTATAAGATAACAAAGTAAGGTCGGCAAGAAAAGTAAGGCTACTTAGTTGTACTGAGAGGAATATATAATAGTTGTTATTTATTTATTTATGTTCAGATCGATAGAGAATAGAAATTACTTTTTGTAAAACAAATAAACAATTGAAAGTATTAAATGAATCATACACATACACATACACATCATGTAATAGTTGGTAATGATGTTTGTTACACAAGTACATGGCTGCAGGCTGCTGCATACTGGCCGCCTCGTCCGCGTCACTTGACAAATAAGGTGCGGTGTTATACTGGAGCAACTTGTGATGAAGGATAATTATATTGCTTATACATGTAGATTACTTGAATGATTTACTGAGCAATGCCTCATGTACATATATACTATGTTTTACGTTAGTGCCGACCTTCTACCCGCTACCCGCTACCCGCTAACAACACCCGACGGCGCGCGTGACTCTCAGGTCAATAGGATATAGTAATTGCTAATAATAATTTAATTAAATGCTCACAATGTATTTAAAGTAAAATTCATTTAATTATTATCACTAAAGCAAATAGATTCTAATCAGAATTCGAACCTATATTAATTTCGCTTAAGAACGTCTCCCAAAAACATTATTAAAAGCAATAAATACATTTTTTGATAATATAGTTATAGCTACATCGTTGTTGCACGCTGCTTGTACACATGTACTGGTAGTATGGTGCGTAAGCGCAGTGCAAGTAACCACGTACAAGCGATATCACAAGTATCTGCCTCCTGCCGAAGTGATACTTATGTAAAATCCAATTAGATTTCAAACAAGTCTATGTTACCTTACTTACGAGTACCTGTATACACGTATGTACGTGCGTACATTAATGTTTCATATAAATAATGCATAATTAAGAAGAACAAACAAAGAACGGTATTACATTATAATGTAAATGTAAATAACATTACGTTTCGTAATATATGACAGTACGCGTCGCAGTAGAGCGCACAGAGACGCACAGAGACGCACAGAGACGCACAAAGTGAGCGGCGCGGTGGGGCGGCACTGCAGTGCTGTGCGCTGCCGACACACATCTATAACAAATGTCATTTCTCTGATATTATTGATGATAATAAACAAAACACTATATTATTGATAAAGATGTTGGGAAGTCAAGGCCACATTTTGGCCGGCGGCCGTCCGGCGTCCGGCGCCCGGCGCGCTGGCGGCCGTGCGCTCCCGGCTGCTACTCGTAGGAAATCTTACAATGTCAATTCATTTATTAGCTTTCATGAAATGTTTTCAGTCTCCATCCTTATGTATCTTTAAACTAATAATACTATTAACCTTCAAAATAAGAAGTAGCTTAGCTATAAAACCTATGCCTAGAAATGTTTGCTATCGTCCTAGGCACGTCGGAATCGGGCCTTACGAAGAGGGCGAAGAAACGCACTTTTGTGAGTACAAAATGTGCATTTTGCATGATTTAGTTACTCAAACCTTCGCATGTTCGCTTGTTTAAAAGTAAACAACAATTTTTTGCGTATGTTCATATCTATTACAAACTAGAAATGCTTTGTTTCTTTAGTATTTATTAAAACGTGGTAACATTAGAGCCGTGTGCCGTGTCCGGTTAAAAATAATTATATTAACCAGTTTTCCATGTATAAAATAAACAAACCTACGCATATAATTAACATAATATTAGTGAAAAGCTGATCGTTTAAATGTAACAATGAATAACTTAACACTTTTATCGATATATTCATTTATGTTTATTTCAATCGACAAATTAATAAAAACAATATCTACGTTTATTAATTTTTGAAATAGAAATAAAAAGATTTAGTTGTACGAGTATGTGTTCTGTAAATGTACTTGTATCAATGTCATGTTTCATTATATATGTTTTATATATATATAATATATGTACGAGTATATTGTGTTAGCAAGTGCGAGGCATCCTCCGAGGTACTCGTACTGTTCTTGTCGTCGCCGCGCCGTCACCTTCGTCTCTCCTAACTCAAACACGATCAAATAATTATATATGTTTACAGCACGCATTTCATATTGATACACTTAGCTGATCTAATTTATTATTTCGACGCTCAAATATGTCATTAACTAAATAAAAAATGTATGTCCTAGTTGGCAACCTCGTTGTATTTTACATCAACTTGTAGTGTTACCTGTTTCATGTTAATTATTTTAAATGAACAATAATGTTCACTGAATTTTTCCTGTCTAACATAAGGGTAATGTATTTTACCGGCTCTGGTATGTCAGTATGTTTATATTTATGCGGGTGTCGGGAAAATCCATTTTTTTATATTACAAGGTGGCAAACGAGCGAGCGGCCACCTGAAATCGCTGAAATAGCGAAGTGATCGTTGCCCATAGCCATACGCAATTGCATACGCGTTGCCTACCTTTAATCGACGGAGGAGAGGATGCACAGAAAGAAAATATTTTCCCTTTCCATGCATCCTTTCTTCCGGAAAGTCCACTTCCACTTCCCATCCTTTCTTTATAAGAAAAAGGGTGGTAAGGGAAAGAAGACTAAATTAGGCCTCCGGGACGTACACTCATCAGACAAACGCGGAATTGCTTCCCCTTCACGCCTGTCTTCTGTGTTGCGACCTCTTGCAACCGAGACGGCCGAGAAACTGGCGAGTGAGGTGTCAATCTATTTGCATTATTTCGCGGAGTGTCATAAACACAACAACAATCAGTTGAGCGCTTTGATTTTTAAAATGAACAACTTGTTTAACAAGTTGTAACGTTGTTTTCACGGAAGCATATATGTCGGCGGATCGCGGACTTGTAACACAAGTTGAATTTTACGCATTCCTGTACAAATATGTCTCGAACAGAGGTGTATATTTAATTTCATTTAACTACAATTATACAACTCACATCATTGACTTGAATCAGGTTTTAATAAAACAATAACAATACATTACCATTCATCGAACTTATTATATTTATACAATGAAAGAATTACTTACTACAAACTGAAGCCGGCTTGCGCTCCAATGCCAATGCCAATGCCAATACCAATGTCTTAACATCACAAGTTTAAACAATTATTATAATATAGTTGATGTCAAATATCACACATGTATACATCCAATATAATAAAAATATTTCTTATCTTATTAGGGCACAAACTGTCTCTGTAAGGACGATACAGCAACTCTAAAGCTTCATCACAATCTCGTGTACGATGGTGTACGTTCGCGTTGGGAACGAACATACGACATGCAATTAATAGTTATATTTATACGTTAATATGCTCCTGTATCTAACATATAAACATTACTTCTTGTAAATACGTATGAAGTGAACATATAGATTACATTAATGTTCGCTTCTAGTCACCTTTCTTACAAATGAATATTATATATTGAAGTGTAAACAAGTAATTAAATAATAACAAACTCAAACAACTGCTTCTATTTATTTATTTAGTATACCTTTCGTTCAGACGCTCGCTCGACCTGATTTGCCATATTGATTGGACACTGTATTATTCTTTTCTCATTGACTAATTTCGGCAAAATGCATTACATATTACACTAAAACACTAATTACAATTACTAAATACTATTACAATAAATAAATAAACAAATAAGTATTATAAATAGATAGTTTAATTTTAAAGAGTCATATCTTGATGCTGCAACTTAACGTTAGCAGATTTGTTTATATTTATACAATGATACAGTTGATTTAGTTGGAAATATCAGTAGCATCGTTAGACAAAGGTGGTAGGTGGCGGGGTGTGGCGATCAGTTGAGTGGCGCAGCGCAGCGTGGTGGCGAGTTGCGGTCAGCGCGCCCCTCTGCCCCCGCCCTCACACATCGATCTACTGGAAATGTACACAGTGTGATATTGTTTAATATACAGACAGACTATTATCAGTAGAACGCGTGCTGCTGCGAGTGATTGTGGGCACGGCACAACACTGTCGGTCGTATCACTGTAAAATCACTCATTTGTAAAAAATAAGTAATAAACGAATCGTTAAGATGCTCTCGCTACAAAAAGCTTGACCCGAAATAAGATCGGAGATAAGCCGTGTTGACATTAAGATTTATCTTTGAGAACAAATGAAAAAAAAAGACCTCCGTCTTCTTCACAAAAAATGTTTAATTGTTATAATGTGATCGGACAAAGGCAAGGTGTATCATGCCATGCCATGCACACGGCGCGGTGTTACTAATGCTTTCTTATTTCTATAATTCATTTATCATCGTTATATATTCTTGATTTATTTATGTTTTTGGTTTGACAGACAGACAGACAGACAGACGGAGTTTTGTTAGCTTTGTGTGCGTCATTGAAGTAGGAAGTGAGTCCTCTCTATTGGTACTCGTGCTGTAAGTTCATGCTATTGTGTTCTAATGTCAGTATCTGGGGCGCGTTCAGTTTTAACTGTATTACATATGTAATGTAAGAAAATCTACTCAAAATGTCATTACATAAACGTGTACATTTAAAACGTTGCGATGAAAACTGAACGTGAGGAGCGAAAAATAATAATAATAATAATTTATTTATCTCAGATAACATGGATCCATATTCTTATTCTAGGGTTAGTAATAGCTTAAAAAACTAATGTTAGTATAAACAATTTAAATTAAAAAGAAGAAGAAGAAGTGAAGTTTCCTCAGCGATGCCAGAATGCGCTAGTCTACATGTAAATGTATCCAATGCTCCAGCATCGCCGAGTCCCACCTTTCCGTCAAGGCGCTCAGGATCCTGTTAGGGCTGTCACGCACTCGCCGCAATAAGGAGGCGCAGCGCTTTCGAAGTCCGCGAACATGCCGGAGGCACTGCAGTAACGCGGCAGCCCCATCAACATCCTGAACGCGTTGTTGTACTGCACACGTAGGTCTCTGTATGTTCTCTGCGTGTAGTCAACCCACAGACTGCAGGTATAGAAGGATTGGCAGTATGCTTTAAAAAGAGTTAACTTAACATGTTCGGTACATTTTGCAAATCTGCGGGCCAACATGTTGCAGCGAACAGACAGCGACCTACGTTCTCTTTCAATATCCAAATTATCTTTCATATCCTCAGTGATCCAATGACCCAAATACTTAAATTTGTCCACCTTTTTTAATGATGTTCCACAGAGCAAAATGTTTGGAACATTTTTGTAGCGCTTGCGATCCGGACAAAATATCATAAATTCGCTTTTCAGTGCATTATATTTAAGTCCGTGGGACACCGCATAGGATTCACAGATTTTAACTAAGTGCAAGTGTGTTTAAGAAAAAGTGTGCATTTATAAGTTTTGTCATTGTGACGGTGAATTATCACTTTTATAAACACCTGTTTAACAACAATATTGTTACTCAAATTAGACCGGTTTACCGATTTTTCTAAACATATATAATACTTATACTATATTCATAACATAATGGAATGTCATTGTTAAAGCTCCAATTTAAATCAATGTTGAGAACGTGGAGCAAACAAAGCTCTTAAAGGATTCTATACCGAAGTTAGCTATCTCGAAAAGAAGACGTTACTTCCTCGGCTTGAGACAGGATACAATGCCGCGCGCAAATACAATGTCGCCCGTCGACTATCGCCTGTCGCCTGTCGCCTATCGCATTGTGCCCGCCACACCGCACGCTTAAAAACTTTCCTATCATCTCATCAGGTCATTCTCATTTACTTTTACATGTAAAATCTTCATTTCTATTATATTTTAAAACTTATTTATGGAATAAAGATTTCGAAAAGCATTCAGCAGAAAGACATAGGCTAATAAAACAGTGCAAAAAGTCGCAGTACAAATGCATCAATGGACATCGACCTGTTTTGTTATTACAAGCAATCAATTATTGAAGCGGGATAATATCAGGTATAGCGTCGCCTGTTGCGCTGCACGGTGTTAGCACACCAGACGCCGCGCCGCACCGCACCCGCGCCCGCGCAATGTTACGTGCGTTGCGGTACGGAGCGAGCAGTGCGGCGCTATGCAATAGATGGCGCTCACACTGCCGCCACCACAAATCACGCTTTACGAGAATCGGGAACCGTTCTCATTTGCATAATCGTCTCTTTCCTTAGTTACGGTTCAGTTATAAAAAGGGGATGAGGACTTAACTTTTGATTGTATGAGTATTTATTTGTATCACTAAAATAAGTACTACAAAAGTATAGTCGTAGACTAAACATACCAAAATGCATAGTTTTAACTTTTATTGACATATCTGACGATAAGCCATTTCTTTATTAGTTATTTTTTAGTTACAGAATAATCATTAGGCGACTTAATGATTTTATTGAACATATTCTTTTGACCAGCAAACCAGTTTTAAACAGAAATGTAGATCAGTGTGGCTACTATAGATACGCGTGAACTCTCATACAAATGACATGCGGCGCGGCTCGTTGTAGTCGTTTCTTGAACTTGACGTTATTTTACTTGTCCCGTTGAAGCCGTGGGCACAAAATTAGCGTCCTGCGGGGCGGCGCGCAGGAATGTAAAGAAAAATACTACTCCGCTGCTCGTTTCGTGCGTGTCGCCGTACAGTGCCATACTTTACCTCGCTCGTAGCTAATTTCGCGCCCGCCGCCTGAGAACTTCTGTAAAATGACCGCTGAAATAAAACAATTTTATGATTTTTACGAAGAGCACTATATATGAACATTTACAGCTCTATATATCTGCCACAGAATATCTTCTGTATACTCGTATCGTAGTGTGAAAGAATTTAACTCGCTCTCAACAAACGAGCATTTCGTTATACAAAATATAAGGCGAGTGCCGACTGCCTACAATAGCCGGCGAGCGGCGGCGTAGAGCACGCGATGCTATCGGCGGCGGCGGCGGCGCGGCGGCTGTGTCCGAAAGAGAGCAAAAGATGGACAGCGGCACTCGGCTGCGGCCGCGGCGGTACAAAGGCGGGGCTTTTTGCAACGCGGACGACGGGTCCCGCGCCCCCTCGCCACTCGGACGCCTGTCTCGCAAAGCTCACCTTTTATTTTGGCCGCGACCAGAGCTCGCGTGAGAACTATGCCCGGGGCTGGCTGCGGCATACGGCACGGCCCCGGCCCTACGATTGCCACACGATAACGACTACAGACCAGACAATAGACCGCCCCCCCCCCAGCTCCCAGGCCCAGCATTACTATTTATTATTTTATTTTTATAAAATCTTGACGTAGGATTTTTTGTAACATGCCAGTCGTTTTGAGGCTTATAGTGAGAAGAGTGGGCAGCCTGTTTACATACAATATTATTATTTGATTATTGAATAGTAAAAAAGCAATAAATATTGATTTAATTATGTGAGCGCCAAGGTACTGCGGCGCGACGTCCGCACGGTCGCTATTATGTATGCGGGGAGTCGCGAGCACGGCCACCGGCCACCTGGCCCGCAGCCGGCCGCGCTCCGTCCTCACACGACCAC
>NW_013532721.1:8691435-8711552 GCF_000836235.2 Papilio xuthus
TTTGATTATTGAGTAGTAAAAAAGCAATAAATATTGATTTAATTATGTGAGCGCCAAGGTACTGCGGCGCGACGTCCGTACGGTATTATGTATGCGGGGAGTCGCGAGCACGGCCACCGGCCACCTGGCCCGCAGCCGGCCGCGCTCCGTCCTCACACGACCACTGCGCGCGGCACAAGGGACAATAACAAGCGCGACCCTCTGACACAAATAGAATTGCTCAAGTCGCAGGAATCGAGTTCGTTGCAGGCACTTAAGACGTTTCTTTTTCAGCTCCAGACTCAAACCTCTTTCTCCTATTTTAAAATAAGCAGCAACATGCAGCAGCAGCAAGCCAGTTAAGCCAGACACCGTGTTTATTAAAACACGACATATTTGCAAACGGCTATCTTTGTTTGTTCAGAATATTCATTTTCGTCATTTAAATAGACTTATACATCCATCCGCTACGTAACTGTCTCGACTGTTTACTTTGCAGTTGAACATAGAATTTCGCTTTTAATGAATATTATGATTTTGAATACGCATGCAATATAATTTTCACTTTCAACCCCCTGTTACAAATTTATAAAGTCCTCGCCGCACATCCCCGCACCCCGCGAGATGTAATGAGCTGTTCACCGTATCATCAACTCCGCTCGACAGCGCGACGTGCGCGGGAAGTCAGGTGTGCAGTTTGTGCGTAGACATGTGTTGTATTAAGAGACTAATTTACATTCATTCTACGACTTTATTTTTTGATACAAACGCAATTGATATCGTAAAATACGAAGCGAGCATCGTCGGCGCCGCGGACTGGTCTGGGTGTCGGCGGATTTACAATTATATTTTCTCCGACAGCATTATTCACATTTAAAGTATACGAAACCTTTTTAATTATAATTAGAATGGCACCATTCCTGTCGTGTCCTCATGTCTTGTGGTCAGCCTACTGGTAGCGCAAACTCACTGGCGTCGGGATCTAAGTGTAGCAAGTTTTTGTCATTTCCTCGAGTTCCCAGAAAGATCGCCCCGCCGCCGTCGCCAGCTGCGGCACTCAGCCCGCCCCTCGCCGCCTCTCCACTGCTGGCTTATATTACACATTGAACTCCCGTTTTGTCTCTGTTGATAACTAAAATGGAGCGATGTATGCAGCGAGGCGTGAGGTGCGGGGCTGGGAGGCAAAGGTTGCTGCGGACCTCGCGGCTTCCGCATTCACTGCAGCTAATTCGATTAGCGCGCTCACACACTGCGCCGAAGAGCCTCTGTTAATTGGTCAGGTAACTACAATGTGATACTTATATGTATTGTTCTTTTGTCAGGTGGCGGTTGGTGAGGCGCGTGGGGCGCGCGGTGGGCGCGGCATGGCGCGGTCGCGCGCGCGGCCGGGGCGCTGAGGCGCGGGATGTACGGCGCCTACTACCCTTACTTGTACGGGCGCGGCGCCGCGCGCTCCTTCCACCACGCGCCGCACTTCCAGTACGACCGGGTGAGTGCTCACTGCTCACTGCATCACCTCACGATACACATACACACACACACACACACACACTCACACACACAGCAATACCTTCAACGTAATAACTCTTCTTCTTTTAATACCTCCAATACATTAGTGGAGGTTGGCCGTCAGCTCAGCGAACCCTTCCCTGTCTTGAGCCAAGCGAGAAAGTTGTCAACGCTGGTAATCGCTCAGTCTCACTTCTCCGCCTACGTAACTCGTAATAACTCTACTTATTGCCTAATATTTAAATTGAGAGACCATTTCTGAGACTTATTCTTCGACGATTTTTGAAAAGTTATTAAGAAAATCTTTATCTAATCATGAAACATATAAAGTGTATTTGTTACCAACTGCAAAGGATATTTCGGTAAGTTCTAAAATTTTCCGATAAAACCGAAAAAAAAAGTTTTATTAAAAATAATAAAAGCTATAATACATACTAGTACATATATATACAAAGTAATATAGGGCGTGATACATTAAAAGTTCCGGGTGTATGTTACAATTACAAATTGTTGTCAGGTTTTATTAGTTGCGTCTCTGTGGTATAATCCACTTCATTAATGTCGTGTTGATTGATTGTTGTTGTTCTCGCTGTTACTTCATTTTTGATTAAATGTCTTCAATAATGTCTTCAATTAAACTTTGATTCTTGTCCATACAAAGAACTTGTGCCTTTTTACGTACTAAAAGCAAACATCCCGTATAATTTGGGTGTGATGAGCAAAGCTGTAGGAACGGGCTTATTGAGCGAGTGTGAGGATTCAGCTGATTATCAGTTAACACTTGCTCCGCGTCCCAGGTACGCTGGACGACCTGAAGCTTTTAATTTTGCTGAGCCGAAACGCGGTAACTTATCGACATATCCGATAATAATTTTCGATCGATAAGTTGCATTATAAATATTTATATAATTAGCAACGCATAGCGCTCACGCCTAGTGTAGTTGCAGCAGCAGCCAGCCGGCAGCATGAGGAATGTGTTGAATTCGCGAGAGCGACAACGCGACGCGTCTTATGCGGAAAATCGTATTAAGTGATCGTATTATCCGGTCCCTGCTGCTTTAGTTTCAAAGCATTAGGTCGCATTACGACGCGCAAAAACACGCCAAGTGCGAGCGGCTCCCACGAGCCTCGCGCCCCGCACCCCGCACACCGCGCCCCGCTCCACCTGCCCCGCACCATTGCGTTATATGGAACTCTCATCATTTTATTTCATATCTTATACGTACGATATCTTTTTCTTATCAGAAGCTACCGTTCAATTTTAAAAGGTTCTTTAATTTTAATATAAAAAAATATGATAAAGACTTTTTGCAGTTTTGCACATTCGTATTCGTTGTAAATAAACATGAATGTTGATGTTCATGGTAGATGGTCTGTCTCCGCGCTGCGAGCTCGCGCCAGGGCAACGACATGGCCAGAGAGCGGTCTCGGTTGCCGTCTATAGCTCACTAAAGCTTTTGACAAGGACAGTAAGATTATCAATGTCATTGAAAATGTTACATCCTCAGAGTAAGTTTTCGCGAAAAAACTGTTGCAAACATTTTAGACTGAATAACGACGTGTTTATTTTATAACATGCAAAGTGTAATGTAGTCGCTCTTAAGAATAAAATACTAGCTGACTTCGCCCTCGAGCAGGATGAATTTGACGCACGTAGAGCTGGATGTTGCACTTTGCCAACAAGCCGTCACTTGGAATAGTGCCTCCGCCCGCGTCCTCACCCACCAACTAGTATCTATTCATCTTATTACGGTTATATAATGGGATAAGATCTAGATAGAGGTCCGGAGCATCGCGGCCGCAGGGGAAGGCGGCGGGCGGCGGGCGGCGGGCGGCGGGGGCCGGGAGAATACCAAGTCCCAGCTCCGAGCTCACTCCGCTGCTTTTTGTGGCACCGAGTGAACGCGCTTCTACTCTAGGGTTCCGCAGACCATCCTTTTTAACCTAATATTATTTTAGTGACAGGAAATATTTTTAATATGCCTCAAAAACATTATGATACTCAATGGGACGAACCAGAACGTTGTCTAGTTGCGCAAGTATCACCGTCCACTGCTGTCTGTTGACTGCTGAAGTTGGGTTGCTTGTTGCCCGGTAGCGTCGCTGGCATTGTCCGCGTCCTTTCATCACGCCGTCCGGCGTTGCGGTGGGGGACATCGCGGAATATTTGCACTTAAAAAAGTAACTGTGGTGATTTCGTAGCGAGTCGCCGTTTATTATATCGTTTTTGGGGATATGTTAATATTTATTGTTTCCATAATTTTCAGCAGTGTGTAAAATGTTTTTACAAAATTAGGGAATTGCTATTGAGTGCGGACAGTGTGTGCGCGCCCTTAGCGCTGCACGGCAAGTCGTTATTGACTTGTCTAGGCCAGGAGCAACTTTCCAGTCCGCTTCAACCGCTGCGACAATTTTTTTCGTAATTAACGCTTTATATACATTTTTAATTGATCATTAAGCATATTTGTAAAGAGTTAGCGCGCCGATACCGATATAGGTACATTCCGCGCCTCCCCCGCGCCCAGCAATCTAGACCCGCCCCGCTCCACACGCACGCACTCAATCTGCAGCACGCACTATTCCCGCGTAATAATGTTGATTCAGGAAACGTATTGAAGGGTTCGAGATGTGGGCCTATCGGCGGATGTTGGCCATAAGCTGGACTCACAGGGTATCAAACGAAGAGGTTCTGCGACGGGTCGATCAAAAACGGGAACTTTTACAGACCGTAAAGATGAGAAAATTATCTTACCTAAGAAATCCTAGTTGCGCAACATCCGAGAGTGGACAGGGGTTCCGAGTGCCGCCCAAATATTTCGCCTCGCAAGCGACAAAAGAAAATATAGAGTAATGATCACCAACCTTCGTTAGTCGGTGAGGCACGCCAAGAAAAAGACGAATGTTGATTCATCGAAACGTTATGGAAACACCGATATCTTTACAAACTATGATAGTATAATGTGTAGGTACTTCAATGTAATGTGACTCCACAAAGAAATCATTACAGATAGTAGATTATATTTTTGCGTTCTTAGTGCTATTTAGACAACGCCAGTACTGCGATAGTCCATCCCGCTCTGTTATACGCTATAATCTATGTTGCGTCCTCCAGTCCTGCCCACTTGGGGGACATTTAGCCCACACTATCATAAATGTGTGAGTTAACCACCACAAAGAGCCACACCGCGTAAGCGCTTCTCAATTTCTTGAAAATATGATGGATTGAGCGAGAGTAGTTTTGAGGGGAAGCGTTGTGTGGCGCCAAAGAACGTGATTAATAATATCTGAAAATAAAGTCGCATGTGGTTTTTGCAAGACAAAGTATGTAGTAATTGAAAAAGTGAAATGGGAAAACGGCGCGGCGGCGGCTTTGATGTCGGCGGGCGGCGCGCGTCATTACCCACATGGAAAGTGCATTCGCAATAACAACGGCAAGTGCACTTTTTACAATGATATGAGCTACTTCCCAAGCGCTCGAAACCACGAATGCGAGACAGAGAGGCAGAAATAGATGATAAAAACAATATCCTACATTGAAATACAAAAAAGAAATGTCTCAAAAATACAACCAATTAATAGCTACGCACAATAGCAGCAGGCCAACATTGTTTTGTCTACTGGTAATAATAGAACGAAGGAAATATCCAACCGCCAGAAACACGTGAGCAAACATTCGGAGATTATTTACGAGTAGGAATGTGACCGCGTGCAGCCACTGCCGCCGACATGACCGGCCGCACTTCCCGACACTCTGCCCACCTCACAGTACAAGACAATATTATTATTTTACTCCCATTTCACACCTGAAGAGTATAAGCTTATTTGTCTTGAGTCGATTGTATCTGAAGTGAAACAATAATGCACGCACAGTGTGCACCAACATATACTCGTACATATGATTTTGTCTCCTCCTCCATCGCGGTTTCCATAATCGTCTTCCCAATATCTGTTGTAGATATCACAATTACAATATAACATATGTACGTAGGTTTGCATACATAGTGCACAACTTTGTAGAACTTACGCCTCCCACTCCATAGCTGTACTTTTAACCGTCTTCCAATAGGAGGTTCTCAATTCGTATTTAGAATTTTCATAAAATTTATTTAAAACTAGCGGTCTAGTACCACCTGCTAACTAGTACCGGAGACTCCGTCTTCTCCGTGTTCTTCCACACTAGGTTCTATATCGAGATCCGTTCAGTCGTTCTGGAGATACCTTCAAACAAACATCCATCCATCCATCTAAACATTCGCATTTATAATATTAATAAGTGTCTCAGACCGCATTAGCGTATGGAAGAGCAAGGAGCTACACGGCAGGTTCCATCGAGCCTTAACTGGCCTGATGTGAACCAATTATCTTCCGTGGCTTGGCTGCGCTTCAGCAACCTTTTTGGGGAAACTGAAGGTTTTGTCTTTGCAATTATGGACGAAGTCATCGTAACGAACAACTACCGAAAACATATCCTAAAGGATGGTACGATTGACATTTGTCGGGCATGTCGTCGTCCCGGTGAGTCCATTAGACATATCGTTTCCGGCTGTTCTCGGCTTGCGGACGGTGCATACTTGCATAGACACAACCAAGCGGCCAATATCATCCACCAGCAACTTGCCCTTAAATATTAATGTGGTCCCTTAATTGTGGATGCTGAGGTACCGTATTACCAGTACCAATCTTCACCCGTTCTGGAAAATAGCGATATCACGCTCTACTGGGATCGACCTATTATTACGGATAGGACTATTGCTGCCAATAGGCCCGATATAGTAATAATAGACCGGTCTGAGAGTTGTGTAATGTTAGTCGATGTCAGTATTCCACATGACGAGAATCTCGTGAAAGTTGAAATGGAAAAAGTGTTAAAATACCTAGATTTGGCTCACGAGGTTACCACCATGTGGCGTATGAAATAGACTAACATTATTCCGATAGTCGTATCGGTGAATGGACTAATAGCGAAGAGCTTCGACCGACATCTCAAGAAGCTCTCGCTAAACAGTTGGATTAAGGGCCCGATACAAAAGGCAGTTATCCTGAGAAATCGCACTAGAAACCGCACGTATCCTGAGAAGGTTCCTGTCTCTGCAGCCCTGACCACTGGTTGTTTGAGTCGTGGGACTCCGCAGCCGGTGGTGCTCTATTTTTAATGTAATATATTTTGTATAATTTTTTATTTTATATATGAAATGTAATATATTTAGAATAAGATAAATAAATGAATACGATGGTATAAGTAAATAGTAAGATATTAGGAAATTGCTAGAAAGAAAAATACACCCTGTATTTTTCTTTCTAGCAATTTTTGTTGACTAAAAAGAGTGCATAGGAAACTCCGCGAAATCCATCTTATTGAATGTAAATTTCACCACAAGTGCGCGCAGTCAGTAAAGCGTATGAGACATGTAAACAGTACACACCGCACGGCCGAGCACAGCGGAGCACAGCCCAGCTCAGCCCAGCTCACAGTATGGCGATTAGTTATCAAATGATGTATGTATCAGCTCCCGACAAAGACAAGTCAACATGTCGCGCGACGCAGCGGCGGCGTGGCGGCAGCGCGGCGCTATGCAGCGCACACGCATTCTACTCAAATTGTCGTAGTTTTTATACCTATTAGACGTACATTTTTTACTGTGGGCTGTATAAATTATGTTTAAAAGTAGCGACTGCGACTCAGTCATACATGCCTCAATTATTTAACAAAATTAATGACCTATTATTTCAAAGTTTGTGTTCCCAACATTTTTAAAAACCTCGTAAGTGTCCATAAAAACATATCCACAAAACAAAGTGAGTGCGGTCGTGCCGCTCGTCGATTGTTTTAATTCGGTCATTAAATAATATTATAAATAACTTGCGTTACTGGCGTAGATTACATCGCATGCCATATTTTATAGCGGGCCGTGCTTTGCATGCCGGCGGGCGGCAGGCGGCGGGCGACGGAAACTTAGTGCGCCGTCAGCCGGCATTCCGCAACTACTGCCAATACCGCGCTCCCCGCCCGCTGCTGCTGGCGCACCCCGACACCGGACCTCTCTCATTCATCTAGCTACAGACATGTCCTACATACATATGATGTCCCTTCGTTCCCTTCCAAGCCTTTCCTTAATAGACAAGAGCGGGAAGGGAAGGCCCTTTGATTTGAAAAGGCCTCTTTCACTACACGTGCTAGGCGAATCTTGCGTCCACTTCACGCTTGCTCGGTCGGTCGGTCCCGTTTTGCACCCGTCGGGCGGACCATTTGCGCTGCGGCGCAATCTACTACTCTAAAACATTTTAAAAAATGTGACGTAATTCTCCAATAAACTAACACATTTGTAACTTTATAATATGTGAATCAGATAAGAATAGGCAGTGCGGCAACCGGCAAGCGGCCATAACAATATTTTGTCCGGTGTAGATGTTCGGAGGTGGAGTGGAGAGGGCGCGCTATCGCCGGCCATCGATATCATTAAATTAATGTGTCTTTGTTTGTCGCAACTATATACATAATTTAAGCAGAAGCGGGCCTCTTTTCCACGTTATCGTCTTTTTGACATCGAATAATTGAATATTAAGGAAAATTTCAAGGAAATATGTGTCGATTAGGTGTGTTGCGGCTGTCGAGTGGCGGCAGGTGGTAACGGCGAACGCAGGCGCATGGGCTCTTACCGACTGGCCGACAGGGCAGACCGACAGAACGATCGTTTTGGATTTTTATATGGCGATGAGATCGTGACGCGATAGGCGACGGCGAAGGGCTCCGACAGCCGCGCCGCGCCTTACTGACCCGCACACTTCTTTAGCTAGTAAAGCCGTGGACATCTAATGCTAAGACGCCTAGGACTAAGAAGCTCTCGGGTTCTTTTATACAGTTTAAGAATTAATGCAAATAATGCAAGTATTGACGTCTTCCTATTGCTAAGTGTGCCAAAGACAGAGGTTATCTTTTAACGCAAATTTTATGCCTTTTTTGTTGTTTATGTTTCTATCCTAATGGATATGTAAATATAAAATGTAGCGAAAGCGCAAAATAAATAGCTCTAAAAACAATACAAGTTTAAAGACAAAGATGAGTGGTAGCGTTTAAATGTGTCGTGCGGTATGCGGCGTGCGGTGTGCGGCGTGCGGTGTGCGGCGTGCGGTGTGCGGCGTGCGGTGTGCGGCGTGTGGCGTGCGGCGTCCGGCGTGCGGTGTGCGGTGTGCGGCGTGCGGCGTGCGTGCCGCGTGTGGCGCACGCCGGTGGCCGAGGCGAGGCGATAAACGAAACATAAAGATAACGTTTTATTTTTTTTAAGACATAAAGGCCAACATTTTACTACGTACTTAAAATAATTAAAGAGAATTTCTCGCCCGCTTCGAATGGTCATAGATAAGTTTTTAAATACATAATAACTTCCACAAGAATTTGTGTACGAGTTAACGACAAAGTGTTAACCGATAGGAGATTCGTCTATATCAGATATTTGTTGACAATTTGCCTGTTGTCTGCTCCCTGCTGCCAGCCGCCTGCTGCCTGCCGCCTGCTGGAGGAGGCTAAATGTTTAATAAAACAAAAGATCCCACATTGTTTTCAGGGAACGAGGAATTCCAATTCCGGAAATCGACAGATATTTTGGAATGTCGAACGTTCGAACTCGAATCGGCTCCGAAGCCTTTATTAGTGGACTTTGTCAGCGGAATGGCATTCGTCGGCCTACGCTTCACTGTGACACACCTCTGCGCTCGAGGGACGACGGGAAAAGGATTCTGTTATCTATCGATATGTAGTGACATGTCCGAAAGTACTAGACTTAGATTTAGAGAAGGTGTATGAAACACTTTACTGGTACTTAATAAGTTAATGTTGGCATTTAAAGTTGTAAAGCAGGCAGTTGCCTTTATTTAAACAAGTGATCCTATACGGATTCCGTTTTTTTCCCTTTCGAAGTACGGAACCCTAAAAATGTTTGAAATATAATAAATACTGATTGTAAATTTGACAGTCAGTGAAGCAAACGTCCGGTAACACCATTGCAAGGAGGTTTGAATGTTTTCCCTTGCTCTAATTATTGTTAATGAAGCGTTTCAATTGAAGAAAAAAACTTGTTAAGCCAACCACATATAGATCTACCAAATTCTCATTCCTTTTACACTTTTTTTGCTTGCTAAGTCATCGAACAAGCAAACATTATCTCTTGACTCAATATTGTGTACGTACATAATTGCTCACTTTGCCCTTTCGTCCGTCAATAACCCGTCGCTTGTGCTCGAGTAAGTTGTGGACTGGAGAGTGGGCCTGTGAATAGCAACTTTTGACCAGTTATCGTATGCAGCTGAACGTGCAAGCCGGCAATGGCAGCGAGTACGGCGCGGGCGCGGCGGCGCTCAGCTCCGGCTCGGCCTCCTCCGGAGCGCAGTCGCCC
Source organism: Papilio xuthus (assembly GCF_000836235.2). Classification (NCBI taxonomy): domain Eukaryota; kingdom Metazoa; phylum Arthropoda; class Insecta; order Lepidoptera; family Papilionidae; genus Papilio; species Papilio xuthus. Next base: position 8,701,314 of record NW_013532721.1, read on the forward strand.
GCCTCGCCGCCGCACGCGCACCTGCCGCTCGCGCCGCACGCCCACGCCCACGCGCATGCGCACGCGCACGCGCATGCCCACGCACACGCGCACACGCACGCGCCACATGCTCACACCGCACATCATTCTCCCCGGCTGCGCGCCAAGGAAGAGGACTTGTCTGCGCATGGACGCGCCAGTGCTGACGGTAAGTTGTTGCTGTGACGGCTCATGACTTCACTCAGCTTCATGAGAGAATAGTGTTAAGAATGTTGTTTGACCGTGGGCAGGCGGAGGGTCCTCGGAGTCGGAGGGCGAGTGCGGGGCGGGCGCGGGACGCGGGCGCGCACAGTACGTCAGCGCCAACTGCGTCGTGTTCACGCACTACGCGGGCGACGTCGCCGCCGTCGTCGACGAGCACTTCGCGCGCGCACTCGCCATCGATAAACCCAAAGGTCAGTACCAAAATATATATTATACTATTATTTTTAATGTCTCCAAGTATTGTTTGCATGAGTCCTCGCAAAATTAGCACTGCCAATGTCTGCGTTCAGGTCGAACACGGATTTATCTTTGGACAAAATGTGTTATTGGATTAAAGACTAGAACTAGCAGTAAAAGCTTGCAACAAAAAGGAACAAGGAACAACTGATAACATAACCTAATTCATAGATATAGATAAAGACGATATGTAGATATAGTATACTGGTACATTGATAAGTACGGGTCAGAGGGACGACAACTGAGGCCTGCTCCGCACCGACCTCCTGCAATGTTATGGGCACTACAATATGTACTTTCTATACAAATTCTCACGACCCAAATCGTTCGAGAGTTTAGCCGCAATGGGTCGCATCGCATACATGCTCCAATAAAACTACCGTGCATTTTCATCGGCCATTATGAACCCACGCTGTCCTAAAAAATAAACCATTAAGTCGTTCGTATTTAATGAAACTTTTTGTTGTAAAAGGAAATGTGAGTTAGTAGCGTAGTAGGGAAGAGGCACGGGGGTTGCGGGACGGGTTCCACCGACAGGGGCCGAGGACATGCGGCCGGCAGATCAAACGGCCGCAGCTAATTAGTGATTCCCGTCGAGAAAAACACGCTGCCTTGTCCCCCCCCCCGCCCCCCTGCGACGCTAAACTCGACGACCCTCGCGCGTCCAGCGCAAAGCACCAGTCTTGTGCGTTGTGTTGTGCCACAGCGCTATGCGTTCTCTCACAGCTGATATGTTGATGTCTAGAAAGACCTTAAATGAACACAAACCGTGCGCTGACAATGCGAATTACTCATCCATTATTTAAATGAAACGAACGCAAAGGAAGATTTATGTACATATGTATGCTCGAGCACATTATTATACAATTCAATGTCTATAAATGTATCTATTTTAATTTGAACAACATCAATAATGAAATTGACATTTGTTTATGGAATTGGTAGTAGTTCAAAAGTTAAGTAACGCTCGGTACAGGACATGAGGAGTGAGAGTGGATGAGGAAAGTTTCCGATGTTATAGTTCATCTGCTATTATTTTATCATTCAAACATCATCACATAAATTAATAAAAACTGGAATTAACAAAAAAACTTACGAAAACAAGTATAAAGTTTTTCCCTCAACTTCGTTAAATGTTAGGATTACAATTTTGTCACGAAATTTTTTTTACGAAAAAACTGAAGAGCGGGTGAGGGGGACGGGGAGGGGGAGGGGAGCACAACTCCCGGAGTGATATGAAGTATGTTCCATAGTCTATGTAGCTGACTGTTAGGTATGAACTCGATGAACCACGTAAACATGTTATATTGTCGTTAATAAATAAAAAAATAATTATTCAAGCTAGTTTTTAATATTTATATCACCATAAGTCGTTTCACATAATTGTAAAAAAAATGCATTTTGTTGCAAAACGCGGAAGGTTTTAATGTTGTTGTAGTTACCTTAAGAAGAAATAATTGAGTCAATTACTAAGCATTATCTAGTACAGTCGTATAATAGTAAGCTTAAGGCTGGCTACACACTGCGTTCTCGCCGCCGCCTCGACGCATCGCCGCCGCACGGCCGCTGCGCTACGCGCTCTGACCTTCTGCTTACTCTAGTTTACAATAGTAACATTTGCAGCTTGTATCTTTCTACACAACTCTGATTGACAACAACATTGTTTTCACTGGCAACACGTGACGAAATATATCGTTGTCCCGCATTTTCTTAGACAGAATGAGAGAGACACAAATATATTGTATTAATATTTCGGCGATGTTTTATTGTTCTTTCTTTCTATTCTTTTAAAAAGATACAATGTCGTCGTTTGTAAAAATAAAAAAAATTATAGCGTGGATGTGTTTGAGAGATATGTGGGTGATTATAAAAACGTGTAGAATTCCATAAATATGCGAATACTGAACGTGGTGTTGCCGCAAGGGCGTGGTGCGGTGCGGTGCGGTGCGGTGCGGTGCGGTGCGGTGCGGTGCGGTGCGGTGCGGTGCGGTGCGGTGCGGTGCGGTGCGGTGCGGTGCACGCGCTATCTATACTAATGTTAATGCACGTAACATATAAATTCAAAACTTATTGGACCAATTTCTAAAACTGTTTTGCCATTATATAGCTGCATTATATAAACAACTATAAAAGTAATATAACGGCCGAACATTAATATAAACATTAGAAAATTGTAGATCTCTAAAAGTGCTACATAAAAGTCAGTGCTGTGGCATATCTTAAACGGTTTACCAATAATAACCACATTTTCATTTAATAAGGGTCATTAAAATCGTATGTCATTTGCGGCGTTATTTTGTTAGTTTTCATATTAATCCCTATCTAAATTAATCAGGAGAAATTAAAGTTCATTAAAATTGCCAACTGTATGTATCTACCTATATATATATATAAACCTGTATAATAATTAAGAAGATAGTTTGACCACAAAATATTATCGTATCAGCTCGTGAGCGTGGTGCGGCCGAGATTACAAGGTTATTACTTAATGAAAGGGACATCTAAGGGAAGGGTACTGATATGCCACAAAAAAGATCAGATTCTTTGGCAGCCTGAGGCGGATCGCTGATAAGTAATTTATTAACAAGCTGCATGACTTTCGTATAACCCGTCGCAAATAGAGCTTTGTATTGACCACGTTACATAATACCTAATATATGAAGTATTATAATATATAAATAATCAATGAGTAGGTACATAGTTTGATGATAAGACAACATTGTTATTCTTTGTTGTGTTATTTTATTATTCACACAACTCATTTTATACCTTGGATTCAGACAGATCCATAGCGTTCATTAGAACATAATGCTTTGTGCGGGGGTGGCGAACCGCAATTAAATGTGTCGCAAAGAAGGACCGAGCGCTGATTTACCGCGAGCGAGAGCGCGACCGTGTTCCACGAAGCCGTAGAGAGTTTTTTCGCAGTTGGCAGTACCGGGCGGGTCCAGCTCTAGCCCATTGTTGCCGGCCGCGCATGTTGCGACCCGCGGCGACAACTGCCGACACACAATGTAGCAACAAATGTCAAAACAAACACAATAAATCAATTAATAAAATTGGAGTGTCTGTAGGTGCCATTGAAAGAAATAAGTCGTTTATGTATAATATGTATTACCGTTGCTTATAACGACAAAAAATCCTAAAATTTATATCCGTCGGACTATTTGCAAATCCGCATTTGTTCCGGATAATCACCTAAACGGCAGTCCTGATTCTGACGGGACTTAACTTACTGAAAGGGATCTGACGTGGATAGGTGGTTCGTTCAAACGTGCGGAGGTAAGCTAGGCCATTTTTTATCTAGCACGCTGTAACTACACATTACACACGCAACCCCATGTGCGACGTACGCGACGCGACGTCCGGCAGGCGACTGTCCTTCGCCGACAATTTGTATAACGATGTGTGATGGATTGTGTCTAAATAAAAGGCGGCACTTTTTGCCCGCAGATATCAGTTGCGGAATAGATAATGAATATGTATGCAATGCGGTGGAGCGAAGCCGCTCGGCACACCCGGCCGGCTCTTCACTTCTACAGAAGCATCGCTAGCGCGCGCACGCTAGCCCCGCGGTACAGTCGTGTCGCCCACACGCTCACACGCTCACACGCTCACACGCGCCATCTGATCATGGACCAAAAAGTCCTCACAATTTTGTTAACCTAACCTAACTTGTCAAATAAATGACAGTGCAATATAAAAGTTTTCGACCGAACATAATAGTTGTCGGCAAAATAAAAACTACCATATGAATAACCTAATACCTTCCTACAGACAAGACAAAATTCGCTACAAACAAATGTTTGCTAAGATTATTTTGTCAAGTGTAATTTGATGAAGAGATATGCGAGGCTTGAACAATGCTCGCTTTTGAGAAACTCCGAGCTCGTGCTTGGCGGCACACGAGAGCTTTCTGTAACAACTTAGCGAACCCCCTCGCCTCCCCCGCCCCACGACTGCCACAGCCCTACCGCTCGCGGCAACTCACACGTTAGCTAAAAGCGCAAGTTACACGTTTATGTTACAAGTTTATTGAACACTTTGTTAATTTGGAGAGTGTATTAAAATATAAGGTTTCGCGGGAGTTGTGCTGCAGCTTCATTAATCTTATCATCTAACCAGCAAGGTGTCAGTGAGCAGTGCGCGGCTCGCACATGCTGTGTTTTGCTACATATTGATGGGATTTGTTCTTGGTCTGCCGCATAGAGAGCGGTCACTTTAGTTAACCTGGACGTTGGTCTACGGCGCACTTGAAACTGTAGGAGTCTTTAGGTCTAAAAGTTACCACCGACGAAAACAACATTCACTGAATCTTTTTTAATGTTTGTTTTCGCTTTATGATAACTTATTCATATATGCGATTATCCGACGGCGGCGAACCGGTCTGCGAGCGAGCGCGCGCCCCACATATGTCACAAATCCAGAACTGGTGCTCAGCTATTTAAGGAATGAGTGAATGAATTCAAATCCTCCTAATTGACTGTCGATGTCACTCGCCGTACTCGTACGAGTGCGACTACCTTACACCCCACCTCCGCCGACGCCGCTATCGTTATCTGCCGAGCCATACCGCCGCTGCATTGTCCCGGGACCGACGACAGCGCGTCAAACCACCTATCATTGCTCATTGCATTTACTTTTTGCGGCGCGCTACTTTTTTGGTATAAATTTGCAAACGAGCAAAAAGCCACCAATTGCAGATGCGATGCCTACCTTTTAAAAATGGGGGATGGGACGCGTGGAAAAAGGATATTTCCCCTTTCTCTATTTCCTCTTTCGTCATATCCACTTCCCCTTTCCGTTCATTTCTTATCGGAAAAGTATAGGAAGGGAAAGGAGACTAAAATTAGGGCTCCGACACGCAGCGCTACAATTATTTCTGGTCACGTACATACAAAAACATAGCGTTAAGTCTCTGAGATGGCCTTATGCTTTTGTATGTTCGGCCGTTAAGGCAGCGGTCCGTTAGCAACGCAAGTATCCGTGTCTCATGGTCACCAGCATGCGAGTTCTACTTATATATCTTTGTTTGGCAGCGGATGTATAATCATGTAAGTTGTAGGGGTCATAACAATTGTATCGTATTTTTTAGTTAGAGTTTGTAATGTTGCTACTTACAGGTATACAGTGCCAGTGTAGATGTGAGTGTAGTTGTAACATGTGTGGTGGGTGTGTGTTTGTGCAGAGAGCGTGCCGCTGGCGTCGCGCAACCTACCGGCGTCTTTCTTCAACGCGGCGGCGTGCGGCGCGGGGGGCGCGGGCGGGCCTGGCGGGCCGGGCGCGCCGGGCTGCGGCCTCGAGCTGTACGAGTACGACCCCTGGCATCAACCGTACGGCTACGCGCGCGACTACCAGCACGTCGGCTACGGCGGGCTGCTGCTGGGCCGTGGCGGGCTGCACGCTCAGTACAAGCCCGTCGAGTGGGGCGCTCAACACGCGCACCTCGACCCCGCCGCCTGCGCGCCCTACTCCTACCCCGCCGTGCCCGGTCAGTAACTTGCACCTCGCATACAATACTATACTATACAGAATACGAGGTTTCCTTAACAATGTAAGTTTCAGCAAAATCTGGTCTCAGCTCAACTGACGTTACTTGGAAAAAAAGAAATATTTATATGCCACAATAAACTTAAATATATACATACATATAATACGACTAATATAAGTAGGTACATAAAACACATACGTATGTGAAAATACATTATCCTTTCCTCAATCATATATTCAGTAATTATTAAGTACATACTTTTACACTTTCGTCACAAATATTAGTTGTTAAATTTTAGGTTTTACCGTAGTTTTGGCCTTTACCTTTGTATACCTAATAGAAAATACCACAAAGATAAATGTGTAACGTCGTCTTTTTCTCAGTGAAGAAACTCTTGACAATGTCAGATATTAGAGATTCCTGTAGCGGCGGCGCTCACACGACCCATTGTCCGCGCTGCCACATTCCTACTCAATTATAATATTTTAAATAAAATACTCTTAATTAGTAAGGCGTATTACGTAGTTCCAGAGCAATAGAATAGGCACGTAGCTAAGCGAGCTGCGAACTTTTGAATGGAGAGGTCGGCTGCGGGAAGCGGGCGAGTGGAAGGCTACCACCATCTTTGTGCCGGGAGATGTCCGAGCTAATTTATAAGATGGGCAGCGAGCGGCGGGGGGAGGCGGGGTGAGGCGGAGCGCGGCGGCAGATAAAAGCCGCCGGCGACCTCGCATTCCTCAGCCCTCCCCCTGCAGCCACTTACACTCACACGAGAGTATCGTTGACTTTTTGCTGCGGCCGCTCAGCGCTCGCCGCCCGCCGCTCTCTGCCCACCGCTCGCCGCTCGCATCCTTCATCTGATATTCTGGCGAAAATACGACCGCGCCGTGATACTTCGTTCTCAGTCTTAAGCGTCTTCATGTACATGTCGTCGGTAGTAGAATATTGTCAAATACTAAATTTTGATTATTATTGTCAGTCATGTAGAAGCGGGTGTCGTGGGGCGGCCATTTGTTGATAGAAACAAACGATGCAGAGCGGCGGCACCGCGCGGCCTTTGAAGTATTTTATTTGTTCAAAGAGATTCCAGGCGCGTTGTGAATTCTTTAATAGTGATGATTTAGCGGCGGGGCGGGCGCTTTGCCGACATGAAACACGACGGCGCGAAGGTTACTTGTCGCGCTACCGCTGTTGCTGCTGGCTACATATACCCGCGACCACGAACCGCAGCCGCTCGACAAAGACACCACCGCACTAATCGACTGCCGCCACCACCGCACCCCGCACCCCGCGCCTGTCAGTAGGGGCGAGGGTGGGGGGCAGTGCCGCTTTGTGCGCTCTCAGACGATCCCTTTGTAAGGAATTGTTTCTTTGTATACCTACGTTTGGATTAACCTTCCCTCCGATTGTTTAGTAATGAGGATTCAAAGGTTGGAAAACAATACGACTGCATTTTATTACCACCTATCTAGTTACCTGTCCAGGCTTACTCTTCCAATAGAAAGACGAAACATAACCTTAACTAACTAAATTATTTTAGCTCATTCAGAACAAAGGTGCAATCAAATGTTTTCTCGCTATACACATATATATATTTGGGAATCGCAGAGAAAATGACGAAAAAATATATAGTCAACATCGACGTCATCATCCATTGCGACCAAATGATGTGACACAAGTCTATTGAAGACAAGGAGGATTACCTTGGCTCGCCACACAAAGGTTGACACCGCCGCGCATCCGCCGCGCACATTGCCCCCCAACAATATTACCCTCCAAGTTGAAAGCGTACGCATCAGAGAGCTGGGCCATTTATTACATTCATCCTCCGATTCTAAAATTAATGGACCGAATTCCTGACATTACAAAACATAATATATTATGTAGATATATATACCTTTTTATAGCTCCATTTACATTATTGTTATTGCCCACATCTTGTCTAAGAGGATCAAGAATACAGCTTCAATGTAGTTTATATAAGTTTGTTTAAAAAGTTACATTCGATTGTTTATCTTAAACGGTGAACCATTTCGTTGAATGGTTATGTGCGATGCGGCGGCGGCGGCGGCGGCGGCAGTAGAGGCCGCGTCCCGGTCGCGCAAAAACCGCGTACGGCGACTTCAAAGCCGCCGGCTCCTGTTCTAATGACGGTGATTAAAATTAATTTGCACCGCGAGGGGCGCGCCGCCGAATTAAATTCCTCGACCTCTCCCCTCCCGCCTCGCTCGCCCCCCGCTTGTTCCCCGTACGACGGATGCGCGCCCTTCGAATAACTCGCGCTGATTATTTAACTCTCGCGTCAGATAAGAACCCCAGGGGAGCGACAGCGGAGCGGAGTGGAGTAGGAACTCGTAAGAGTTCGTAAGACTTCACACCGCACACCGGACACTGCGCTGTGCACAATGTATGCTGCTACATGTAGGCGTAAGCGAGGTCAAGTGTATAGTGCGCAGCCGCTCCGCCTTCCACAAACAGTGTGCATCAAATGCTGCAGCGCTGGCATTGTTTGCTTCGTACCAGCATAATCTGACTTTATGTCTATAGCATATTGGAAAGCAAACGCCGCGCCGTAAGGTTCCTAAACAATCCGGCAGCTGTTGCGTCTACGTACATACTTAAGGGATCCGATTGCCCGGGTGGAATCTGCACCAGCAACCTTCTTATTCCATTTATTCTGTTTAAATTTTGTATCAAACTTACCGTCTGCTTTAAATACGTATTTATTTTGTTGCAATTAACGCATATTTAAGTAAGTTTGTACTCAAGTGACTCTGTAGGGTTAAGTTATTCGCGCGAAGGTTTGAAAGTTGTTTTTTTCATTCAATTTGAGCGCTCGAATTGATCAAGTTCAATTTAATTTATTAGAAATCCTTCCATTAGCTCACACTATCGCTATAAATAAATGTATATATATATATATATACATATATACAGGAGGTTACGCAAGTGACGGATCAGATGCTTTGTGCGACCTGATGATGTACTAACGTCTATCTAAGACGGTATAACTCCAATTTATCTTCTACGATTTTCAGTAGATTTAAAGTTAATTTATTAAAAACTTTAAAATGCAGATAGATACAGAAATAATAAAATTATTTTATCCAACTTGACATACATAAGATATATTTTGTTACGTCGATGCCAGAACTATTTACCATTACAATTTTATTCACCTTGCAATTGTTTTCCATCATCATCATCATCATCATCATCATCATAATCAGTCTAGATTTATCCACTGCTGGACGTAATTGTTTTCCATATAAAAAATTATTAAATAGTCAAGTTCACAAATGTTTTGTAATTGTCATATATTTTGTAATTTAATTTGAATAAATTTGATTTTTCATAAAATATAAATGAAAAGTAATGAAAGCAGACAGACTATAAAACAAAATAAAACCTTTTTGTCATTATTTTATTATCGTCGTGCACTGCTGGTCACTGTCGGAGGCAGTTTGTCTGACTTTAGCTTTCACTTATTTCGCTATTTATATGAAAAATTGTTATTATAATATGTATTCAACAGTAGATTGTTCGTCCCGCTTCTTGAAGCTGCGCACTGTGGCACTCGGCACTGGTACACACTGGTGCGTAGATTTATGTATGAATGTGTTTTGTGACATTGTTGTGGGCAGATGGGGAGGCGCGGAGGGAGGCGGCGCGCCCTCGCGTGCGGCGACACACATAGGGGCGCCGGCCGAGGCGGTGCGGCATTTTTAATATGAAAGCGTAGATGCCAGCGAGTGATATATGTATGCTTAATTTCTTCCGCGAGGCAAGATATTTGTATGGGGATAGTGTTGTGCCGCACTGCCGGGCGAAGCCGTACGCAAGGAGCGGTTGCATCTCGTACGTTTACTTGCATGTATATGAATTTCGATTGAAAGATTGGGATCGCGTTACGTGCAGGCTCAGCGTCAGCAATCGGTACGACGGACGTCGGTAGAATTTTGAGAAACATAACTCAGGGATTCAAAGACGTGAAATGTTTGAAAGAATAGGAAAATACAGAAATTATTATACAAGATAAGACAATTTGATGAATGAAAGCTGTAGTGTAGTGTAAAATAAGTTCAGACAGCAGCGGGAGCACAATACCTTATGTTGTTAATTTGAATGGACACATTGCTATTATCGATATCGATAAAGTTTCGGTTGTCGCGGACCTTTGCGCGGTCGTCGGAATGTGAGGATCGCTGGCGGAACCTTTAGAGTATGGCGGCGGCGGGCGGGGCGGCGCGGGGTGTGGGGCGGGGCGG
>NW_013532721.1:8711557-8737461 GCF_000836235.2 Papilio xuthus
AGGGTGCGGGGCGGGGAAGGGTGCGGTCGAGTGAGGGTGCTATGTCCGGGCTGGTTCATCCTGTAGAATACGTGTTTATTGCAAGCGCCCAACGTTATCCTGTAACTCTTGGTATATACACCATACAGTTACAGGACCATAAAATCTAAGCCTATAACTTAATTCTTGTTTAATTCGGTCCAGCCATTTCGGAGATTTTGATTTATTTATTTACATTGCAATCTTACAGTTAGAAAGTGACAATAATAGTAACAAGATAAACTTATAGCGTTAGTTTAACTAATTTGTGAGTCAGCACATGAAATATACATTTTTCATGACAGACAAAAATTTTAAAAATAGATTTTTCTTTTTACTCTGATTTTTGTTAAAAATAACGTGAATAACGATGTAAGTGCACAGCATCAGTTGCACGAAATAAGACATTTTTATATTGCTTACAGACACTCCATTTAAATAACTGTAGATAGAAATTGTGGTAATATTACTGACTGATTAGTATCTATACATAAGTGTCAAAATTAGCGTGCTGTCGCATCTCTCTCTATTGTTTGAAAAAACTGTGCCGGTATACTGGCACAACACTAGCCTTACCAAAATGTCGACGTCTATGTCCCCTCACTAATCATTCCGACACTTGATTTTGCAATGTAAGCGCGCCATTCGCGCCAATGTATTGTAATAAATAAATGTCTAAAACTATATACAAATATATGTACTAAATTCACATTACTCTATATAGGCTCGATCTGTTTAGAGTTTTCGTAAAGCGCCATCTAGTGTCTCACGGCGCAATAGATAGCCGGCAGCCGGCAGCCGGCAGCCGACAGTCATTTATTTACACGGCAGACGCAAGTCATAAGCCGACGGCGGCATTCATTCATTTTGATCGGCCATTGTTCGTTCCCGTAAAGTGTCAGAAGCGCCACGCCGTTGCGCCGTCCGGCAAGCGCGCGGTGCCCGGCCGCCTGCTACCAGGCGAACAGGAGCTTGCGGTGGCTGCGAGCCGCGGGCGGGAGGGGCGCGTACCCTGCGCGCGGAGCCAATCGCGGCAGCGCGAGCCCCGCCCTCGGGCGGTTCCTCACGTCCTGCCACTAAATCATGAGCGATGTCAATTATTACCTCCTCTCTGTGCCTCCGACGCACGCCGCTGTCGACGCACAGATTCAATTAATACCCCTAAGCCAATGCACCGACAGCGCTGCGGCCCCGGTGTCCGCAGGCCGCGCGTGCGCTCGCCGGCTCTCAGTTCTGTGCGATGGCTTTGTAACTCCGTGCTGCTGAGCCTTTTGAGTGGAACGCGACGCTACGCGGCGGCGCTGTACATTGGCACATGATAGTGTTGTGCAAGATACAAAGGTCATGAGATCCTATACATTTTATGAAATAAACACAATGATCTGGCAACCGACGCGACGTCTGTCCTTATCACTACTATACTGCAGAGTTCACGTGAAATCACATGACACTGCGGTCTCCAGAGAAGTTCTAAGGTTAAATGAATTGTTATAAAGTACCACTCGTCGAACATTGTCCTCGTCGTCCTCAGTAGGCTGATTGTTAACGTAGCAAACAAATGTAAATAAGATAGGAACAACCACTAATACGCCTACATGTTATGTATTTGTTCTTCAGATTTACTTTACAAGTGCTTGTTCATAACTTTAGGCGAGGGCGCGGGCGTGCGAGCGGTGCCGAAAATTCAAACATATACGTACCATAATTATCTTTACTACGCTTAAACCTAGTACATGCATGAACTTTATTATGAAACAAAGAATATTGTAGTACTTGTTATTGCAATAAATTAGATCCTCGGAGACTCCTCCGCTTTCTATGGACCTTTAGTTGTCATAAATTTCGAAGGTAAAAACGCTGCAGGAACAACAATTTACATGAAATAATAATTTCAAAACTGAACATTGATATAAATTGAAAACAGCAGCACGACACACAAAATGCCTTTATTTTTTGTTATAATTCTTACACAAAACTGTACATATTAGTGAGCTACAAGAGAGCTCTATTCGTGGCTACATTTCCGTTGTTCACACTTCCCGCGCGATTCTCTACGCTTTCTTACATATCCTTTTCTTTTTTAAACAAAAAAAGCAAATGTTCTGGCTATGCATGGCTATGCCACAACTTCGAAAGAATGTTAATTCTGTACTTGGAATCTAAAGAGTTTATTTGACTATTCTTCTATTCGTAATACGTATTTTGGTTCTAGTACAATCTCAAGATATATTTTGGAATAATGCGGATTGATTTAGCGGCAGAACTCGCGATTTGTTCGCGATTGATATCAAGTATATTGATATTGAATCATAAAATATCGGACATTCTATTCTTACATTAATAGCTCTGCTGTTGCGAAACTATCATGTAACCGCAGGACGGCGGACGTGCGCTGCGCTGCACCCGCGACACGACGTCACGTGACGTGACTTGCGTGACGTGACGTGACGTGACGTGACGGGTGTGACGCGTGACACGGCGCGGCACAGAATTTAGCCGTGCTCTGATCCCGTAGCGCGCGATGTCCGCCATGCAATGTGCGCTATGTCCGCTATGCCGGCACATTGGACGCTTCAATTAAAATCGATTCAACTGTAGAGACCACACCGCCTCTGCCAGTCACCGCCCGCGCCCTCTGCCACTGGACACCTATATATTCTAATCAGCTAGATGTTTGGAACATAGGAAACGTTTTTATGGTTCACATCAGTGGCGGGCAGAGGCTAAATAGATCCGAGCAAGTTATTTTACGGAAGTAATTCAAGTGCCAAAAAACATTTTTTTTTATTTATGTTTCATTTCCTTCGTAAAGTGGAGCTGAGTTACCAGGGTTACAAGAGATTTACACACTCGGCCGTCTTACGCCGGTTCAAAAAACCAATTTTTTTGTGTCAAAGTAGTTAAGTATGTCCACAGTAAAAATCAATTATTATATTTTTACCGACAATCGAAATACAATGCTACTTATTTGGACTGTTAGCTCCTGCTGCTTCTGACACCTTAGTCCACGCTCAAACCGTAGGTATGCTAGAGGAGTGATCAGCTCACCGTAACAACTGTTCTTTGTCGCAGGTCTGGAGGCGCAGGTGCAGGACACCTCTAAGGATTTGTACTGGTTCTGAGGGCGCACGCGGTGCGCACGTAGCGTGCTCCGTGCCCGGCGTGCTCCACGTGCTCAGCGTGCCGGGCGTACTAAGCGTGCGCAGTGTGCGACAGGCGTGCGTCACGGTTGCGTCCGCCGCCTGAACACTGCAAGGCTGTAAAGAAAGACATTACTCTAGTTGTAGGCATAAAGTTAGGTAGCAATCGGCTTAGACGTAGTTAAGCTTAGCCGACAGAAGCGGCACGCGCTGCTCCCGACGTTCCTGCCGCTCCTGTCGTTCCTGCCGCTCCTGTCTCTCCTGCAGCTGATGCAAACAGCAAGGGGTGGCAACATGGCAACACCCCGCATTCGCTGTTCTCAGCTAAAGTAAAACAACACTACGATGTTTCGTAACTTGATTATCTACCGTCACTCTTCTTCTATTCTCTTTTAATTCAAATAATACTCTGATGAATCATGTCCATGACAAACATTTTAGTGTTGCTATTGTATATAGAACTTTATGTTGTATGGGATAAGTTGTTTCTGCGACGAGTGGAAATGTACTGCTTTCATCTCGAGAGGTGCGGTGGGCGCGGTGGGCGCGGTGGGCGCGGTGGGCGCGGGTTGTCTGCCAGACAGTTTATATTCGAGCCACTGTATGTATATACATGTGTCGTAGCCAGAATAATTAAAAATACTTAGATTCCGGTTCCAATAAAGGACAATTGTAGCTATCACAAGATTCAAACTTTACGTCGGCTCGCGCTAATCCATAAAGCTAATCAACGTCATTGGTCCTTCCGCGCCGATAACTAAGATTGTACGTTACGCAGCGTGTCATGACAAGCGACATGAGAGCCGGTATAAAGTTTGATTGTCACTATACTTCACAGCAACCATAAGGCATCGTGGCATGTCACGGGAGCGGCAAGGGCGCGCAGGAGATGTATAACGCGCATGCGCCCGATAAAATTCGGTGTTATTTTTTCCGCAGCGCAAGATAACTGTAATTGATAACAATTCTTCGTTGGCAATGACAAATGCAGAAAGGCAGGCAATGCGTCAGGGGGGTGGTGCGGGGTGGTACTGGGCGGGGGCAATACTTTATTTAACCCATATTCAATTGTTCCATTATACGGCTGTGCAAGGTATGCAGCGAGTGCAAGTTGTTGACTTCATGTCGCCAGTGCGCTGCGCCCCGCATGCCCCGCACGCCCCGCACGCCCCGCACCCAACCACTAGGTATCCAATATATAGACAAGTATGTAAATACATACCTATAGCTAAAGGTGAATAAATAGGTTAGATATAGTTATATACGTAGTTATTTGGCCCTAGGGCGCTCAGTTGTACATAAGGCGTAGGGCGCAGATGTGAGCGTCGTGCGTCGTGCGGCTTGCGGCTTGCGGCGTGCGGCGTCGTTAATCGCACCGATCTCCACTACAATACTTATTGTATCCATGTTAATTTCATCCGTGGAGAAAACATCGCTTCAGCAAAACACTTGTATGCACTGGATGAACATGTTTTAAACTTAGGTACCGTTGTAATTACCTACTTATATTAGAACTTAAAAATATACCCCAATTGTAATATACATACAATATATGTGTGTCACTACGAGAGCCATCACGCACTGCCGCGGATCCTAGCATTCACCAATGTACGATAATATTTAGCAACTAGTTGTGGTACCTAATGGTAAAAGTACGAAACTTTATTTGATCTCTGTTTATTTCGAGCATTAAATGTTAAAATTGACTTTAAATTTTTCTTCACAAGTATAGATGTATGGCATCATGTATGGATTCACATTACGTTTTTTAAAAAAGTTAGCATTATTTTATAACATAATTAATATTATTTTAATCCATGTAAAACTTAACAAAAATAAATTATCTCTTAAAATTATTTTTATAATAAACAAAGGCCACATAGCATTTCGGTCTTTTACCAAAACTAGATGGTAAATATTAGGATTTATCGGAAATGGTTGTCTGGCTTTACAGTAACATACATATATATATATATATATATATATATATATACAGCGTGTTATACGAAAAATGTACCAGAGATCATCAGCAATACTGCAATTATTGTATTTGTAATTCGTAATAGAATAATAGAAGTTCTATGATGTTTGTTTGTGCTGATGTCGGTTGCGGCTGCGGTTGCGGCTGCGGCTGCGGCCGGCGACCGCGCTCAATGCAATAAATCTATCAATTTCAATGCAAACGATCTTTTATTTGTCACCTCGCACACACACCCGCACACACGCACACACACATTATCAACACTATGCAGATACATACTTCCTGCTAATCCTATCATATCCTATATTTCATTTTTGTCCCCGATACGTTCTAAACAACCGGACAGATAATCACAGTTGTATAGCGGGCAACAGCATGTCGCTGCGCGGCGGCGATGTCCACACAGAGGACGCGCATACAGACTAAGTGATTACTCGCACAGTCTGGTGAGCTTGTGGAAGTCTGGAGGCTAAATTTTATTCTTCCTTCTATTATAATTAATAATGGGAACGGGAATTGAATTGAGCAGGCGAGGAGACGTGATGGACAAACCAGAGATATGAATACAGCGATTTGTAATAAGTATAAAATGAAATAAAATAAGGATTAAGCTTTACGTAATACATTATAATAATGTATTGTTACTTGTAGTAGTAGTAGTAGGTCACTCATAGTTGGCGGCGGCGGCGGCGGCGGCGGCGGCGGCGGCGGCGGCGAAATCACTGGATGTGTTCGCGTCGCGAGCGGGTGTGTGCAGCACGTGCGGGGGTGTGGGTGCGGAGGAGGCGCGGGGGTGCAATCTCCTCGTCTATTTCTATGCTGTCGTATCGTTAAGTAAGCCGCTACTTAAATATAGCGGCGCCGCACATTGTGAGCGCGACCACTTCATCACACGTTAACGCATGTCTCCGGCTTTTGTATTTTTAAGTGCAAGGGATTTGGATGCGTTAAAATAAACAATAGCCTCCGCCGCGGTTTCGGCAGCGCCATTAGCCGCTGTTTGTAAACACGCGGCGACAATGAGCCGCAAATACAGCACTCCCGGCCGCATTCCGCGTCTCCGCCCCCCCACCCTCCCCCGGCCGCACAATAAATATACATATTATAGCGCGATGAGGTAATTTGTCGCGCCGCCTTATTTATGCTAATGAGCGGCGAGGCAATCAGAGCCCGCGGCAGCGGCAGCGGCGGCGGCGAGGCGCGCGGCGAGGGGCGCGGGTCAGACACTTTCCGCTCTCCCTGTGTAGCTACCTCTCCCGCGACTCTCTCATATTAACTACACATTTACATATGTAAATAATAAAAAGGAACAGGAACCAAAGTAAATTCACTATGCCATTATACTATGTATGTTAACGGGGACACCTTTTTGTCCTTACAATCCATAGACTACAGTAGATACAATTTGATAGCACTTAGGAATTAAAAATAACTTGTACTTCTGTGCTAAATTTCACCGAGATTCGTTCAACTGTTCTGAAGATGTGTAACAAACATCCATCTATTTAAACTTTTGCATTTCTTTCATACTTCATGGAATGTAAGATTTACATATATGTAAACTAGCTGTCGCCCACGACTCCGTCCGCGCGGGATTAAAGAAAAAAACTTAATTAATAGTCTATTGTGTTCTTCCACATTATGTACATACTACATCTATGCCAAATATCAGCGAGATCTATGCAGCTGTTCTGGACATATGTACTTACAAATAAACAGCCATCCATTCAAACATTCGCATTTATAATATTAGTAAGATATATAAACAGAGAGAGACATACCAATAAATAATGCTTATTGTCTTGGTGGTTCATAGAACATAACAAGTAAAGTAATGTTAGAGGAGCTGGAGTGCCTTATTGTCCGTCATAGCACAGCAGCAAGCCAACGTCGACCCGCACCGGCCGCACTGTGCCGTGTTGTGTGCCGTGCTGTGATACCTACGAAAGAGAAAACATTAAGATCCTATACCAAAGTCGAAAAACGGGCCATTATGTTACCTATAACACTTATAGATCTGTCAGATACCTAGTTCAGCAGACTTTCGAGGTCAGAAAAGTGACTGTTTGCTTGTTTGTTGTGTTGTTGACTTATTCAGCAGACTACCCCGAGACGATAATGTCTTAATTGAAAAGGCGGCGGCGGTGTCCCGGGAATACTGAGCGGCTAATTGAGTGCCGCCTCCCGCCGCCCTGCGCCCGCCGCCCTGCGCCCGCCGCCCTGCGCCCGCCGCCCTGCGCCCGCCGCCCTGCGCCCGCCGCCCGCCGTGATTGATTTCGACAACAAATCGAAAAGAGTTAAAAGAATGTTGCTGAAGTCTAACTTTTATTTCATCAGAAATTCCTTGTTTTGTTACCAGAGAAATTTTATAATACTCACAATATTTTACATTATATGAATGAAAAGTTCGAGCACGTAGGGTTACCTCCCTACATAATATGTCGAGCTCGTTGATAAGGAATCGAAAAAATAGAGTGTTCAAAGTCCGTCTGTGGTGCACGTCAGGCGTCCGCGCCGCCCAGCGGCAGGTTGCAAGGGGCGGACGAGGGGCGGGCGGCGGTAAATCAATTTGCGGCTTGTGTTAATGCGACAACTGAGTGTTATTTATCGACGTACATAAATCGCGCCAAAATAATCGGGCGCCATTAAAAGCTAAAGCCATTCGAATACACAAATATACAAAGAGTGAGTGATAAGTGCTAGGGGCGTATGCTGATGTTGCTTGTGACAGACAAGTGAAGTCTGTACCCGTATCTAAATACTAATATTGTGTCACATGTTTACATTGAACATCTGTTAACATTACACACACAGAGAGAGAGAGAGAGAGAGAGAGTCGAAGTTGTCGAATGATAAGTGACTGGCCACTCAGTCGGTGGTCAGCCATTATAACATCACTAAAGTCTAATAACGGGAATGAAATCCACGACCACGTGATCAGACGCTCTTCACCATTAAACTATTGGCGATACGCAATCTATTCATAAATTACGTAGTATTTACACTTTACTGCCAACTATATATTTTGTAATACGCCTACATCGAGATAGCATCGTACGTATTTTATTGTCCAAAATCTTTAATTAATCCAAGAGTTAATTATGTCACTAAAACAGTTTAATAGATGTCTGTTGGCAAATAGGTTTTATGATTTATATCAAAATATGTATCCATGTGCATCAGTAATTCGTGCTCAAAGACAAAGGCACCATGTAGTGCGGAGAGCGCGCTGCAAACTGATCGCTCGCTGTCACAAGCGTCCTGTATCATTTTGTTTCACTAATCACACACTATCGGTTTAACGTGGTGGATATAAATCGTCATGCTAATTATATTACAGGCCGTTAACTCGACGCGGCGTGTCAATACGCGAACGTGCAGTGCGGCGCGGCCCGGCCGGCGCACGTGTGCAGCGGCGGCTCGGCAAGCACCCGCGCCCTCACAAAAAACCCGCTCGGCGCTCGGGTGTCACACGGTGCCGCCGCTCCGACCATCTGCTACCCACCCGCCTCCGCCTCCGCCGCGCCCTCCGGCTCATTAACTTAACTATACTGCGTTTTGACAGTGAGTGCCTTACGATCTGTGTACGGTGTTAAATAACGCTTCGACACGAGCGACGCAACGAGCCGACGACATCTCTATGTCATGTTACAAGTCAACCAACGCAACGCAAGAGAAAGGCGAATTTTATGTTTATAAGTTTATTTAGGTTATTGAAAATACTTTGTTATAAAGATTTTAGTAGACTAAATAACTACTGTATATTGCAAACTTGCGATGCTCTTCTTTTATATTTTATTTATTTATTAAATCATTGTATGGAAGCACTACATGAATCAGGATACTGGAAAATCTGAGGGTCTGATGATGTTCATCAAACAGGGCGGCAGCTGGCTCGCAGTGACCTTAGCCCAGGCGGCCGCGGTCGGCGCGAGCACAATGCGACGCGCAGGAAGTCAATCCAGAGACGGTGTCCCCGGGGACTGCGCGCGGCACGTGTGACGCCGCGAGATTTATCCCGTGGCCCGCGCCCCGCCGGCGCGCCGCACACAAATCTCTTTTGTAATTGCCTCGCGCTCCTAAAATAAACAATTGTTTTAACATTTCGTATCTATAGCTCGAACCTATTGAGCACATTAAATCTTTATTTAAATAGTCGTGCATTAGCAGAGGGTGCTAAAGCGTTTCGCGTCCGCTTGGGACATCTCTGATGTGGGTCCCGATAGGTCGACACGAAACTCTCGGCCGGTGCAGCGGAAGCGGACTGCGGCAAGTTAAGACGGGTTGCGAAGAATTGTCCATCCATTCGTACTTAAGCGCTTTATTCGTGGCTCAATTTGTGGGCCTTGTTTCTGCAAATGTCGAACAACCGAAAGGAGTCAGCATACATATTAATTTATTTTAAGTTCCTATTTATCTCATGGTTCAAAGTTTCCTTCGTGGCGTCACTAACACCCCACGCCCCCCACATTATCGATCATCATCTGACTAATTTATGAGCTTGTCTCGCGCCTCGCTCCTAAATAAATTACGTTAAATTAAAATGTTGCTCGAAACATAAATCATTACATTTCAATTTTGCTCAAAAACTTCTTAAAACGTCGATTTTTGATCCTTGCTGTCCTGTCCATACAGTTATACGCTTTAAATGGCGTCGCGCTCGCTCCAAATAAAGTAGTTAATTATAATAGAATAGTAAATCTCTTTTACTTCTTGCCATTTAACGTCCACTCTCTATAACATTAGCAACGATCAAGCCAAGGTTCGGCCCTCTCGGGCACCCTTGAAACAGAATGATATCGCGTAATGAGTGACAGCCCAGGCCGAGGTCTCCTCTCGGGGGTCCTTGCATCCAGTCACTCCATGGAGCGTCCACCAAATCGATCTAAGAGCTCGGTGACCTCCCAATCCGATAACAATAACGAAGTAAGGGAGCCCTCGAGTCTTGTCACTCTTAAACGAGCTTCAGGCTAAGCGGCATCTGTGCCCGGCCATCTCAAGCCCGGTGAAGCTGTTAAGCCTCTTCAAGGCAAACAGTGACTACTCAGTCACAAAAAACAAAACTCTATAACATGGTAAAGTAGGATCTGCGTGCTTAAAGTGACGTTATAGACAATTTACTCTGTAGTTTAATTTGTAGTAATAACCTTTTCAACGTCTGACTACGAGATTTATTGAGACCATGACAAGAATATATGTTATGTACATGGGGCGTGGTTCAGGTGGTGCGGGAGCGGAGGCGGCGGCGGCGGAGAGCTACGCGTGTTCATGTCAGCAGAGGTAAGCTCTCACATTAGTCAGATCATTACATTGAATCCCTTAATCCTGATGCGCTCGCTCGCCGGCAGCGCGCTCGGGGCTCAGGCGGGGCGCGGTGGTGACAGGGCGGATTAGCGCGGCGTACACCGAAGTGGACCCTCTGACGGCATATTCTGACATTGGTGCACAGTGGAAGTGATGTCTCCGCACCTCGCACAACGACCTACCACGCCGCACCACGCATCGCAACGACCGGCTAGTTCGTGGCGACAAATCAAAGCACAGCCAGTATATGCTATGGTTCTTCAAAACAGAATTTGTTACAAATTTAGTAATTATCATTTAACCTTATGGTCGGTGTTGTAGTACATTTGATATCAATTATTTATTTGTTTTGCATCAGCATGCCGCAGCTGCGTTGCGTACTACATTGTGCCTTTACAAAAAGTCAGCAGTCCTTCATATCGATGCTATTAAATATTATAAAGAGGTGTCTGCGTCGTGTCGTCGTCGTGTCGGCGTCGTGTCGGCGCCGTGTTGGGCAGTGTGAGGGGCGCGCACTGATCCTGCGGAGCAGCGGCGCGGCACGTCGCAACCCTGCTCTGGATTAACAGTTCCATAGTTAAGTCTACTCCTCCCCCTCCCCCCGCCATAGCCACCCGCCCGGCCGCCCGGCCGCCCGGCCGGCAGCACACCACACACCACACACCGACACAAAATATTTCACATTGTTTTAAAATTAGTCCACTTATTTATAAGACGCAGGCAGGAGGTGACGCGACACATCTCACTCCATGCGGAGACCATGCAACTCGCCGCACATCGCACGCCCCACGCCGCACGCGTCCTAACTGTAAGGGCTGGAGCAAGCGAGCGAAACGGCGGCGGACGTACATCGTCTGCCCGCTGTGAGTTGCAGATCACCCGCATCGGCTGCTATTACTTATCAATGTTTGCAAAACTGTTGATAAAGCATGTTAATGCACTTTGTTTGCGGTGCATAATGTTTGTGTGTGTTTAGTTCGACATGGAAATTTTTAGCAGGCGGCATATGTCTGCGTGTGCTTTTACCTGTTTAAATAGGTCGCCTCTCATGTATGGTGGCCCGCACGCGGCTCGTAGCTCATCGGCAAAACGCACGTAAAATTCTGAATACAAGGTCTCCGGGCCTGCTGGTGTGTAGCGTGCGTTGTGCGGTGTGCGGTTTGCGGTGTGCAGTGTACGGTGTGCAGTGTGCGGTATGCGGCGCAGGCTGCCACTAATGCCTCTTTGGTCACATCTAATTAACACACGTTAGTTTGCGCAGGCACAGTCATTAGGCCGGCGGCGTTACGCGGCATTTCACTCAAACGATTATTTTTTGCTTTGCGAAACGCTTCTACTGAAATATAAATATTATTTAATTAGTGTAAAGGAGCGAGGGACACAGCTTTGTTGTTGCGGGGCTGCGGCTGCGGCCGCAGTCGACCTCTCCTCTTGCTGCCGCAATATTCCACACATGCGCATATTGCTATGACAAATATAATAACGACATATCAACACCGATAATGTCGTATGTAGGGAAGGCTCTTTGTGATTGTGGATTTTGTTTAAAGTCTTATCGCACCTGTTATAAACTTTTCGGAAAAGACACTTCACGTTACTCTCTCTTGAAAAATGGAAACAGTTTTTACCTAGGTTCATAAGTTACGATTTTAAAATCATTTTCAATTTTATCAATTATCAATTACATTTTAACCTTTAGAGTACTCATGTGCGCGCAGCTACGACTAGTTTACGTTAGGTAGCGACCCGATGTATAATATGTATGTAGCCTTGGAGCGCTTGGCGTCCGACCAGCCGCTTGTCTTACCGGCGACTGCATCCTGCGCCTGCCTAAATACAGAAGAAAAACATTGTATTACAAAAGTTTATTTTAAAAAAAATTGTTAGGTTGTCGGAAAGTGGCTACTGAGATTCAGTAACCACTTTCCGACACAAATTTGTTAAAGAGAAATAACTAGGCTTTATTAATCTGCTGTCGACTGTGTCGCATGAACACACGCGTCCTCTGCGGCGCGCCGGCGCGGCGCTATCGCGAGGCACAACTGCAATCATCGCGGTATATCTCACAGGAATATCTCGCGCTCGCCTCTTTGTAGCTTGTCTGCAATTCGACCCATATGAGTTCAGCGGTACTGTCACTGATGCACTGCACATAGTGTCGTACCGTGTCGTGCCATGTCCGCAGCGGATCTTCCACCGCGTCCGTCGTCACGCCACAATTTCACCGCGCCGCAAATAGCCTCACCGTTCAATTGATGACACGTCGATGTACCGCCCCCCCCCGTTAGGTGGTTTTATATCTGTGTGTTCTGCATTGGGGGTGCACCGTTGATCCTGCTATATGTATATCCGGACTCGACCTCATCCCGGGCCTGATACTGATGATGCATATCCTATACAAGGGGTGACATAAGGACTTATTTAGACAGTTTCCAAACATCATGATTATTGGAATATGATTCTGACGCTTCACAAATGCAATTTTGGAAAGTATAATACATATAAAATTAAATAAATAAATAAATATTAAAGTACTTATATAAGTATGTTGGACAACAGTTTTGGTACACATATGTATAAAGCTAAAATACTCTTTTACTCGTATAACCACTTGACATCCATAATATCAATGACCAGCGGTCAAAGGTTAAAACACGTGTTTGACTGAACATTGTCGGTGTATTTTTTGGAGTAGTACAATTTTTAATGATAATTGTGAGTGGACGAATGCGTCTTAGTTCCACTAAAATGTCCCAGGCGTTTTAACCCAATTGCACAATTAAACTATCATGTCCAAAAATCCATGTAGTACGATACGAAAAGATACGACGATAAGTACGACACAATGCAAAACACCATATACTATGTTACATCTACATGTTCCCTGCAACTACTATCTACTTCTGTTATGTTATGTAGTCATTGATAATCTACTATCTTTCTGTGGCTTGTTTTAAAGTTATTGAGATCCAGCCGTCACATGCACAACTGCGGCAGACATGACAAGATATCGCTGTGTTGCGAGGCGTGGCGTGTGTGGCGTGTGCGCGGCGAGGTAGACGGGTCCATGCGCAAGCTTCTCAGCGCTGACACCTTAACGACTGCGCCCAACCCGCCGCACGCCGCACTCCGCACGCCGCACGCCGCACTTCGCACGCCGCACGCCGCACGCCGCACTTCGCACGCCGCACGCCGCACTCCTCGCAAATAAATAAAAAGACTAGAGACAAGCGGCGCGGCTCAAAGCATCTCTCGATAGATATATGCCCTGAGCGTCCTCCACTTGAGACAAGCCAACTAAAAACGTAACTTCCGACTTCGAGTCTAGAAACGGCCGCATTATAGACTCCTCTGAATGTATTTATTGGTCATGTGAATTAAACATTAACTAGTTTTTGAAAAAGAAATATTTGATATTTGACCGTACAATATTGGAAGTGTTGTAATTGACCTTACCTAAGTAATCGGTTTCCCGCGAGCCGCGTGCCGCCAAACACTGCCGACGGCGGCGAGCGGGCCGAAGGGGGCGAGGGGCCTGGACAAAGAGTCTACACTCGAGGCGAGGCGTTCTTCTCCGAGTTGAAACACGTTTCCTAAGTTTGACAGTTGAATGAAATACAGCCGCGAGGTCGGCGTCGCGCGACGTCATTACACGCAAAGCGTTTCGTAACGAGCGCGGGCCGCGGGAGGGGAGCACGTTATGACAGTAATTAACGAGTGAAGTTAGAGAGATGTCAAACTGCGAGAGGATCATAACTCGGTGTATTCGCCCGCGCTTCATTTACTGCTTGCAATAATCCTTCATTTGGCCTGCATTCGATCTGCATTCAGCCTGCATTCGGCCCGTATTCGACGAGCATTTGGCCAGCCAGACGACAGGCGACAGGCGACTGGCACGCGGTCCTAAATTTATAAAAAATAGACGATGTGTCAATAAATTTTGAAATAATTTAAAGGAATAAAATAATACAAAATTTATGTATGGAAAGAAAGTGCCTATCCAACACAAATTAAAATTTACCAATACGTTTAGTACGACAGATGAAACACAACAATTCATAATAAGTGTTACACAGTGTATTGCAGCAATCGTGTATGTCGTTTTATTTTTGTTGCTAACATTTCAAACTTGACAACGCTGAACTAAGCGACGACGTCATTTGAAGAACTGGAGACACACTGTCTGGTTATTGCGCGGGCGCAATATGTGTAAACGATCACTACTGTGTCGATAAAGCGTGCAGTGGGTGCGGGGAGGCAGAAGAGAGGAGCGGGGCTGACTTGGAGCGAAATAATTTATCTGGTAAATAAGTAAGTCGGCGTGGGAAGTTGTGAAAGCGGGTCGCGGGCACGACGTGCGCTCTGCCGTGCCGAGCGCCGTGCCGAGCGCCGCGCGGAATGCGGCGGCCGTCACTCGCAGATGTTCGCCAACACGTCGCTGCGTCAATACGTTGCCATAAATAGCGTCCTTCGCATCGGGCGCGTCACATCGCATTAGCCGCGAGCGCGGTGTTCCCAGGCGCGGCGAAAGTGACCGCGTGCGATGAGCGCCGAGCTCATGAATAAGCAACGCGCTCGTTACTGCGTGCCGCTGTAATCTGATCGCATTCTGGGTGCGGCGTGCTGTATGCAGTAAGAGGTGTGCGGTGTGAGGCGTTCTAGTGCGGCACTGTGCACTGACCTTACCTTCATTCACACAACTTCATTCCTGTAGAACATATGCTATGCTCATACTAGAACTACTTGAACATACTACGCAGCCTAAATAAGCTGGTGGAAATATGAATGCTAAAGGTGAACACCCATTCGTGAACTCCTCCTCCACCGGACACTGGTCATTGCCGCGAGTCGCCGCTTTAGCGGGATAAATGATTTGCGTGTTAAAAAAAACTGCGATCTGCCTTACGAGCTTGTCTCCTGGAGAAGTAGCTAGGTACTACCCTAGGTAGTAGTTGTAGACCTAATCTGCGGCGCTTGGGAAGGACCATTGCAGGCATTGATAGCTAGAGGACAAACGTGTAGCGGTATGTTGTTACGTGTGGCAACGTGTGGTAAGGTATGGCAGCGTAGGACAGGGTGTGGCAACGCAGGGGCGTGGCGGCGATGGGCGGTGACCACTTTTTTGCGTGCGCTGCAATCTGTATGCGTGCCGCAGCCGCGGCCGTTCCGCGAACGCAATTACCGCATCCGCAGCCGCCATGTTGCGGCACAGCCCGGCCGCAGCTACGGCCCGGTCCAGGACTTAAACCGGCCCGTAATTTTATCAAAATTTGTGGAGTCGTTTAAGAACGCATGAATTTAAACTAAGCCCAGTAAGCGAAACAAAACCACAGATAAAACGATATTAAAGGTTAAAATCATTAAATTTAATAAACGCAACCAAAAAGTTCTGATATTATCTAATGAAGTACCATCCTACTCGCACTTAAGTTTCCTTAAATATTCTTCAATGTTGTAGTAGTAGATAAACATACAAACGTTCATTTAAATTTATTTGTACGTACTAGTTGTCGCCAGCGTCTCCGTCCGCATATTATTAATAAAACTTAATAAGTAGCCTACCCATGTCTTATTCAGATTATGTTCTACATCTATGTCAAATTTCAGCGAGATCCATACAGCCATTCTGGAGATACTTCGTAACAAACATAATAATATAATAATAATATTTATTTATTCTCACTACAAGATTTACAAACAAATACAAACATATAAGTTCAAACACAACTTTGTTGTTACATATTCGTGATTTATATGACCCTAAGTTATGTAAGTATTAAACAGAGCTAATATAAAATACAAAGCAATAAATTTCTACATGCTTATATTTATTTATAACTAAGTAGTCTGATATGCAAAATTACGCTTCTTTACATTATAAAGCTATAACATGTATATAGAAAAAAAAAAAAGAAATTAAAAAAAACATATATCAGTCCATCCAAACATTCGCACTTATGTATATTACATGTGTCCCTCCTACTTGTGGAATTACCATTTTGTCATACTGATCACTTTGATCTGAAATATGAACTCTTGGTTAAGAATGCCAAATTTAAATTCATTCATCATATTCTTAATAGCTTGCAATGTTCGCCCATTTATTTGGGTATCTTCCGTTGGGCCGATCGGCCTACCGATCAAACGGTTCAATTGCAAAACTCTTTGTCATCCCTCTCATTATCTTTGACATTACAAGTGTAAGCGACAGTGAGTGGTGACTTGAATTGAACTACCACTACCCGACTACTTGTTATCTAACATCAGGTGGCGGAGCATTACAACATGAGTTATGCCGCTGCCAGACAATTAAACATTTTTGTACGGGCCATTAACATACTTACAGAACGACATTCATATTAAACAAAAGGCAAGCAGTCATTAAAGCTGCGCGATGACGCAGCGGTCGCGAGTTGTTGCGGTGTCGGCGCGGTGTCGGCGCGGTGTCGGCGCGATGGCAACTGGGGCGCGGTATGCGAATCGGTGTTAATAGCCTCTTCCGACACATAAATCATATTTCTACTAACATTCCTAGAAAATTCCACCAAAATCTCATTACTCATATAATTATGTACAGTAGGAGGTGGGAGGTGGGAGGCGCAGCCGCACTCGTTAATCAACATTCTTATTTGCATTTTCTTACCATAATAATGAAATAAAACGACAGCAGGCGCGCACGGAATTTAATCTTATAATCAAACATTAAATCAACTCTTAGAAAATGCGTATAAATGTAAAGGTATAGTTAGGTACTGAAAACTTATTGCGTGAACGCAACGCTCGCTCGCCGCTCCGCTCGCCGCTCCGCTTGCCGCTCAGCTCACCGCTTCTTTCACCGCGCAGAAATATTGATTAGATTCATCAAATGAATGCTAGTAAATGTTAGAAGTAAACAACAAGTCAATAAAAATAAACATAACTTTTCATACTTCTTCCATAACTAGTTGCTAAATCTTAGAGTCACAGGAGTTCGTGTTTTACAATATCTTAAAAGTACCTACATAACTATTATATTCATGATAACTAGTGATAGTGACGACACAAGTCAGTGACACCACACCTCGTCTCGGTGTTGTATGAAGCTATTAAGAATAATGATTAGATTCAAGTTAGCGGCACATTTTTGTACAATTCGTTTTACATTTAATGAAATCGATGATAACACTTATTTATAGCAACGGTAGTCCCCCACACGGGTCGCAGGTCTCCGCCGCAGGCCGGCAGCGGGTTTACTCAGGATGGACAAAACGGCAGCGACCCGGCCGCAGTAAATCACCGCGACTCCTCGTTTTGTGGCCGCCAGCCGCCAGCCGCCAGCCGCCAGCCGCCAGCCGCCAGTCCTCGCTCCCGGCGGCGCGGGAACTATCTATTACTACGATGAATCGGCTGCTTTAATTCATTACACTCCATGTATCTAGTGATTGCCTTTGGAGATAACAAATAGTAGATAAACGTTCGGCTACATCGGATAAATATATTTATATCAAATAAAGGAAGCCTTTACTTCGGTGACTTCATCTTGATTCGAATGGGCTCACTCATAACGGTAAATAAATATATCTGGGTAGATCAAATATTGTCAAATATTTAATTATTAGGTCTTCTAATTTGGCGACCGCAGTGCCCCCAGCGGCCATGCAGCGGCCTTGCATCGGCCCTGCGGAGTCCCCGCAGCGACCACGAAGTGACCCCGTAGTGACCCCGCAGCGTGATATAGGCGCACTATGGGGGTGCGGGGGTGCAGAGGAGCGGGGACGACACACCAAACGATGACGACTGATAAAGACGTAATTTAGTCGGTGTCCGCGGCCGCAGGTGGCACACAAAATATTATCTCGATATGTTTTTAATATTTAATTTACAACGACGACAAAATATTCTCAGCGGTCAGTGGCAGTCAGTGGGGACGATTTTGTTTTTGTGCATTTTTTTGTTACAACTTTTTTCAAACAGTTATCTTGTTCTAAATCATTTGTGCGCCCTCCAACCAAGCTGCAGGCACGATATTAAATTATGTTACTTAGCACTTACTTTTACTTATCTATTATATTGAGCTGCCAGATATTGTATTGTATTATAAATAGCCACTTCACGATGTTTGTGATTTGCTATTTCATGAAATTATCAGTGAATGTAATAAAAGTCCGCGAGTATAACGAGGAAAATGAACTTTCAACGCTAGACTATATTAAAAAATAACTTTCTGGCGAGTCCCTCCGCGCGACTTAAAAAAACTTAATTTAATTAGCCGACTTCCAGACAATGACCTACATCTATGCCTCACTGAGTAGCTCTAGAAATACCTTCTAACAAACATCCTTGCATCTAAACTTTCGCATTTATAATTTTAGTAAGATTAATATTAAGTTAGATTCACGGCTCGTTGTGGCCAATATTTATGTCGAAGTTATTCATAACCGTCGTCCAGGAACCGATCACCGAATTTATTAACAAGCATCGACGCCGACTTCGGAACGGCATTCCTAATGGCCGCGTGCACACCCGCGCACTCACACACACTCACACACACAGTCAGACGAGTGCGCGCTCGCTTCCTGGAACCGCAAAAAACGTTACAGCCACCACTAATAAAATTAGTGAGCTATCTGTATAGATATCCCAGATAATATGGGGAGCGGGTAAGTTATCGGCTGCTCCGCGCCAACTTCTGGTGGCCGATGTTGCGGTTGGTGGCGCAACATCCCAGCATATCTGGCCGCGAGGATATGATAATGCAAGTGCGACAATCTGTCCTCACCGAGCCTCAACTGTGCCCTGCACGAGCCTGTTGCCGAGACCCACTATGTAAAATCGCACTGAACAGTTTACCACCGACAGCGTCGAACGTCCATATTCACTTGTAATTGTACTTCAGTATTGTACAGTACGGCCGCTGATACAAGTGCGTGCATAAATACTTTATACATATTTGTTTGAGTAATTTGTTGCTGTGAAACCAATTAGTCAAACAATTATTCTATGACGAACGAATCGGCACGGCGGACCGGCGTTCGTCACCTCTGACCGAAGCTCAACGTCCCCCCCCCGACCTGCTCAACGTGCCCTGTGTCCTTAAATATTACAAGTGAGATGCGTACACACAAAATGTCGACGTGGCAAGAGAGAAGGGCGCGGTTTTTGCGCGAGCGGAAGCGACGCAGCTCGTTGTACTGTACGCACGCGGCGGCGGCTGCGGGCGCAGGCGTCACGTCACATCGCCGAGCACTGATCACACTTTTTTCACAAAATTCCACAGAACCTTCTCACACACATAAATCTTTAAATTGTTGTTTGTCATAGTGTCTCATTAGTTCTCCCATCCTGTCAATTATAGCCCATGATTATTTGGACACATTTGTAATAGGACTGGGAGCAGCGTCCCCGCCCGCAGCCGGCTTTAGGTCGTAATGTTATCTGATTGGAACCTAAAACTAATGAAGATGTGGTTATGCGGTATGCCACATTGTCAGATGTTTTCCCTACACGCAAATTGTAACGGCGAATTAAAGGAAACAATATGGTTAATTTTCTAAATGGTATGGTACGGTATGTTTGGTTAAATGATTGAAATGGTTGGTAAATATGAACTGAATTGTATGTTATGAATATAGAATAATATTGTTACGGTAAAACATGTTATATGCGGTGTTTACACTGTTATTACATTCCTTAATGTTCCATCACAATGTAAGTAACACGCTTTACAACAGCTAACACAGTCGTGATGGCGGGCGCCAAAAAGTCGCTGCAATTTTCAATGTCGGAGCAAATATATACAGTTGACATGTAGTCGCTATACCTTAAAGCAGGGGTCGGCAAGGTACAGCTCCGGAGCCGCATGCGTTTGAACTGTTGAGTGTGGCACAAACATTCTACGGGCTTGCCCAGCCCCTAATATTGTCCGACTGCTAAAAAGTTTGCCGGTCACTGCCTTAAGGTGTCCAAATGCGACTCGCGTCATCGTTGCGTTCAATTGATTGTGACACAACATTCTATGTCATTTTGTAGTGAAAAACAATATTACACATCAAGTCAAAGTTGGAGAAATGTAATGAATGTTTTGAAATATCTTTTCAAGAAAGTGTTCGATTTTTTTGGTTCTGTTCTGATGTGATTTAACCAAAAAAGGCTTACTAAGTCCACATATTAGGCTTAGTGAAGAAAAATTGTTAAACTATAGACATTGAGGTCGTCAGCTTATGATCCGTTGGATGGAAAGCAGGCAGATGCGGACAGCGGGCAGCAGGGGACAGCGGGCAGCAGCGGGTAGCGGAGAGCAGTGGGCAGCGGGCAGCACGGAGCAGCGGGGCAGTGGGTAGCTGGGTGTAGCGGGCATCAGCTGGCAGTAGGCAAAAAGTACGAATTAGGCAAGTAATGGAACTGGAATAAGCATTGGGTCGGAATTTGACATTGTGTAGCGGATCAGCGGATCTTTTTCTGTGTCCTGGGCGGCACCTTTGTGGTGACCGCTGACCGCGACCCGGCCACAAGCAAAGGTTAAAGCAATTCACCGGTATCATGTCATATCATAAAAATTTTACTACAGTAATCGCGTCGCGACTGGAAGTACGCTACGATAGCTTCGACAAAAAACAAGTAAACTACTTCTACTAGATCAGTCTGCGAAAATGATTTTCTGGTAGTCATGGTGACTACTGCCAGCTATTAATAAGTGTCGCTGTCGCATTCGTTGTCGCTGGTGACGCACGGTCGCAACTTCAAACCCTAACTAGTTAAATGCAACAGGCGATTTTACTCGAGGAGCAAAATTTATTTTGTTTAATTTCCTTGGAAAATTGTGTCACAAATTCGTCGGCAGCGATGCGGCATCGGCTTTAATTAAATTTATCGCGCTTATCTGCAGCATCTTGCATTCTGCCGCGCGGGCACCGTGAGAGCGCGCAGGCAAATTTCAAACGAGGGAGGCGACACGCCGACTCGACGACGCTCTGCTCAAAAGACAACGCCGGGCGATGTTTCCACCGCCGCCGCGTCCTTGACCACTTTAAAAACATACTGCAGAACCATTTGTTAAATCAAAATGTTATATTATAAGACCAAAAAATAGACGAAAATCCACACTATTGCTTTTTCGTACTTTGGCGACATTCGCTCAATGATCGACTCTTACACATATACATTTATTGTATAAGGTTGATAAACAATCAATAGTTTGTCGTGACGGCGAGCACAGAGCTCGACGACAATTATACATCTCGGCAGCGTGACTGGCGAAATTTTTAATCAAAGTAAATCGGACGAGCGCGGTGGGCGCAACGTCGGGTCGCCGTAGACATGTCATTTTTTAAATGCGCATTTGAGTGATGATGAGAGCCGCGTCGCGCTGTCGCTGCGCGGGCGCCGGTCGTCGGGCGCCGCCGCCGCGCCGCTGAGCCTCTGCCGCACGACACCAAGATTGATGTCGGCGCGCGCGATAGGCATCTGTAGGCAGTGGGTTGCGGCGCTCCCAGGCCCGGCGGGGGTGCCGTGACGTCCCGCGCCACTTTATAATTATTATTAATCAAATTAATAAGCTTGCGGTGGTTTACGCGAGAATTCCAGCATAGAAAAGTAAGTATCCAGACTTGTGTCTGAACAATATAAACATGTACTGGGCTAACGCGGCTGTGTGCGGTCATATTATTATTATTATATGTGCTACTTAATTTAATTTTTGTATTCCTTGACGATTCGATTTCGCAAGGAGTACATTGATTGCACTGGAAGCGGCTTCATGAAAGCGCGATTCGATATTAAAACTCAATAGAGGTACTCAATAGGCCCAAGCCGGCCGACGAACGTTCAGCCGAACGAGTGAACCCCGCACGCAGCGATGCGGAAATATCATCAAAAGATGCGAACTCATCGAGCTAGTGAATTTTGTTTAATAAATCGTAAGAGCGCGGTCCGGGGCGGCGGGGGGCCACGTGTTCGAGCGTCTCGAATTAATTCCGGGTCCCTCGCGCGCGCACTTCGCACCGCCGCCGCCCTCTAAACAGATTAATAATCTGCGCTCCGGCCGACAAATCGTCCGGCGAGCGGCCGACGGGTCGCGCTAATTCGCTTTTATGACATGCGGCATTGTTGTCGAGGAGAGGCAGCGGCCGGTGCGCCCGAGCCCTCCACCCCCACCCCCGCCCCACTGCCCATGCACGTGCGCTCTTATATTATTGAAGTTTTCATTACTCGCTCCCATTTGTGCGACCCCTCGTACCTGTCCTCGTTGAAGTTACGCGTGCATCTCTTGTACAATAAATATATGAGACATATGAGTCTTTAACTCTCATAATGCCTATTTAACGGACAGTAATATAAAGACAAACAAGATAATTTATACAGAGTGACATCATTATTAATAAGTGAAACAAAATTGATCCCTTTTTTAAGTAAATCGCCCGAGCTAAAACGACTGAGCTGAACGTGTTTGACTCATGAATGTCTAGAGTGTCTCGGAGGACTGGGCCACTTCGGGTCCCTGCGCCACAAGAGTAAGTACACTTACTTTTGGAGCACAATAATTTTATGTAATGAAAAAATTAAATTTCCAGCGAGGTATCCATTATGTTTTTTGCCACGTCTCTGGTAAAGAGAGCAGCCAGCTGGTTCACCAGCATCAGGAGGCACCAGAAGGCACCTTTAATGGCAGCTTGTTATGCAGCGCACATCGCAGTCGCACCACAATCACAATACCTACTGCCAGCAAGTCTGCAAAACTTGTTCCGCCTCATTTGGACCCATCGCTACCCCATTCAAACTGCGTGAGCACGGAGATAATTTTATTTGCGTATTATTGCACCGGGTCATATTCCACGCGGTGGAGTTGGCAATAAAGCGAGGCCACGTGCTAGCTCTCGCCCGCGCCCTCACTTTCCGCAACACATTATTTGATTTTTAATTGCGCCCTGTGGAATGGCGAGGGCCCCGTCGCCCGTGCCCGTCCTCGACCCTGTCAAGACACTGCGCCACTCGCCGCTGCACCGCCCCGCTTTAGGTCCCGGCGTTTCGCGGAGGGGTTGAAGGATGAAAGACATCTCTCGTGTTATATGGCATTTTATTAGTTTTTCGGCGGTGACTGGCCCTCGACACTCAACAGCGCGTATTCGGTTCGACAAGTGGGGTTCGCGCTCAATATGCAGATAATCTACCCTTTATTACTCGTCTTCGGCTGCTGCCGACAGAAGTCTGGTGCTAGGTCGACGCCGATGCCTTGTGGCGTTGCGTCTCAGTTGCGCGTCATGCGACCTGACGTGTTCGTTAGTCCGTGTCTACTGACAGCAAACATTGACCAGCATCCAGCAACATGTTGGCATAAGTTTTGTCATTTTGTTTACCGCTGTAATGTAAATACCAGGTAGGAACTTCTTATAAACCGGGTGAGTTCAGTTGCAGGCGACTTCGTCGTCGAGAAAAGGTTCGTACAGAGGCACACTTCGCTGACGCTTTGTTCTTTGGTGAACCAAAACAAGTCGCTCCAACCGGCGGTGCTAATGTACATACACTGTTGACACACGTGGTGTCGTGTTCGTACTTTGTTAGTAGCATCGGTATGGTTATAAATTAATATGAGTTACTAAATAGTATATTTATTTGTTCGATAAAGTTTACGTGTTTTGTTACTTTTTATATTCAGTAATGTTTGTATCACAATACTGTTTCTAAGACTTTGCATCACACAATTAACTGAAAAATCATGAAATACCCTTCTTTTTATTTTTATGTTTGTTTAAAGAATTATTCCTTTATTTGGTTTCGGAGAATGAAAAACTAATAGAAAGAAACAATTTTATTTCTATTGTGATTGAAAAACAATAATTACATTGAAAATATCGATTCCCTATTCTACTAGAACAACAATAGAAAATCGAAAAAAACTATAACCGATCTTACACAGTCCAAGAGAACTGCTGTATTGTCCAACTTTAGTCGCCAATCGCCCATTCGACTAATACGGGCACGTATTAGTCGAATGGGCGATTCGCATCGACGATTCAACAATAAAACGACGCAAGGATAAAATATTATATTATATTAGTTTCGAAGCTTAACCGTGCCTTGTGGGAGGGAACACGACATAAGTTACAATTTTTTTTCGATTTGCGATTTTCCTACTGTTTGACTGACTTGATGTTGATGTTGAGAACTTAATTGAATTTCACGCGACGCGCTCCCGCTCAACCCTGCTCAACACCGCACCGGTAGCGGGGTTCAACAGAAAAGGGCTCCTCTCCTCTTTATTGTTTATTTCACCGCTATAAACGCGCTTTACAAATTTTAGCTTATTGAGATCACTGACCTATTTGTCTACTCACTAAGCTGTTGTGATCCCTGTTTCATTAGGTATATACCTACCTAGCTTTTACACCCCGCTATACATAAAATTGTGTTCTGCGCAACGACTCGCGCTAAGTTAAGAGCCTCCAAGATAGCTGAAAACATTTATACGTATGTATGTATGTATGTATGTATGTATGTATGTATGTATGTATGTATGTTCATATAAATGTTATGTTACCTGCTACAAAAATAAATAGTTACACTTACAATACAATACTTCTCATTAAAATAAAATATACCTACATACTACACTTCTAAATGGCAATATAAAGTTACAAAACTGTTTTTTAAACAAACGTCAATGAATGGTGTGCGGGCGGCGGGTGAGGGCGGCGGACTATGGTCAAGGGAGGAGGGAGGTGACTGCACGTGCGCGAGATGATTCTATTTCGCGTGGGCTATAACCGTATCACGCAGCGCTCCCGTTCGCGACGCAATACGTCAATATGTCAAACTGGCGGAGCCGCGCTCAGGGCTGTGCTCACTATCGTGCCTTATCGTGTGCCCGTGCCCTGCATTTGTGTATCAACATACTCGCCTTTATGTTGATATATCACTACTCTTTCCAAATTGTTGTTTCACCTAC
Source organism: Papilio xuthus (assembly GCF_000836235.2). Classification (NCBI taxonomy): domain Eukaryota; kingdom Metazoa; phylum Arthropoda; class Insecta; order Lepidoptera; family Papilionidae; genus Papilio; species Papilio xuthus. The sequence continues at coordinate 8,736,921 of NW_013532721.1, forward strand.
TAGGAATATTGTCTCACACATAGGTATAAGCGAAATGTGCAGCTAATTTTAAAGTAAACTTTTTCATAGACATGCTGGGCAACATGCATGGTAACATGCGCGGTAACATGCGCGGTAACATGCGCGGTAACATGCGCGGTAACATGCGCGGCAACATGTGCGGCAACCCGAACACACGTGGCACACTCGCTCTGTACACTGCGACTAAAAGCAGCGAACGCAGCTCAATTTATGGCCCGTCACGTGTTGGAAGTGAGAGTTAATTATGTGAGTGCGCGAGCCGTGAGCCGCTGTGTTGCAGGCTGCCATCAGATCCTTCATGTTTCGTGTCCCACAGCTCTCGTTACCGTTCATCGCTATTATCATTATATTGGCAAACTAACCTCAGGTTCGCGATGCAATGTAATGTAATGCATATTTATAAGTGGTAGTGGCATTACTATAAAATTCAACCATAGTCAGTTTTTTTTTTATTATAATAAAATAGCTTTATGCACTTCTCCACATTAAGTTTAAGCGGGCGGCGGGCGGCGGGGAGCGG
>NW_013532721.1:8737523-8739831 GCF_000836235.2 Papilio xuthus
TTTTATTATAATAAAATAGCTTTATGCACTTCTCCACATTAAGTTTAAGCGGGCGGCGGGCGGCGGGCGGCGGGCGCTGAGGTCCGAGGAGGGCGCCGCGCCGCCGCCTCTCTCAATTTACGCAGTTAGCGTTTGCTGCCTCAATTTTTCACAGTTATCGAACAATTTACCAAAACGACGCTAAATAAGAGATCGTTCAATTTTCCACATTTTCCTCTATTCGTTGCATTTTTATTAATATACATATTTTTCCGAACTAAAAGTCGTTCGTTGGAGAAAATAAAAACATGTGCGATATAACTGTTGCCTACTGAAAAGTATTAAAAACAAAATATTTTAAAACTGCTGAGAAAAAAATAGGGAAGTGATCGCGGTCCATAGACATCTGCAAAAAAATGTACATCGGTGCGGTTACAGTTGATGGATAGAGAAGAGGATGAGGATGCCCCGCACCCCCGCGCCCCGCACCCCCGCACCCCCGCGCCCCTATACATTGTATGCTAATCACATCTCCGCCTGTCGCCGCAACTGGCATCTACTTTATATTCCATTGAACAATACATATGTAATTAGATTCAATATGCAATTAATAAATAGAAAAAATTGTCAATACTCACAAAAGCAGCTGACAACGACTCGAGCGACTCGAGCGACTCGAGCGACTCGAGCGAGGAGCACGACGAGCACGACGAGCAGACAGGCAATGCTCTCAGCATAGCAAAACTTTTCTTACTTACTGGTGAAATATTATACTTAAATAACTTTATACATTACATCTGAGATAACTTCTCATACTCATTGGTTGCTAATGTTATTGAGAATGCCGAGGGATTTATTGTTTTATTCTAATTCGCGTAACATTAGAAGGCGTTTGATAGATAAAATTTAAGCTCGGAAAGTAAGCTATTTAGCTAGGAATTGCAAGAGTGCGCAATAATCGGGGTATGTATTGATGCAAGAAGATGTCACTTTGGCGTCCCAATAAAGTATTCGAGCATAAGTATACAAAATTAGAAGGTATCTCCTGAACTGCTGCATGGATCTGGATGAAATTTGATATATGTAGACGTAGAACACTGTCTGGAAGAACGCATAGCCAGACTACTTAACAAGCTTTTTTTCATTCCGCGCAGACGAAGTCGCGGCCAAAATATATAATACATAAATGTCACATTTAGGGTTCCGTACCTCGAAAGGAAAAAAACGGAATCCCTATAGGATCACCTTGTTGTCCGTCCGTCTGTCTGACAAGACCTTTTCATTTACAAGTGTCAATATTTGAGTTTATCCATAATAAATCGAATGTAACTGATTTGGAGTATAATGATGTCCTCGATTAACATATACTTGTAGAAGAGTTAGCGTTATCTCGGTTAGCTGCGGTATCGTAATACCTAGATAATCTGCGAATAATGGAACTCTTCAATAAATGGCAGCGAAAGTTCTTTGAAAACAAATTGATTGTTGATTGTGATATCATCAATCGTTATGTATTCATGCGGCACGCGTCGCGCAAAAAGCGCTTCCAACTCAAAGGAGAGTCCGAGCCACGGACACCGGAAGTGGCGACATCGGCGGCCGGAAGCTGTCAGCGCCGCGCCGCGCTGCGCCCCGCGACTCACCCTTTGTGTTGCCACCGCGTCCTGCAAATGTCGGCCCGTCTGTCCACTGGGACAAACAAAGTGGTCACAAAGAACTAAACCGTTGAAAATGTTGATGTAAAGATAAATATCAAACTTAAATTTGGTATAGCATATATTATATTGTATTTATTAGTATATTGAGTCGACAAGCGACGGTTTTAGGCTGGTTTCGGAGCCACGCTGAACGAACGCTGACCGTCGCGTTGGTGCGAGACGTTTTAGTTCGATTTAGTTTTTGTAGAGTTGATCGACTTGTTACCACCCCAGGATTCGATATGTCGACCTATCAGATTGATAGCGAAGCAGTGGCGACCAGGCTGGCAGTGGCTTACTTTTATTATGTCTTCATCTTGTTATGTATAAAATGATGGAATGTTAACGACCGTCACTTCCCGCGCTCGTACATCATGCACATACTTAGGTAATGAGGTTATTCAAAAGAGGGCAATAAATAATAGTTAGCGTCAGCGGGAGCGAGCGCTCCTACTCGATAATGTTAAGTATGCATAATAATGAAATAGTTAATCAAATTAGCACTTATTAAATTTCTTTAATTGCCGCAGCTCCAGATTAATTGCTAAAGCCCATTGTAGTGCGCATCTTACACAATTACATTAAATACATACATACTTCGTGGCCACCCTCCCTCAACCCCCCCCCCCCCC
>NW_013532721.1:8739843-8750614 GCF_000836235.2 Papilio xuthus
CGGTGAGATGACGTGATTGAGAAAGGAGTGACGACTGAAATGACGGCGCTCACCTCATAAGATAAGGACTTTTTGCTTGGCACAGGACAGGGATGGGTTCGCTGAGCTGACGGCCAACCTCCAGTAATGGAGAGGCATTAGAAGAAGAAGAATAGGCAGATGATAACGACCATAACTAGTTGGTTTAGACGGTAGTTATGTTCAGATCAAGCAGAGTTCGTGCTTTTATAGTATACACACACATATATATATATATATATATAATTGGAATCTCGGAATGGGCTCCAAGGATTTTAATAAAATTTTGTATAAAGGGGGTTTCGGTTATCGATCTAGCTAGGAATCATTTTTAGAAAATGTCATTTTATTCGTGTTTTATCGATAATCAACTTAAACATAAACTTAACTTTTGGTATCGGTAAGATCGAAAAATATTATTCATATTTCATCATTTTATTAATAATTCGTACTTAAATATAATTTCCAAAAAACACAATTTTAAAAATACCGAGCAAGGCTCGGTCATCCAGGCACTATACCCAAAAATATACATTACCCTCATGATTCAGGCGGGTAATAAATCTAAATGTTATTTTTAATGTGTTTATGTAAGAATCCTATAGTAGTAGAGCAACAATGGGAGGCTACAGGAAGCTGCGGCTCCACGCTAAGGAGCGCGAAACGAGGCGAGGCGAGGCGGCGCGGGCAGCAAGTGGGAAATGAAGTTCCGCGAGCGCCGCCGCGCCGCGCCGCCTCTTACCACCGCTTAATTAATTGTTTACTTAATATCAGCGCCTAGCTCTAGTCTCGAGTTTCGCACGGACTCGCGAGCGCGCGGATACCTCTTAGTAAATTTTTAATAAAGTACCGGCGTGCCCCCCTGCCGCCCGCGCCTTCTCAACCGTCGTTAATTACAGCAAACCCTTCGTCGCACTCCGCTCACGCGCTGCAGCCGTCGTCGGTACTCGCGCCACCGACCATGCAATCGCTTGTACGACACATACAATGAGTTCACAAGGATCCTGTCACAGAAAATACTGACTAATAATGTCATTTTGTCAGCGTCATATTTTGAGTTTTTGAGCAACAAAGAAGCTGCACAGTGCGGTAGGTACAGAGGTTATTGTTGCCATTTTTACATTCTCCTCGGGCCACATATCACTGCTCAAAGTTGTCCTAGAAATGCTAAACACAATTATAATATAAAAATATAAACTTTTAAAAACATAGTAATTTATTAAGCTAGCGCGTACTACGAGTATCTTTCGAGCGAGAAGCGAATTGTATATTCATTGTATATTGCTTCAATTGTTTATTTTTTAAAATCAATTATAGCGGTTTTCTATCACGTACTGCGATAAAGTTATCTGGGCCGGCAAGAGAGGCGCTCCTATCGCAGTTAGTTATATCAGGAAATATGTAAAATCTTTATAGTCAAAGAGAATGACACGAAAATATAAATTAAACCACATTAGCGGTACACAAGGGCTTGTATTACTTTTGTTGTTGATTGAATACATTTACACAGGGGGAGTTTAGTGAGCTATCATAATTTAGTTCGACTTATGCGCACCGCGCGTCGGATTACTTTGTCGGACTATAAATATAATAAATTATGCGGATTGATAGTGACACTTTCTTTATTTTTATTTCCTATGAAGTGTAAGTGTGTATCTGGCAACTGTAGAACATTTCCTGCTTGTCCTTAAACACCGCTTACATACAGTATTTTGTTAAATAATAATATAATATATAGGTATCCATCTCATTCATAACCTATCTACAGCTCGACTTTCCGTTTACATAATGAGGATGTGCTTAACACCTCAATTTTTTTAAGCATGCCAGCGTGTAATAATAGTTTATACGTGTTTATTTGTACACTATATATTTGTCGGCAGCGTGCGGGAGATGTGCGGGTGACGTGCGTGCGACGTGCGTGCGACGTGCGGGCGATGTGCGGGCGACTAGGACCACCGTTTCTCGCTAATTAGAGGAGCCCGTCGTCCGGCGACCACCCACGAGGAGGCATTAGATTCCGCACCGTTCAAAGTTTTTACACCCTAATTAAGCTAATTTATCGATACAATGAGATAAATTATCGTCGGCGGCTCGGAACCGGCAACCGGCCCCTTTATGAGGGGTATTAAACTGCCGGCTTGAGGATCGCTACCGCGCTACACGAGACCCGCGCTTGATGCCCCAATAAATATCCAGCAGATCCCATCAGATAAGACAACGGGGGGCGCGGGGCGCGGGGCGCAGGACGGCCCCTGCCCCCTGCCCCCTGCCCACGAACGCCCTTTATCTGTCGACATAGGTTTTGAGATGGAATGAATTCCTCGAAGTGCGGTTAACCGGCTAATACATTCACATTCGCCGCTCGACTTGCTAGCGATTAAAGTTTTATTGATAGCACGCCGTATCTGTTTGGAGATAAAAGTCGGCCGCTCGACACCGTCTTACAATTAATACGCGGTTACCGCAGCCCGACGCATTCCACACATGTCGCCTTCTGTGTCGTCTATCTGTCGGTCTGCGCTCCGCAATATATCTTACCTTCCCCTAACTCGGTACTCTGTGAAAAGAATATGAAACTACTTCGTAATAAGATTTTTAAGAAGATTCGGGATTTACTCATACTACTAATATTTTTCATTGTGTCTATTTGCATCGTAAATATTTGCCAAACTATAAACATTTTATTTCAATTTTATGACACACCACGAAAAATATGGAAACCAACCTAGCTGGCTTAATAGTGTGGGGCCCGTGATCGATTTATCGATATCGATAAAAATTACAGTGGTTCGATTGGTCATTATTACTTATTTTTTAATTTATTATTAAACAGCATTGAACCTAAAAATGCTGATGTAAAAACATAAAGATAACATGTCATTTAAAGTTTATTAACCCGTAAACAACAATAATAAGATCAAAAATTATGGTTTATTACGCTATTATTCAGACACTCCTTACTCTTCTCTTCCTAAGCTGTTCATTGAGGTTATATAATCAGAGAATCACAAATCCAGATATGGTTACACAAATTACCAGCGTCTTATATGACCTGCAAAATATTTTAAACGGTATTAAAGACAACAACAACAAGACGAGGCAACATATAAGACGAGGCGGAACGATTTGTGAGCAATGGCCTTCTGGTTGTAGTCGTAAAGCTTTTAATTTTCAATTTACCTTCGGAGGATTGAGCTGTATAGTTCTAAACTATGCATGTGAAATAAAAAATATCGATGGTTTATATTGTTTAGAAGGTACATCACATCACAACTATTAAATTAAATGTAAGAATTTAAAATTATAAAAGTAATTTAAACTACTATAACGGCTGCTCAAATATTATTATTGCTAATTATAAAGCTATTTTCCGGTTTTGTACAAGATCCATGTGTTTCGCTTCATGCCAGTTGATTTTTCAGTCGTAGTGTGAATAAAATGTAATTTCACAAAATAGGCACAATTTCCTAGAAAACACGAAAAATTCTTAACTAATAAATGTTGAAGAGATATTTTTGACGACTGCATTCAATCCAATATTACTTGCGGTAGAAAGAGAACGAGTGATGGTTGAACAAGAAGGAATGAAACCGTCATGAAAAAGTCGCCAAATCCATAAAAAAATTTTTTGTTCGATGTTTCGCTGGTTTGGTGTGCGCAAAACGCGATTTAAAAACCACCTACTTGCACCATCTCTTGGGCAAGAAAGGCAACATGAAGCACTAGCGACTTCAAGCGGCAATTAGCAGCACCACGCCGTTTGTGCACAAACTATAAATAGATGGCACTTCCAACTTTTCCTATAAGTTTTTAAACTGATACGCTTTATTTTAGTTTGGATCGTAATTAACTATTCTTTTGTTAAAATTATTTTCAAACAGTTTTATTTAACTTCCACTGTTTATTCGGTTCCTCAAGTAGTTATTAAAATCAGTCTGCTGACAGATTGATTTTTATACCCCGTTCTCACCAGGCCAGTTCAGTAGGCTCGTCGGGATGGCCTGTCATGTACGTTGTTGTTCACGTTATGCCAGGCCAGTCGGAGCTGTGGCTTAGTAAGGACTACACGGACAATTTTGTCTAGAAAGCAATGGAAAACGCTTCATAAGCAAGGTTTCAATGAAGTGTTACAAGAAATTAATAATTAATTTTTTTTTTATTTATTTAACTTAGGCAGAGATAGACTGTGATTTATCGGGGAAATAAACTTTATTAGAAGATAACTATAAATTAATCTATAAGCATAAGCATTAAAACGCAGTAAACGCATAATACGACAAACACATTTTATACCTTCAAAAGACAATTTTTAGTTACCATTCTATCAATAGGTATAGCCCCATCCATATTCCATCTGTAGTTGCATTATGGTTTCGGGCTCTATTTTTAATACTCAATTCCACTACAGTCTCTCTTAAGCAAAAATGTCAAATAAAATCATTGACAGATTAAACAGTCCAGATGAAATAACAATGTGTGGTACATATAGAATTGTTCCAGTTAAATTATGCCAGTTGTATGTATTTCGAGCGTGACTGACCTACTGAGATGGCCTGGTCTGAATGGGGCATTCATTCGGTCACTGTTTTCTAAAAATAGACTGAATAAATTACTGCATGGAAATCACAAATTTTGTTTCGTTTCGACTTATATAAAAGTGGCTGTTAAAATTCTATTTCTTTTTTTTATTGCATAAACTGATAGACTGATCATGGGTTTCTGTGACCATTTAAAAAATATTTTTATGTCTGTTTTGTCAACAATACGTGTGTGAAGTTATTAGCCGCCAATATCTCTGAAAATATTACCAGTTGTTGGGATGCTTCAGAAAGTTATGTTGCCTGAAGCAAGTCCATGTTCTGCCGATACAACTAATTAACCAATGAGTTTTTTTTTAACAAAAAACTGCTAAAGTAAATTTCACTTACTTTGGTTTTGTAAAATATAAGCAAGTCATTTTTTTAAAGTGCTTGTTCCTTGTAAGTTTAGTATAGCTAGTTGTTTTTATAAAAATAGAATTTATTTCAACATTCCATTTTAACATCCATTATTAATCAAATTAAAGGAATTCAGTGCAGGCATAACCAAAAATTCACAACATTTGTTAGTCATTACATCCCAGAGACCTCATTCCCTTCCTACCATTTTCTTATGAGGAAAGGATGGGAAACGTAGGTATGTGGCAGACCCACACTGAGGAGGATGCATAAATAAGGGGAATCAATCTTCTGTTGATTAAAGTCATCTACAATTGCAAATGTCTATAGACAGTCATAGCTGCTTCAGTGAATTCTGATGGCCCCTTGCTTATTTGTCACCCTATTATAAAAATTATATTTTTGTAAAAAATCCATCAATTGTTAGTTTAGGTCTTAATAAACATTCAGTATGTATTAATATTTTAATGTTTAATGTTTGAATTATTAAAATTCGGCTACTCTACAAAACCACCTCTAACTGCTCCACTGCTGACCAGCCAATAGTGCAACTTCACTGATAATCAAACGTGTTTTGGAATTGCTATTTTCCATTTTATCATTTTATTTGGCATTTCTGTCAACCAGCAGTAATGTATCCTTCATCTAATCCTGCACCATTGTGATCTGACTACAGTATAATCTTAATATTTTAGTATTTTGAAATTGGTTTTCAAATTTAAAAGTTAACATTTCACAATTAATTTATTTAAAAGTGTAAAGCAACTTCATAATAGTGTATTACATACTTAAGTCTTGGTAACATCATGAATGTGTTTGTTCCATATTAAAACACTCGGGTCTACTTTTAATTTCGGTAATAAGACCTTGGACAACGAGAGGCATAGAGAATCTGTCAAAATGTGAACCACAGCAAACATAAACAGGCTGGTCGAGGGCGGCGGCCAGCTGGCGCGCCAGTGGCGCTGCGCCCGCGTCCCCGCCGATTAGCGAACTGCTCGCTGCTTGTCGACCGGTCCGCGGAGGCACCCCCAGCGCCACCTCGCCCAGGTCTGCTGGCGTACTTCCGACCCATATTAACACGGAATCTTCCATTTTTAAAACAGCAATGCGACACAAGAATTCACCACTCCACACTTCAAAATCATGGACTTGCCAAGAACTTGTCCTATACTTGATTAGCCGTTTCGATGTTACAATACCGGGTGATTGTCCTTCACTCATTGTACTTTTATCTGACTCGTAAAAATGATTTTAAGGAATGTTTCTTAATTAATGGAAGAAATTAGCAGTATTTTGAAATTATTACACGTGAATTTTGTTCAACATTTGAAATTAAATATAATTTGCTTTGCAATTTATACGTAAATTACAAAATTGTGATGAAGTCGACTGCGTTGATTTATTTGATGTTGTTGTTTTTATTATTCACTCGAAAGAGCAGGCAAAGGAACTAAGCCATTGATTTATTTGACATTTGACAACAGTCCAAAGAGTATGTAGGTATGTATTGTTAGTATACTCTTTGTAAGTATGTGTAAGTAAGAAGGTATGTGGGGATAAGGTGCCGTAGTACCTATACCTGACCTATTATATTTTATATACTCTTTGTGACCTATACTTATACTTGACCTATACTTTGTTTGAAATGCAATTTTCCACAATTTTTTATAGTTTTTCTTTTCTTGTTTCTGGTCTTTCTTTATCATTCTCAAAAAATCAAAAGAACTAGGAAACGATAAATTTTTATTTTTGATTCATAATTAAAATTGTTCTACGCCAGTTACTTCCTCATTCATCTGTTGTTAACTAATCAAATAAAGTCATATAGTTTTATACAATTATTTGTGTCATAAAAAATGTCAAATTATTTTAACATTCACAAAATCACCTTTCTGTTTATAAATTTATCGAGATGCTAGCTGTTCCCTGCGACTCCGTCCGAGCGGAATAAAAAAGAACATAATTGGTAGCCTACGTGTTCTTTTAGATTATGTTCTATATGTATGCCAAATTTCATGCCCTTCTGGAGATATGTACCTTCAAAGAAACATTCATCCATCCTTCCACCCAAACATTCACATTTATAATATTAGGAAGATCTGGACCTGTAAGAGAGGCGCTGCTATCGCAGTAGGATCAAAGAGTATATAAAATAGGATTCAGTTGGATGTTGAACATATGAAACTTGCTTACACTTGCTTAGCTATACCTAGAAAGGATATCTTCAGAGATCTTGTGACATTTTTGTGATTTGACGGGAGGCGCCAGTGAGCTACCATAATTTAGGTTGACTTATGCTCACCGTTTCAGATACCTAGACTTGTAGACAGAGAGTCGGTTTATCTGGCTGCGGCTAGCCATATTTGACATCAATAAATTTTAGCTTTATAGTGAGGGAGCTTCTTAAAAAAATCGATTTAAGTAAATGTATCGATTCGGACTTTAAAGGTATCAAAAGGTATAATATGTTAGTATGTTAATCAAATTTAGTTGATATGCTTTTCATTCGATTTTTTGTAACATCCTTAGTGTTTATAAAGAATAAGATATGATTAAATATTATGTAATTGAAATTAGAAAAAAGGTAAGCATTTGAGCAATTCAAACCTTAAAATATAAATAATAATTTTATGCCCGCCGTAAGAAGGTGACAAAATGTCGGTTGAGAATCGGTAGAGATAACTTTCAGAAATATCAATAGGTGTCAATAGGCACGTTTAAGTCGGATTGAAGCAAAAGCTGCCATTTCCAAGCAATGAACTATTCATCCAAAGAGTATATACAATGCGTAAATAAAAAGCATATAAATATTTTTATATGAAATATGTATTCATCCAAAGAGATCAGAGATTTTTCCCGAATGCTAATGTCGATTGTTAAGATCAACAGAATCGATTCACCTGTGAACACGAATTGTGTCTGGTGGAACGGGCCAATAAGAAACAGACATTTGGTCCGACTTCTTCCCTATTAGATAATTTTTTGTCGTGGCCACCTATCATTGGTTTATTTCATTTTCATTTAACCAATCGTAAAATAACGAATAAGTTCGTTTTGTTGTTCAATGAATGTAAAAGCTTCTAAACTAGCCTCTTCGCTGTTCACAGTAGTCTGTTCTTTGCTCTCAAACACAAAGTTTTGGTTATAACTGGTCGGCATAGGCCGGCAATATTAGTTATATGTTAGTATAGGTTTTTAATATTGGATATCATCAAACCATGAGATATATTTTAGTGCTGTCTTTGGGAATCCTCCTTTTGGGTAAGATTTAATTATCATTCATGTTAATGTCTACGTTGCACGGTTACATGTTTTCTTTTAAAACTCTGAATTTAAAGATCCATATTATAAGTTATTTATTGACTGTTGGTAAATCTAGGTAGACTCATCATAATGCTCTAGAAAGTTCGGAGTTTAAAAAAAACACCGCTCACATGGTATCTTTCGCATGAAGCATTACACTCTTGCTATATTGTAGGATGGAGCCAGGCGCAGGAAGAAGGCGGCGGCGCATCTGCAGCGGCAGCGGACCAGCCGACGGCTGACGTCGACCTCGGCGCGTCCCGCGAGGGTTCACGCACAGGTACATCTATGTTAACTTTAGTAAGTAGTGATAATACTTCTGCTGCCTGTCTCACTGTGTATGCATCGGAGTGCACAGTTCACGTACCAACTATTTAAATATGAATAACTTCAAATGTGAAGTATTTCTAATTCAAATATCTGACTTAAATAAACCTTAGCTCTGCAACATATAAAATAGTGAATGGGCAAAAAAATACCTAAAGATTACAAGGCATCCTTATACTATTTCAGCCTTTTAGTTATTTTATGAAAATTGTAAGATAAAACAAAGTGATATTGTAAAAAGAGGGTACCTAATGTTACATGGCTCACAACTTGTGTGCTATGCAACATTGTAACATGTAAAAGAAAATGTTTTATCACTGTTTACTGGAAGTATTTTGTAATTTTCACATTATAGCTTTACAAGCACTTTGTTCTTGATTGAAACAAGCTTTGTAACAGGCTAGCAGTGAGCACAGGCTCTCTTTGTGCATGCAAATACAGCATGATGTTGATTAGAAAGACATAAAAATAAAGATAGAAATATTGCATGTTTCTGCACATCAATTGTAAAGTTGGGTGGAAAGGCATTGAGTGCTAAATAAGTTTGATCACCTTTTGTCCTGATCAGCCTCCAAGATGGCTGCGACTACAACAAATTGTGCCATGTCAATCTTTGTTGTATGCAAGTTGTGCTCTAACATTCATGTTATTAGAATTATTGTGTTGTATCTCATGCTATTTTATAATCCATTAATCTTTGATCAAAGATAAATGACGTGTAAATGTAACTGTGATAATTATTTTATATTTGTTTCCTTCATTGTGTGTGTATGTGATAAAAATACAGCAGAAGACACATGTATGTAAGAAATAACTAGACCGGCATAGCAGTGGTAGACGAGTATTCAGCACTTTGCCAGAGGAATTGTCATTTCCGAGTCGTCCATTTTCCTTTTAACAGTCAAGAGGAATTGTTGTAGAAAGTGAAACACCGTTTCAGTCCACATGCTTGAATTTATAGATTATATTTAGTACTGGACTGTCAGCACCCCTGTTGTACTTTATGTTATTTCATTATTTTATGTTTATAATTTTAATAATTTGGAATACTAAGTGAGCCGAGGGCATATACATTGTAATCCTAATGTCATAAGGAAAATTTGATGATGTTCATAAAAAGGAAATAACCATATATTAAATAAAAACTAAAAAAAATCCTTTTATGTTAAATATGACATAAATTTTATTAAATTACTAGCTGTCGCCCGCGACTCCGTACGCGTGGATATATATGAAAAAACTTAATATATAGATAAATTAAATAAAAAGCAGCTCTTCAATGCATAAATTAAAAAAAAAAAGAAAGAATAAATAGTATCCTATGTCCGTCTCCTGGCTCTAAGCTACCTCCTCACTAATTTTCAACCGTATTGGTGAAGCCGTTCTTGAGTTATAAATAGTGTAACTAACACGACTTTCTTTTATATATATGGATTTCATATTATTTAGATTAATAAAGTTGCATTGTGTAGATGTTGTAAATTATGTACAAAATTTAGTCTTTTAAAGTGGAAAAAACTATAATTCAGACAAAGTAATGTCTAGCCGAGCATGTTTATTAAGTCACAATGCAGTGCCATGCAATCTCTTCCTGTGATGTGTTTTTCTTTAAAACATAATCATTTAAAGGAACAGTTTTAATTGTGGCCTCTTAAATTAATGTAATTAATAATATTCTGATGGTGGAATTTGAAAGAGTAAGTGTTGGTGAACGGAGTGGGCGTCAGTGGCGCTTGTAGGCGGCATCGGGGGCGAGCAAACGCAGACGTGCGCGCAGCCACCCCGAGTCGTGTATGTGGTGTCGGCCCATCGCCGCGCCTCGCGCCCCTTCCTGTGACCCACCCCTGACACTCTCACACCACCATCCGTATCTACACAAAATTTATCATCTTGGTTCACTTTGAAAGATAGTCGACCGGTCAGCTTATTAGGTACATGTTAAGAACGTTTAAAATATAAACTGACTCGTGAGCTGTTGTGACCGGATACTGGTAGAGGTCACGAGGACCGCGCGCAAACCGGGCCTGCACCAGATCCATCGCGCTCGCCTCCGCCTGCTCCTCCGCCTGTGGCCCCGCGCGCGCCCCCAGCTTATCTGTCACTGGGGCCGCTGCCGAACAAACCTTAGCTCTATATTCCTATTGAACTATCGTCGAGTCGATTATGGTACTGGGAGCTGA
>NW_013532721.1:8752226-8757455 GCF_000836235.2 Papilio xuthus
ATTCACAAACCATCTTATCGCAAATTGTAAGGCGGCTGTGCTGGTGGACCTATATGCTTTAGTAAGCAACAACAGTAAGGTTCACTGTTATCTTAGCAGGGCACTATGAACGTCCTCACCCTTTCGTGACAGCATTCTGAAGCGTATAACAGAATTTGGACATGAATAACTTTGTACAGAAGTGTTAAACTCACCCACGATGTAGTCGTGTCATGAGACATTTTACCGAAATGTCTGGTTGCTTTTTCGCCTATTTTAGATGCATGCAAGTTTTTTTTTAATGAGTTTGTGTGTGACCTAACCTTGATGCAGTAAACATTGTAATTTTAATGAATCGCAACAAGTGTTATCGTATAGTTCAGGAATCGCCTTAGAATTTAGTAAATGTTATTTTATGGCATTATTTTATTTTTCATTAATATCAATTCTAATATGTATGTATTATTTAAATAACATATACACACATTAATAAATACAATCAATAGCTAAAGTTAATATATTTTTATTTATTTTGCAAAATATTCAATTTCCTTTGAAACTCCGAAAGTGTGTTTTTATTTTCTCAATGTTGAAGATATGTTATAAAAACATATCATTTGTTTTTTCTACTATCACTCTTGAATAAAGACATTGAAAGAGCGAGAATTCGCTAGTCGCTACTTATCGCGATACATTCCGAGGGGCGCGGGGGGTTGCGCGAGAGCGACGAGCACAGGTCCGTCCTTGACAACGATTAAATAATGAACGTATGGAAAAACCGTTCGACCAGAATTTAGATTTGATAGATATATATTGAATAAAGCATTTAGATTTCTTAAATTCGTCGTAGTTTTGCAGATGCACAGTTTTTCCCACCGAAGAAGGCACATTTTCAAAAAAAATTTTTTCGAGATAATTGCATCCAATCCTAATTCTGTTCGACCAGAATCTAGTTAAAGGACTGAAGTTACACATACTAAAATATGACTAACCAAGTCTTTTTAGATGTCTTGTTCTACGCTTTTTAGTAAGACCATTTTGCCTCTGACAGCGCCTCAATGCGAGCAGCATTGCAATGTAACGCAATGCCATTGACGGTTCTCCTTTTCACGATTTTTACGTTGAAAACGAAAAGAGATTCTTTAAATATAATGTAGAATGCGCGGATATACCACCGGCACCACAATTAGAACCACTGATACCAGCTACAAATTACAAAGTACAAAAATTAATAAGTTTCATCTTCCAGCTGTTAAAAGTTCCTTTGCTGTAAGACAGTTTAAGTTCCAGGTTCCCCATTTATACAATACTGTTAATCGAACTAAGATTATAATGAACCAGATTTGTTAAATGTACAATAAAGTTTTATTATATTGTACCGGGACAGTATCGGCCGAGCTCGGGCGGCACCATTATAATTATTATTTCAACCAATCTTAAAATTTTCATTTTAAAAATAAAGAATGTGTTTTGTAGACGCGGAGGCGGTGGCGCGCGAGGAGGAGGCCATCTCGCCCGACGGGCTAAGTGTGGCGCAGCTGCGGGAGCTGCGCGAGCGCGCGCAGAACTTCACCTTCCAGACGGAGGTCAACCGTATGATGAAGCTCATCATCAACTCCCTCTACAGGAACAAGGAGGTATCGTACCGGCGTCAGGCTTCTCGCCTTCGTCTGCTTTGAGGACGCATACAAGGGTGTCGACTCTCCATGCAGATATTCCTGCGCGAGCTGATCTCGAACGGGTCGGACGCCCTGGACAAGATCCGGCTGCTGTCGCTGACGGAGCGCGACGTGCTCGACTCGAACCCGGAGCTGAGCATCCGCATCAAGGCGGAGCCCGACAAGCGGCTGCTGCACATCACCGACTCCGGCGTCGGCATGACGCGCCACGAGCTCGTCAACAACCTGGGCACCATCGCCAAGTCTGGCACCGCCGACTTCCTCTCCAGGATGCAGGACTCGGAAAAGGCATTTACTTTGTGTAGACTTTTATAAAAATACTTTGATATGTAACTGGGTTCATGTGGACTTCAGTATTCTCTGAGTCTTTAACCGAAATATTTATCCACATTACCCAGACAATCACCAGTTCGTTCGACAAACCGAGTGAAACATAAATATCTAATAAACTTTATCTGGTTGCAGACGAACTCGCAGGAGATGAACGACATGATCGGTCAGTTCGGCGTGGGCTTCTACTCCGCGTTCCTGGTGGCCGACAAGGTGACCGTCGTCTCCAAGCACAACAACGACACGCAGCACCTCTGGGAGTCCGACGCCAGCGCCTTCAGCGTCGCGCCCGACCCCCGCGGCGACACGCTGCGCCGCGGCACCCACATCACGTGAGTGCACGCGCACCCCGCGCTCACCCCGCGCGCACCCCGCGCCCACCCCACGCGCACCCCGCGCGCACCCCGCGCTCACCCCGCACTCACCCCGCGCGCACCCCGCAGGCTGCACATGAAGGAGGAGGCGGCCGACTACCTGCAGCCGGACACCATCCGCGCGCTCGTCAAGAAGTACTCGCAGTTCATCAACTTCCCCATCTACCTGTGGGCGTCGCGCACTGAGACCGTGCAGGAGGCCGACACCGACACCGACACCGACACCGACAAGCCCGACTCCGACGCGGATGATGACGCGCAGGTGATGACGTCACTGCATCGGGAACTGATACATCCTAGTGTTATTCTCTCATTGCAAAAGAAGATCTTTTACTTTCTGTATCTGTGTGCGGCAGGTGGAGGACGCGGCGGAGGAGAAGAGCGAGCCGAAGCAGACGGAGAAGACGGTGTGGGACTGGGAGCTGATGAACGACAACAAGCCCATCTGGACGCGCAAGCCCAGCGAGGTGGCCGACGAGGAGTACGCGCAGTTCTACCGCAGCCTCACCAAGGACTCGACCGCGCCGCTCGCCAAGTAAACCTCCCCTCTATCTAAAAAAATATTGGAAATGAGCTCGAAGCGTGCATATGTTATGATTACCATACGAAGGATTCGAGGCAGGATTCAAACCCTATTACGGTACATTGAAAAAATTTCTCAAAATGATATTTGTATGTTTGATCGCGGCCTACCGCTCAATTTTATTTTTATCCCATGAACTCCATCGGCCCGATGGGAAATGAATCGCCTTCGGGCGATCGAGCCAAAGGGAAAGGGTGTGAGTGGGTGTGAGAGCGTGTGGGGTTGTGCAGGGCGCACTTCGTGGCGGAGGGCGAGGTGACGTTCCGCGCGCTGCTGTACGTGCCGCGCGTGCAGCCCGCTGACAGCTTCAACCGCTACGGCACCAAGACCGACCACATCAAGCTCTACGTGCGCCGCGTCTTCATCACCGACGAGTTCAACGACCTCATGCCCAACTACCTCGCCTTCATACAGGTACCTCCTCCTCCACCCCGCCCCCCACCTCCACCTCCACACTTACTGCACTGTGTGCTGTGTGCGCTGCGCAGGGCATCGTGGACTCGGACGACCTGCCGCTGAACGTGAGCCGCGAGACGCTGCAGCAGCACAAGCTGATCAAGATTATCAAGAAGAAGCTGGTGCGCAAGGCCCTCGACATGCTCAAGAAGATCCCCGACGACGAGTACGAACACTTCTGGAAGGAGTACTCCACCAAGTGAGTAGTGTGTGTGTGTGTATGTGCGTGCGTGTGTACGAGGCTGATGAGGTGACCCGTGGCGTCGTGTGCGTTGTGCAGCATCAAGCTGGGCGTGATGGAGGACCCCAGCAACCGGTCGCGGCTGGCCAAGCTGCTGCGGTTCCACTCGTCGCGCGCGCCGCAGATGACGTTCCTGGCGGAGTACGTGTCGCGCATGAAGCCGCAGCAGACGCACATCTACTACATCGCGGGCTCCAGCCGCGCCGAGGTGGAGCGCTCGCCCTTCGCCGAGCGCCTCGTGCGCGCCGGCTACGAGGTGCTCTACCTCACCGAGGCCGTCGACGAGTACTGCCTCTCCTCGCTGCCCGAGTACGACGGCCACAAGTTCCAGAACATCGCCAAGGAGATCTTCGACCTGGACGAGAGTGAGTGCGCCGCGTCTTCCCTCTCCTCCTCTCTAAACTGTGACTACACAATATACAAAAGTAGAAAGAAAAGTCTCCGCAATGCCTCTTTGAAAGTATTCGATTGATCGATTTTACATTTGGTCGTCGTTTAACTCGTTATCTCTCGATGCGGGGATGAAATAGACTCGTCCGATGAGAATCATCAGTACGAAGTTAAAGTATGAAGTTGTGCAGACGAGACGCAGCAGTCTGCGCACGAGGCGGCGCGCGCCCGCCTGGAGCCGCTGACGCGCTGGCTGGGCGAGAAGCTGGGCGCGCTGGTGACCCGCGCCGCCGTCTCCCGCCGCCTGGCGCGCTCGCCCGCCGCGCTCGTCGCCACCGTCTTCGGCTGGACCGGCAACATGGAGCGGCTCGCGCTCTCCAACGCCCACCAGAAGGTACTTAATCATACGAGCTAGCTTTTGCCCGCGACATTAAAAAAATCTTATCGAGCGGCCTCTCTTGTAATTTTAACGCGTGTCGCAGGCGGACGACGCGCAGCGCAAGCACCACCTGTCGCAGAAGAAGATGTTGGAGATCAACCCGCGGCACCCCGTCATCCTGGAGCTGCTGCGGCGCGTGCAGGAGGACCCCGAGGAGCCGGCGCTGCTGCGCGCCGCGCACACGCTCTACCGCACCGCCGCGCTGCGCTCCGGGTACATGCTGCAGGAGGGACAGGCCGTAGAGTTCGCCGAGACCGTCGAGAGCATGCTGCAGACCGCGCTCGGCCTGCCGCCTGATGCCGCGCCCGAGGAGGAGGACTTCGACCTCGAGCCCGAGCCCGACACCGACACCGCGGAGACCGACGCCGCGGACGACCACGACGAGCTGTAGGCTGCACGCTGCAGGCTGCACGATGCACGCTGCAGGATGCACGCTGCATGCTGCAGGCTGCACGATGCAGGCTGCACGCTGCAGGCTGCACGATGCACGCTGCAGGCTGCACGATGCAGGCTGCACGCTGCAGGCTGCACGATGCACGCTGCAGGCTGCACGATGCACGCTGCATGCTGCACGCTGCAGGCTGCACGATGCAGGCTGCACGCTGCAGGCTGCACGATGCATGCTGCAGGCTGCACGCTGCAGGCTGGAGGCGAGCAGAGCTCATAAAGACTGTCCGTTTTTTATATTTGTTGTAAGTTCACGCGTACCGACTTATCTAGTGTAAATAAATATTTATTAAATATAACATTGTTTCATT
>NW_013532721.1:8760711-8766100 GCF_000836235.2 Papilio xuthus
GCACACGACACTCCTCAACACTCTCACACACCTAAAACTTCAATCTATCAATATTTATCAATAATTAAACCCTTGGAGGAGCTAAGTATCATTTTTATGAAATGGAATCAGAGACCACCCAAATTCGACGAAAAAGCGAAACGACCGCGCAAAAAGACATCTGCAAGTGCAGATGAGTTTACCTACCTTTAATCTAAGTGCACAGGATGCACAGAAAGAAATATATTCCCTTCCCATTTTGTCTTTACAAGAAAAGGGTGGGAAGGGGAAAGCGGACTAAAGTTAGGTCCTTGACCCATACACACTTATCAGACACATGATGGTTGAGTGGTAAGGTGGTTATAACAGTGGTAGAGCCCGCTTTAACATCTTCGCACGAATTGGCCCGGCTCCCCCGGTGAAATACCACGACCACACAGAAGACAGGCGTGAAGTGGAAGCTATTCCGCGTTTCGTTTGATGAGTGTGCGTCCCGGAGGCCTCATATAGTTCTCTTTGCCTTCCCACCCTCTTTCTTATAAGGAAAGGATGGGAAGTGGAAATGGACTTTCCGGATGAGAGGACGCATGGAAAGGGAAATATTTTCCCTTTCTGTGTATTCTCTCCTCCGTAGATTAAAGGAAGGCAACGCATATGCAATTGCGTATGTCTATGGGTAACGGTCACCTCGCTATTTTAGCGATTTCAGATGGCCGCTTGCTCGTTTGCCACCTTATGATATAAAAAAAAAATGGTGATCAAATCCGACCATTTATGAAATAGACAATGTTGCTTATGACTATCTTTGTTCAATAAAAATTTAAGTACATACAATTAAACATCAATCAAAACAATATGTAATCATATTTTATATAGTATATAATTATATATATTACATAGTGGCATTCAATGAAAATAAAGACATGAAGTTATTACTACACTTTTGGTAAGTATCAAGATTTTATAAAAATTCTGTGTTGACTGAAAGTATCAATGTTTTTATTTAAGCTTTATCCAATACTTGAGGTGTAATTGCTATTTCACTGGCAAGCCTAGGTTCAAGTGTAATTATAACTAAGCACCTAGGAATACAGTACAAAACCATTCTTTGAAATAAAATTTTATATCTGATAATTATCTCATTACATATATTCTAATTACGAGCACCACTGTCTCAGGAGTTGAGCACTTGACATGTTATCTGCAAGTGTTGGGATAGAATCCTACCATATACCAATATGTTTTTTAATTTTCGAATTTTATATTTACATTTATCCAATGTTGTTATAGTGAAGAAAAACATTGTCATGCAATCTGCACATAGGAGAAGAAATTCAAAGATATGTCTGAAGTCAACCAACCCGTACTGGTCCAGCATGGTAGACTTCGGCTGGTTTGTATCCTACTTGGCTTTACTCCCATTTGCAAATTAAAATCACTGCAAATGGAGCCTCATTTATAAAAATAATTAAATCCCTTACATTAAAAAAAATATAATAATATCAGAACTATACTAACCTGTGTGTGCATAGGAAATGGGCACTTTCCATATCGAGACCTGTGAGAACATGGTGGTAAAAAACTTTGCAAAGGCAAGGGGCACAAGCGTCCGCCAGTAGTAGCGACGCGGGAAGGGCGGCTCGGGCCGCACGCCACACAGCGCGAAAGCGGGTGCGCTGTACGCCACAACCGACAGCAGCTGCACCATCGTCACCGTTAGCGGGAACGGGAACTCGGTCATCGCCAGCTTGCCCACCACGTTGCTGGCCGAGCTGAGCGCGTACCATGCGACACACAGTGCCACCACGGTCGCGGCCTCACGTCGTCCGCCCGGGTACCCCATTCTTCTTACTATTTACTTGCTTTTAATGGCTAATCTTCTATCACAATACTGTTCGATTCTTCTTAGTAACTTTCTATCAATTTCAATAAAATACATCTTAACATATAATTAACTTCTTAGTAAGGATAAATTATGTTAATGATAAATACGTTACTACAATTGTTTTCCTACATATCATAAATATAATAAGATGATAGAAACTTGGGCGGGAGTATTAGAACGCATTTTATTTAGACAGTAATTTTGCTAATATACTATCAAAATGTCAATTCGTACTAAACTGCACTGGTTGGCAATTGGCATTTTGAATGTGATAAGACATTGACACATGAAAGCGAAACCAATGTAGAATTGTAACGTCAGACGCACAGCGCACCGCGCATGTGCGCACGTCACCATTTTGCCCAAAGGGTATATAAAATATTTTGCCTATAAACCTATGTACTCTTTGGTAAAATTGTAGACGAAGGACGAAGGTGTGTAAAACAGTTAATAGGTATTTAGTTTAATTTTTAGTTTGGTTTAGTTTTAGTATATAGTTTATTTGATATAAGTAAAAATTATTAGATTATGCCATAGTTTTAAAATATATTAATTATTTATATAAGTAAATAACTCATTAGTTGCCCGGTTTTACTAAATCAAAAGTAATTCTGTATAAACGTGTATTATATATAACTTCCGAGAAAATTTATTTGAAGTGATATTTGAATTCGTATTTAGGTTTAGGTCTTGATTAGGTGCTGTTATAGTCTGTATTTTGGACTGTGACATTGTATACCAAAGAGTATATAAAAAGATTGTTGTCTATTGTACTTGTCATTTTGTCATTGTTAAGCACAACAGAGAAAGTTTTACTGGGCACTTTACATTATTTTATAAAAAAAATATAAACGGCGCATACTTTCAGACACTCGAGCAACTGATTAATAAAAGTTTATTTAAGTGCATGTTAAAATCGGTTTCATAATTAAGTGATGTTCTAAAAGTTTTCTGTTTATCAAAAGTAAAACTTATCTTCTGATATATTCAATAATATGAGTTTCTACAGATACTGCCTTATCAGCTGATCCTTAGGAATCACAAGGCAAGTGAATACTATTTTTTATATTTGTTTTTAAGTCCTCCTCAATAAATTAGTACTTTATTAATAGGCATGAACATGTATTTATAATCATCTCTTTGGACCTTTTCCACTATATTTGTGGTTAAACGTATGCCGCAAAAATAATGAAGTGGTGGCCTCTGTCCATAGACACCTGTAGTAGGTTAGAATATGACTGGTTATTGAGTTGGTTAGAACATTGGAATTGTTTGTACCATATTCATTGTGTGACTCCACAAACCTGTGTTAGTATTATGTATATTAATGCTACAGTTACTCTTGTTCCAGCCATCGTTTTAATTGTCCAACAGCTTAATCTGTACAATGTGACAAATAACAATGACTGTAAAATTTCACAATTGTTTAAACATAATTAGTATCTTGTACATTTAGTACTGAAACCTGTAATCAAAATACAATACCATAACCAAATACTTAATTTCTTATGTCAAGATTATTATCGCTATCCCATCTTAAATTGAGTATTTCAAGAATCTTAGTGGAGTGTAACATCACATGAGTTGTAGTGCAGAACTCAATTTTAGATGTAATGGGGTATAAAACAATGCAGTGGACAGTAACACATAGAGGATTGCTGTTCTTATGCCACTAAGATATTTAAATGACTATACTATGAAAGACATCTGATGCAATGGAATTAGGGTATGAAACTGCATAGATCCCCAAAAAACATCACAAAGTTGCCAATGGAAACAAACATACTGATATAGTAGGGGCAAAGGCAATTAAATTGTAAAAATATTTAAATAAAATGGAAGCAGGACACTAATAATCAAATCATATTTTCTAAAAGATGTACTATGGGTACTATTATTTTTTTGACATAACTGTTGGCAGTGACTCTGTCCGCGCGGGATTAAAAAAACGTAATATGCCTATATCTTCTTTCAGACTATTTTATATATCCAAGCCAAATTTCAGCAAGATCTATTTAGCTATTCCGTAGATACCTTCAAAAAAACATTCATTCATCCATCCATCCATTGGCATGTATAATATTAGTAAGATAAGATATTGAGATGTTAGATATATTTTATTAGTTACTTTTACCATTTACTAATACATAGCTTAATATATGTAATAGACCGTTTACATAATATCCACTCTTTAACTATGTAGTATATAGTTTTACAGAATAATCACACTAATCCACCACTATTAAACACTGGAGGGTGCTGGATTGTAAACTTGAAAAACTAAGATTTGAGGTTAGCAACCCAAACGCACATATACATAGGGGCGATGGAGACGTAGGCAGAGGGTACCGGATTATTGGATGTGCCAATCTATCAAAGTGCTGGATTAGTTAGATTGTACTTTATATTTAAAGTTTATTCAAACTCTTAGCAAAGTGTATATATAATTTATTGACCAAAACATAAAGGTTGTAGAATTTATCACTTAAATATATAAAATATTTAAACCTTGAAAAGTCAGAATTTTCTTTTTTCTTTGCCACCAGGACTAATAACTAAAATATTTTGATACGATTTTCGTGTTTTGGTACTAAAGTTATTTTCTTATGGTACGGTATTGAGACTAAACTCGAGATGTATGGTGGCAGTGTGTGTGTGCGGGGCGCGGGGCGCGGGGCGCTGCGCCTGCGGTGATGCGGTCATGGCGTCGCGGCGCGTGACGCGCAAGTGGGAGGTGTTCGCGGGGCGCAATCGCTTCTGGTGCGACGGGCGGCTGATGACGGCGCCCCAGCCCGGAGTGTTCGCGCTCACGCTGGCGCTCATCTGCGGCACGTGCGCGTTGCACTTCGCCTTCGACTGTCCCTTCCTGGCGGCGCGCGTGTCGGGCGCGGTGCCGGCGCTGGGCGCGGCGCTGTGCGGCGCCACGCTGGCCGCGCTGTTGCGCACGGCGCTCAGCGACCCCGGCATCATACCGCGCGCCGCGCCAGCCGAGGCGGCCGCGCTGGAGCCGCCCGACGCCGGTCGGCCGCCGCCGCGCGCGCGCGAAGTGCTCGTGCGCGGCCGCCCCGTCAAGCTCAAGTACTGCTTCACGTGCAAGATGTTCCGCCCGCCGCGCGCATCGCATTGCTCGCTGTGCGACAACTGCGTGGATCGCTTCGACCACCATTGCCCCTGGGTGGGCAACTGCGTGGGCAAGCGCAACTACCGCTACTTCTACGCATTCGTGGTGTCGCTGTCGTTCCTGGCGGTGTTCGTGTTCGCGTGCGCGGTGGCGCACCTGGCGCTGCTGGCGCGCGGCGCGGGCCTGGCCGCCGCCCTGCGCGCCTCGCCCGCCTCCGCGCTCGTGGCCGCCGTTTGCTTCCTGTCCGTGTGGTCCGTGCTGGGCCTGGCCGGCTTCCACACCTACCTCGCTTCCACCGACCAGACCACCAACGAGGACGTCAGTTTACATCTTACATCTACATTTCTCTCTATTTCGTATTTATATTAGTGAAAACCTACTTCGAAACACACTTCCGTGATTAT
>NW_013532721.1:8768105-8771027 GCF_000836235.2 Papilio xuthus
AAAAAAAAAAGAATATAATATTGATTATTATTATATATTAGATAAAGATTCTTTCTACATGTGCGCTGGGCCGCTCGCCCACAGCTCCACGGTCGTCCGTTTCCTCCGCTCCCGGGCGCGGGCGAGCTCTTCCGGGGCCGGAAGGTCGCCCCGGGCTATCTGCTCAGCCCGCACCCAGTAGCCTTCGGCCAACACCGCCGCCTCTATCTCCCAGGAGGGAGTGCCGGTCAGAAGGCAGGCTGCAGCATGGCATACCGTTCGGTAGGCCCGGCATATTCGCGTCGCGATCCGTCCGCGACGCGTCTAAGGCATCTGCCCATACTGTAGCGCCTCTAAAATAACGCTCCAGGGCAAGGTGTTGAACGCGTTCGCGATGTCCAAGGACACCGCGAGTACCACCTCACCCTAGGCGACGGCAGCCTCAGCTATCCCCTTCACCCTCTTCAGGGCATGTATGGTCGACCGACCGCTCCTAAAGTCATACTGGTTTGCATTTAGGTTTGGGCCCGCTGTCGCCAAATGCCTCTGCAGCCGGTTGACGATGACCTTCTCGGAGATTTTGGCCGCTTCATCCAATAGGATGATCGGCCTGTATCCCGCAGGGGATTCCGGCGGACGGCCCTCCTTCCTTAATAGGACCAGAGTACCCTCCTTCCAGTGCAAGAGAAAGCGGCCTTGAGCCAGACACTCATTCAGGAGTGCGACCACTTCTTCCTCATAGGCGTCCGCGGCCAACACCCAGGCGCGGCCCGGTATCCAATCTGGGCCCGGAGCCGTCCGCTTGGCGCGGAGCCGACGGATCGCAACCCCGAATTCGCCAGCGGTGATGGGAGGAATATCCTCGGCGGTGTCATGGCTACCCGGCACTCTGAAAGGTGGCGTATACGTCCCCCTACACGGAAAAAGGGCATCCACACTCTCCTGCACCAGCTGTGGCTGGAGGCTCTGCATCAGAGCCGGAGCCCGTTGCCTCAGCTTCCCGCGAACCAGAAGGTAGAGGCGGCCCCACGGATCCTGGTTGAGGGAGTCCAGCATCTGCTCTCGCGCCCTATCCTTCGATTCGCGGATTGCCCGGCTCAGGGCTAACCTCGCGTCTTTGTACGCAGTCCTCAGCCTGGCCTCTTCGAGCGGATCCCTATGGCGCCTCATCCGGTATCTTAGGTGCCGTCGCCTTTCGGATACGCACGCTGCTCGCAGCTCCGCGATCTCTGCCGTCCACCAGAACACCTGTCTTTTTCTTGGTGGAAGCCCTTGCCGCGGCATCGCCACATCACGCACTCGAGTTAGAGATGCGCGCAACGCGACGGCCCTCTGATCGACGTCGGGTGAGCTGACTACTGGTGACCACGTCTCCACCTGAGCAGCTTCCTTGAGCAGGTCCGCATTGATCCGCCTCACCACCCATATTGCGATGGGGCAACTCGGGTCCCTGATGGTCTGGAACCGTAGGAGCCTCCGACACGGTGATGCGGATGTAATGGTGGTCTGACAGCGTTTCTGTCCCTTCCATTACATCCCATCTGAGCACTCGGTTCACCGTCGCCGGGCTTGCGAATGTCAGGTCCACGATTGAGTTGCCCTGTGGGCGGACGCAAGTGGGTTTCGAGCCGCGGTTTATGAGGCAAAGCCCCGTGGTTACGGCCCACTCCTCGAGTACTGCGCCCCGAAGTGTCGTGATTGAGTCTCCCCAGGCGGAGCTTCTCGCGTTGAAGTCGCCCATGACCAGCACAGCACCGGAACGACCCCCGCGTATAAGAGCTCCGACCTGGTCGAGCAGATGCTCGAACTCGGCGAGACTTTTGCTCGGGGCGCAGTAGACGCCTAAAACCAGGGTACCTCCCACATTGGCACCAACGTACCCCCGGCCCTTTCGCACCCCATCAATTGACAAGGCACTCGAGGACCGGGGCAGGATCAGGGCCACCACGTCTTCCTCGTCACCCGCCCACTCCTCCCTATTGGGGATGAAGTATGGCTCAGACACAACGGCGATTTACGACGCCAGCTCAGCCATGCTCTGAAGGAGCAGGTCCTGAGCCCGCGCGCAGTCATTTATGTTAGCCTGTAGAAGTTGAAGGGCCATTTCTAATCGTAACTTCTTCCGTCTCCATAGCTATGGCTATTGGCGCCTGGTGTGCTGGTAATGGCCGTGTGGGCAACCCTCGTGTGATCTTCGGGGCCGGAGCGGAGCAACCCTTTCCTCCTAACCTATGGTCAGCCTTCTTGTTCGCCGCAGCGCAGATGGTGCAATGCGGACTGGATGTGCACTGTTTAAATTTGTGACCATCCACACCGCAGCGGAAGCACTGATAGCTACGGTAAATTTCCGCGTTACATTGCGCCCTGACATGTCCTCGCTGGGGACACCGGTAGCAACGCAATGGCTTAGGCTGGAGCAGCTTGACGCTTACGGTTACCCATGACATGGTCAAGCTACCCGCTTCGCCGTTGCAACTGGGCACTCTATCCATGCGTGCCCCACGCCGAACCTGTCTTGGACCACGCCTGTGCACCGCAGAATTTCTTTGGTGCAGCCCCCTGCTTCGGCCACTGCAGTCAAGACCTCATCGACGGTTGCTGAGTCATCCAGCCCCGAGACTTTGACCTCCGAGGTCTTGGCCGGTCTGGAAACGCGGACCAATTCTACATCAAAGATCTGGGTTAGCCTTTCGGCTAACGCGTCGGCCTGTTGCCCGTTACCCTCGCCCAGAACTTCGAATCTGCGCGCCCCGGTGGCACAGACTCGGAAACGCACGCCAGTTGTGATGCCTATCTCCTGCAGTTGTATCCTGGCCTTTGCCTCCTTAATCACCGCGTCGTACGTGAGACCCTTTTCTATCCCGGCCTATGTTATAGCTACGACCACGGCAGCAATATATATATATATTTTTTTTTTTTTTTTAGGTTAGGTTTTTTTTTTTT
>NW_013532721.1:8771742-8773663 GCF_000836235.2 Papilio xuthus
CGAATTTGGGTGGTCTCTGATTCCATTTCATAAAAATGATACTTAGCTCCTCCAAGGGTTTAATTATTGATAAATATTGATAGATTGAAGTTTTAGGTGTGTGAGAGTGTTGAGGAGTGTCGTGTGCGTAGTGAAGGCGACGACGCCGCTGTGGACCGCGCTGCTGGCGCGAGTGCTGACCGGCGAGCGGCAGACGCGCGGCGTGCAGGCGGCGCTGGTGCTTATCGCGGCGGGCGTGGCGCTGGCATCGGCCACCGAAATGCACTTCGACGCCGTGGGTCTGGGCGCGGCACTGGCGGCCGCCGCGCTGCTGGCCCTGCAGCACATCTACTCCAAGCGCGTGATGCGCGACACCGGCGTGCATCACTTGCGCCTGCTGCAGGTGAGCGGCGCCCTTCCTCTCTCCACTCGCCGGGCCGTAGTCTCCGATTTCGGCTCTCTTCTCCGGCGCTCTCGCTTCCGGCGTTACTTCAGGACAAATTGTGGGTTTAATGGCTGTTGACTTACAGTATATATAACATACGCTCAATACCTGCAAGCCTGATAGGCCTTGTTTTAACAGTCTGCCCCTAAAAAATACAACTAGCGTAGCCGAAGATATTATGATGTAAATACGTAATGTAATAGAAACTGTGTCATATAGTTTTTATGACTCATGGGTAAGTGGCTGACGGTAGAGGTATGAGAGGTCGCAATAGCAATGGAGTACGTGGTGTGTGCAGAAGCTGGGCCGGCTTGCTCTGGTGCTGCTGCTGCCGCTGTGGGCGCTGGCGGAGGGCGGGGCGCCGCGCCGGCTGGCCAGCGCCCCGCACGCCGCGCGCCTGGCCGCACTGCTGGTCGCCGACGGCGCACTCGCCTGGCTGCAGGCCGTCGTCGCTTTTAGGTATCACTCGAGCATTATTGACAAATCGGTAATACCATAACCAATATGGATCTCAAATCTTTATTATCCAACCAACAGTTGCCCCCGACGGTTAACTTGGGATATAGCCTATGTCAACCGGGAATGGTATAGCTTCCCAATGGTAAAAGATTTTTTACATCGGTTCAGTAGTCTCGAAACCTATTCAATGCAATCTAACGATCAAATCTTTCTTCAAATCTTATAATATTACTAGATGTCTCCCGCGACTCCGTCCGCGCGGAATTAACAAAAACTTAGTTTGTAGCCTTTGTGTTCTTCTAGACTGGGTTCTACATCTATACCATATTTTTGCGAGATATCTTGTAACAAACATCGAGCCATCAATTAAACATTCGCATTTATTATATAATATTTGTAAGATTAGCTTCATGATGATAATTCTTTTCAAATATGTTGGCGGTTCAAGGTGATGGCGTGCTTCTCCGCACCCCGCTACATCTAAAATTGTGTTCTGCGTAGGGACTCGCGCGAAGTTAAGATTCGAATCATTGGTGTTTTACCATCCATACGGTATTCAAATTGTAGTTTCTATCTGTAATATCGAAAAAATTCCATATTTCGCTTACAAGATGAATTTACGTTGCCGATATCTATTAAACGGTATAGGTCGGTAAACGGCCGGTTAGCACCATGTACTTCATTTATTAATGCTTGAAACAACTGAATTAGTATTATTTGGTAGAGTGGAGTACAGGTATCATGTTTGTCCATGTGCAGCGTGCTGTCGCGCGTGTCTCCACTGGCGTACGCGGTGGCCTCGGCGGCCAAACGCGCGGCCGTCGTCGCAGCCTCCCTGCTCCTCCTGCGCAACCCCGCGCCGCCGCTCAACCTGGCCGGCATGGCGCTGGCCGCGCTCGGCGTGCTCGTCTACAACCGCGCCAAGCTGCGCGCGCGTCGCCCACCGACCCCCGCGCCCGCGCTGCTGCCCGTCTGACCCCCGCCGCCCCCCGCGCCCGCGCTGCTGCCCGTCTGACCCCCGCCGCCCCCCGCGCCCGC
>NW_013532721.1:8776839-8778422 GCF_000836235.2 Papilio xuthus
ATCAAGAGTCGTACCAGGATGCTGTCCTTGGGCAACAGAAGGGGATGTCGAGCCGCATAAGGTAACTCCGCATTTCGTAATCTACCGCCTACCCGTATCATACCCTTGTCATCAATAAAAGGGTTAAGCCGTGCAATGGCACCCTTTAATTTATCCCCCTTTCGTAAACTATTGATTGCAGTTTGAAAACTTTGACTCTGCTCTAAACGCACCCAGAACAACAATGCTTCCCTTCTTTCCTCCGGGGTAAGCACTGGAGAAAACCGTCTATCGGATTTATTTCGAGTGTTGTGAATAAACCGTTTAAGCCAACCCGTCACTCCTAACAATTTATCAAGGGAGCTAAACCGATCCAGCAATTCATCTAAATTTTGCTTCGGCTCCGACTCCACCGCTAATACTCGAAGTCCTGGTAACGGTTCAACCGGGTCGACAATATTATGGGGCCAGCAACCTTCAGGTTCACACAACCAGACTGGTCCCCACCACAATGGATGACTCAAAATAACTGAAGATTCGCAACCTCGTGAAGCGCAATCGGCTGGATTTAGGTCCCCTGGTACATTTCTCCAATTAATAACAGCCGTCGAATCGCGAATCTGGGAAACTCTATTGGCAACGAAAACCTCCAAGGCATGAACAGACGCCCGAAGCCAACAAAGAACAATTTGACTGTCGGTCCATGCATAGATCTTCTCGAAGGCCACTGTTTGACCTAAGGTGGAAACAACGTGATTGAGGAGTCTCGAAAGAAGAGCAGCTCCTGAGAGCTCCAATTTTGGTATAGTCAGCCGGGACCGAATAGGTGCCACCTTACTTTTAGCTATAACTAATCTTACGGTGACACTACCGTTTCTGTCAACCGCACGAATGTAGACTGCAGCCGCATAGCCCAACTCCGAGGCATCACAAAAGCCATGAAGAGTCACCCGACATTTACCAGCAGGTAATAATTTTCTTTCTATCTTTACCAATTGAATGTCCGGAAGGGACGAGACAAAACGAGACCACGCCAACAACAATTCGCCATTGAGCGGAATATCCCATGTAAGATTTTCCAACCATAATTTTTGAAGGAAACACTTCGCCCAAAACACAACTGGCGTCAACCATCCGTTGGGGTCGAATATTCGGGCAACTGTGGAGAGTACCAATCGCTTAGTCCAAACCCGGGATATGTCTAAATCCTGTACACTAAACGTGAAGACATCCTGAGCAGGCTGATACTGCACCCCGAGTACTGCTATGGCGTCAGGATTATCAACATTCTGAAATAGATGAGGATCTTGCTGATGCTCCTTGGGTAAGCCGTCAAGGAGAGCCGGAGAGTTGGATACCCATTTTCTCAACTCATAACCACCAGCCCTTAAGATGCCAATCAACTCATCTCTTAATAAAAGCGCCTCTTTTTCATTAGCTGCGCCGGTGCAGATGTCATCGACATAAATATCACTAGACAGTACAGCTGCAGCTCTAGGGAAGTCCAACCGTTCACGCTCCGCCAGTTCGAGAAGCGTCCTGATTGCGATGAACGGACTTGATTTAAGACCATAAGTGTTCGTATTCAGCTCATAAGCCATAAT
>NW_013532721.1:8780514-8781845 GCF_000836235.2 Papilio xuthus
AAAAAAAAAAAAAAAAGTATAAAATAAGGTAGAAAACAATCGAAGCTTCTAGAAAACCGCTTACTAATATGGCCGTAAAAAGAAAAAAAAAATAAAAAACCGAGGGTAGATAAACCTGACTTTAAACAAAGTCACACTATAAAAGTAAACCGTTGAAATAAAAATTTAAAAAAAAATGAAATAAAAAACACACAAAAAACCAACCGTAATGAAAAAACTCCAAGTTAAATTATCAACCGTAACATAAAACTACCAAACGAAAAATGACTAACTTAAATTATTATTCTAATATAACCTACAGAAATCGTTATGCAAAAAAAAACCCTAATTTAAATATACTACAAAAAACCGTTATGAAAAAACCCTAAATTAAATAATCTAATCTATATCAATCAATGAACGGAACCCTAAACGCCGCCGTATAATTAATATTACGTAGCAATCGTACAATAAATAATTTTATATAAACGAACCGAGTGAAAAAACCTACTATCTATAATTGTACTACGTAATATAATAAAATAATATTCCGTTTTATTCCGCGCGACGACGTTACAAAATTATGTCAAGCGACGCAACACGTACCCGAAAGACACGTATGCCCGGAATATAACCACGCGGTTATAACCTACGTGTTAACCTAACCACGCTCTGCTACCATCGAATTGTGCCGAACACGACGGTTCGGGTGCCGCGGCACAACCCTCCTGAATTACGCGTTGCGAGGGTTGGCGTAATATTGCAACGTGTGTATGATAAGGCACTTACCCCCTCGATGCCCGTTCACCGCCTGCAGGTGCCTAGTCACTCTGTCGGTGTCAGTCGAGTCAAATAAGTCTCTGTCATACAGTCTAAAGGCGCCAGCAATGCTGCACTTCAAATGCACCCGATGCACTGCTTCCCGTAAGCGCGTTATAGACGCGTCGCGATCAGACCGAACGCGGAACCGTAAACTTAGCGACCCGATACGCTAGATAACCCGATATTAGTTCCGACGACTTCCGATGCTGAAACTCAACTCTCTCAACTGGTGTCGACTCACTCCCTTACCCGTACCCCCCGCAGGCCCCGCGGCCACCCGTAGCGGAGGGGGATTCCGAAACTACCCGCTTGTGCGGGAGAATAAAAGTGAGCCGACCTACCTTATTTTGGTATAAACCAACAACTTTAAATTTGCATTAATATGACGTCAGTATAACGCAACTATACCGAACAATATCGGTACAACAAAAGTCCTCAAAATAATAGATACATTCACCCTGCTCAAATACATCGGTACATACACAGCGTCAAATATATGAGTACATGCAAGATGCTCATAAATATCGTAG
>NW_013532721.1:8781865-8782079 GCF_000836235.2 Papilio xuthus
CCTCAGGATTCGACCCCGTCTCCAAGACAGCGTTGGCATATTCGTCTCTTTCACTAGAACGAGATCCCCAACCTTAGGTGGGTCGGTCTTGTCACACCATTTAACCCGTTGCTGTAACAAATGGAGGTACTCTAAGCTGAATCTCCGCCAGAAGCTTTGGGAAAGTTGTTGCAGCAACTCGAAACGAGTTAACCTATTTAATGGTGTCTCCGTA
>NW_013532721.1:8782138-8782343 GCF_000836235.2 Papilio xuthus
TTCATTTTCGGATTTCCACCATTATCAAACGTCACAAAAATTTCTATATTGTGAATAATTTCATTTCATTGGTTGAGATAAAAACTAATTTTTAAAATGTTAGCCAAAAATAAAAGACGTTTTAGGTATAGAGTCGTACCAATATAATTTAAAAACATTTCCAAAAATTTAAGAGAACAGGGTTTCAATTTTCCTTATAAAGCGG
>NW_013532721.1:8782388-8782604 GCF_000836235.2 Papilio xuthus
CAACCGCTTCAAAAATTCCACCCCAGGACGGATATGCAGGGGGATCGAATCGCCATTCTATACCGCGTTTAGACATATTGGAACCTATTGAAACCTGATTGTCATTTAAAAACGTAAAGACTTCCGAAAGGTATCGATCTGCGCCCTTGAAATTAGTCCCACAGTCGGACCGAATCAAACTCGGTAACCCTCGACGACTGACGAACCGGGACAAAC
>NW_013532721.1:8782656-8783011 GCF_000836235.2 Papilio xuthus
AATCACGGGGTTATTTTTTCATAACCAGTAAAAATTTGGTAATGTAAAATTTTGCTCGACAATTTTTTTTTATAATTTTCGCTGTCGGGTAGAAAGAAATTTCAATAAAGTTAACAACAATTAGGTCAGACCATCGCGGGTGAAGTGAGTGGGCGGAGCGTGGATTGTCTTTGCGGGTTTTAAGAATGGTACGCGCGGAAACTATACGTACAAGTGTTATCTACATATGTGTGCGCGCCCACGCACACTGGAATGTTTATTGCAATCGACCAAAAATTTGATGTAGTTTAGATATTGACATTCAGTTTTTTTTTCTTTGTTTCTTAAATATAATCAGTATCAGTAAAAGGTAAAA
>NW_013532722.1:0-1157 GCF_000836235.2 Papilio xuthus
GATAACAATAAGAAAATGGAATTCGTTTTTATTGTCATTTCAGTCACGTAAGGTGCACCCAATTCCGACAGAATATTGTAAAGGTACGGAGTTAGAGGCGAGGATTGCAAACCGCATATTCATATTTAAATTTTATTTCAATTGAATTTTTTCTCAACTATGAATTTAACCTGATTTAATATAGTGAGAATTTCTAACTAATAAACTAATAGAGTCAACTCTAGTTGTTAAAAGTCCTTTTTAACGATTCATTATATTTGAGTAACATAGGCTATATTACTAATATTATAAATGCGAATGTTTGGATGGATGGATGTATGTTTGTTTAAGGGTATCTCCCGAACGGCTTAACGGATCTCGCCGAAGTTTGGCATAGATGTAGAATGTAGTCTGGAAGAACACATAGGCTACTTATTAAGTTTTCTTTTAATTCCGCGCGGACGGAGTCGCGAGTGCCAGCTAGTATTTAATATTGTTAGGAAATGTTTAAAAAATAAATAGATCCATAATGCAAACACAACATAGCACTAAACGAATATAAACAGAGACGAGAATGAAAACGTGAATTGTAATAAATATTAAATATTAAAGTGTTTACTCAAGTATTAATACAAAATAAGGGTGTGTCGAGTTCCTCTTGACCCGAATGGTCTTTGAACACGCCTATCGGAGCTTCCGTGACTCTCCCTTTTGAGTTATTTCACGATGAAAAGATCAAGGTTTGTAGGCGTTGTTCGCTTTACTCAATTCTATTTTAACGTCAATGTATATTTATAGAAACTGACAACCTTCAGACCATACACGTGAATGATTAAAAAAGGTGCAGTTTTTACGATAACATAATCTAGTAACATGGTGAAATAAGAAATTACATTTATATAACAGCTAGCGTATTTCCCTTTTTTTTTGTAATAACTAACTAATATAATAAATGCGATTTTTTGGATGTTTGAAGGTATCTCCAGAAAGTCTGCATGTCATAGTCCGGAAAAACGCATAGGCTAATAATTAAGTTTATTTTTAATTCCGTGGGGACGGAATCGCGCCTTATAGCTAGTAGTATATAAACATCGCTAAAGGTATTTTTTAACTTTTTATTTCTCTTTATTTATACGTAATTTGTTACATGGATAATATATTTACGATTTCAGTCAAGC
>NW_013532723.1:0-619 GCF_000836235.2 Papilio xuthus
TTGTCACAATATATACTAGTTTGGCGCAGTATTCTAGTATGTTTGCCGTAATATGTAAGTTTACGGGTTCGAATCTCAGGCTACTTTTTTTTCATTTTATCAATCACGGGGTTATTTTTTCATAACCAGTAAAAATTTGGTAATGTAAAATTTTGCTCGACAATTTTTTTTTTATAATTTTCGCTGTCGGGTAGAAAGAAATTTAAATAAAGTTAACAAAAATTAGGTCAGACCATCGCGGGTGAAGTGAGTGGGCGGAGCGTGGATTGTCTTTGCGGGTTTTAAGAATGGTACGCGCGGAAACTATACGTACAAGTGTTATCTACATATGTGTGCGCGCCCACGCACACTGGAATGTTTATTGCAATCGACCAAAAATTTGATGTAGTTTGGATATTGACATTCAGTTTTTTTTCTTTGTTTCTTAAATATAATCAATATCAGTAAAAGGTAAAAGTAAAAGTGTTATTTTTACCGGTACAAGTTTAACAAACATGAGTAATAAGACAAATTACATGTCAATAGCATCGCTTTATCTCCTTCATTTTGTTTGATATAGAAAAGTACTTTAACGGTCAAACTCAGTCCAAGGCAATATCAAAATTACCTAATAACTACG
>NW_013532724.1:0-651 GCF_000836235.2 Papilio xuthus
AAGCTACCACAGAATTATATACCACTCGCTAACTTCAAGTTACCTAAAGAATATGAATTAGCAGACCCTACATTTAATGTTCCAAAGGCCATTGACCTGCTCATTGGTGGACATTTATTCTACTCGCTTCTTCTACAGGGCAGTATACAATTAGGTAAAAATCGTCCCACACTCATTAATACAGTCTTTGGATGGGTAGTGACAGGAGAAATTGAATTAACAATGCAATCTTTATATCATAATACAGTCCACACATCGAATAATTTCCACACATTAACTCATACAGATTACCACTTCAACAAAAACTCAGTTATATCAGCTCATATAACTTGTGAACAATCTTGTGATGAATTATTAAAACGGTTTTGGGAGCAAGAGGAACTAAAATCTTCCCCAATACTTACACCAGAACACATATTTTGCGAAGAACTTTACAAAAGCACAACTACTAGAGACCCAACAGGTCGCTTTACAGTAAAACTTCCAATTATACAAGACAAGCTAGATCAGCTAGGTTATTCCTACAGCATCGCTCAAAAATGCTTTATGTCATTAGAGAAAAGATTCACTAACAATCCAGAACTTTATAAACAATATTCTGAATTCATTGATGAATACATAAACTTAGGTCATGCATCTTACATACCTACT
>NW_013532725.1:0-1411 GCF_000836235.2 Papilio xuthus
AGTATATACGTTGCGTCACTTGTTTAATGAGGTAGCGTTCTGTAAATAAAACAACCAATTTACAGCATCGTAAAACACTTTCAACATCCCGATGTTATAATGAGTTTTAAACGTAATATGAAATAGTTCTTGAAAACATGCCAAAATATCGGGTCAAGGATTTGTGTATTTACTTTAATCCATTTACGTTTAGGACATAATTTGTTTTGTTTACTTTGGCAGTTATTGTACATCTTTATATATATATATATAATTCTTCTGTGAGTGTGTATGTCACTGAACTTCTCTCAAACGACTGTACCGATTTTGATGAAATTTTTTGTGTGTGTTCAAGGGGATCTGGGAATGGTTTAGATTCACAAATTTTCATCAAACATTAACTTCATATTCATTTATTCAAATTAAAGACGTGTAGACAGGACAACGTCTGTTGGGTCTGCTAGTCTATATGTATAAAAGAAAGTCGTGTTAGTTACACTATTTATAACTCGAGAAAGGCTTTACCGATATGGCTGAAAATTGGAGAGGAGGTAGCTTAGAGCCAGGAGACGGAAATAGGATACTATTTTTTGTTTTTTTTTCGAATTTATGCCTTGAAGAGTTGCTTTTTATTTAACTTATTTATGCATTAAGTTTTTTTATATATCCATGCGGACGGAGTCGAGGGCGACAGCACTAGCTGTCCGCCTAACCTAACCTACTAAGGTTATATAAAAAGTATATAGTTATGTACTTCGTTATGATAGTCTAGACTTTACATTAATCTTAATCATATTTGGTCGCGAATTCCAATATAAACAGCTCATCCAATTAAGACACGTTTGTGTGGACTTATTTTTATTAATAATAACTTTTTTGTTTCAGATTAGAAGACGTATGAATACATCGGAGATTGTATCAACTAATCAACTACTGACTTTATTGAAATAATCAAAGAGAATTAAATAATGATAGACGATAACTGAACAAAGAAATATATTTCATATTTCCAACTATCCCGATAAGAAAAAAAAAAACAAAATGGGAAGCACAAGAATTGAAAAAAGTTTGTAGGAGCTAAGGACTCTAATTAAATTTCAAATATCAATGCTAAATTACAGACTGGTGTCGACGCATTTTCTGAAGCAACCGTAAATTGTATTCAGGACGATTTTTATAAGACTATAAGTGACGTCACTAAACTATGTGCCGTGATCGAGATATGCCAGTGCAGAGTGATATAATCAAATAAATTTGTTATTCAAAAACTAAATAGCTGTGCAATTCCAGTGTAGATTTAAGTGTTCCGTCAAAACGGCGCGCGTTTATGATCCACCTTTACGTTTTGTTTCTTTCATTTTGTTTTACATCAAGGGATAAGCAATAGTTAATTTAATCTGATATCGGCGGTGGATTGTTGAAGGGGTTTTGC
>NW_013532726.1:0-1011 GCF_000836235.2 Papilio xuthus
TTATCCAAACAAAGAAAATATCGGGAAATTAACCTTCATAATAATGAAAATAAACACTTCAATGGACATTATGTTGTACAAGCTATCGAAACCGACTCCCTCCGCGGGGGATTTAAAAAGAAGTTAATTAGTAGCCTATGTGTTCTTATTAATCTATGCCAAATTTCAGCTTGTTTCATGTAGCGGTTCTTTCATTAAACCATCCATCCAATCATTCGCATTTATAGTAAGAATAATGATTCAGCAATATTTTGTAATACCTAATGTGACTCTAACTTTTAATTCTGTTTAATTAAACAAGTAGAGTAAAGTTGTGAACACTATTTTATGTTAATTATGCGCTAACCAGAATACATGTTGCTTTCATATTACTGTAGCACTAAGCTTAGAACCCACTGGTGACTAATAATCAAAAGTAAAGCCAAACGTACACACGGTCGGTTTATGGTCTGGATACAAAGGGAGATGTACCTAGTTTTGTTGTGATAAGGCGCATTTAACTGAATCCAAAAACAAATGAATAAGATTGATCCAAAAATGGATTTAAATTTTAATTAATTATAAATATCTTATATAATGAAATGTTCTCTATCGATTATTGGGTTCAGATTTAAAGGTATTTTTATATTTCCGATATCCTTATAAATTCCGAGCTCTACATCACACTTTGTCCGTACATGTCAATATAAAATCTTATCACAAGACGCATTCTACTGAATCCAAAAACAAATGAATAAGATTGATCCAAAAATGGATTTAAATTTTAATTATTTATAAATATCTTATATAATGAAATGTTCTCTATCGATTATTGGATTCAGATTTAAAGGTATTTTTATATCTCCGATATCCTTATAAATTCCGAGCTCTACATCATACTTTGTCCGTACATGCCAATATAAAAGGCACGCGAAGTCAGGATCGCAGTGAACTTGAAAAAAAAAACAATTAAATATCAAAGGTCAAGCGAATGCTCCGGTGAATTAGTCGTGGCAAAGGAATTTCATTTAT
>NW_013532727.1:0-591 GCF_000836235.2 Papilio xuthus
CGATCAAAGGCCTTGGCCACGTCCAAACTAACCGCCAGGGCCTCCCCCTTGCCCTCGATTGCCTCGGACCATCGATGCGTGAGGTACGCAAGAAGATCACCAGCTGAGCGACGCTGTCGGAAGCCGTACTGACGATCGCTAATCAGCTGGTGATCCTCAAGGTACCTCATGAGCTGGCAATTGATGGTCGTTTCCATGACTTTCGAGAACAAGGTGGTAATGGCAATCGGCCTGTAGTTGGACGGGTCTGAGCCATCGCCTTTTTTTGGGATCGGGTGGATAATGGCAGTCTTCCATGACTTCGGGACAATGCCTAGGGAGTAGGAGAACCGAAACAGGCGCGTTAAAACCGGTGCCAACTCAGGAGCACAAGTCCTAAGCACGAGGGGGGGTATCCCGTCAGGCCCACTCGACTTATGAATATCCAGAGATTGCAGCGCTTTTCGCACTGATCTCTGGATAAACTGGATTTGGGACATGGAGGTCTCGCCGCGTTGGATTTTCGGCGGCGAGTTACCTTTGTCACCCAGAGTCGAGTTGGCCGCAAAAAGAGAGCCCAGGAGATCGGCTTTCTCTTTTGCGGTGTGGGCC
>NW_013532728.1:0-661 GCF_000836235.2 Papilio xuthus
AAACATAATATACTTATAAGTAATAAAATAGTATTTTGGCTTTAATTTTTTAAATTAAATTATTTTATACTTATTTGACATTACCTTTAATTTATAGTGCATGTATTAAGTTGATTTTAATTTATTTTAGCGTCAGTTTACATGGCACACATACAGGTTGTCCCAAAAGGTTACGTACATAGGAAGGGGGATGATAGGGATGGTCACAAGGGTCACCAGAATAAAAAATAAAATAAAAATTCCCCTCTGGGTATTAAAAAAAATAAATGGCATTTTTTTAAAAACCTAAAAATTTTTAAAAATCGCCCCAGAAGGTGTAAAATTTTTAAGTTTTTAAAAAATGCCATTTATTTTTTTTAATACGCAGAAGGGAATTTTTGTTTTATTTTTTATTCTGGTGACCCTTGTGACCATCCCTATCATCCCCTTTCTATGTACGTATCCTTTTGGGACACCTATATGTGCAAAAATTATAAACATTCCTGTCATTCTCAATGAAGATATGACATAAGGAGTTTAATGTATCTCTAATGAAAAATTGTCTATTGTCTTTTCATTGCCATAAATAATGTAGATCTCAAGTAGGTCGTTATTTAATATTTTTGTAGTAATTTCATTTTTCATTCTCAATATAAAACATTCCAATATTATGTCAGACATT
>NW_013532729.1:0-243 GCF_000836235.2 Papilio xuthus
GACCCTAGTGGCTTGCATAGCAAAAGTTGATGACATGCAACAACATAATTAGTGTGAATTTATTGATATTTTTTAACAGTGGTAGAGCCCGCTTTAACATCTTCGCACGAATTGGCCGGCTCGCCCGGTGAAATACCACGACCACACAGAAGACAGGCGTCAAGTGGAAGTAATTCCGCGTTTCGTCTGATGAGTGTGCGTCCCGGAGGCCTAATTTAGTCCTCTTTCCCTTCCCACCCTTTT
>NW_013532729.1:315-1021 GCF_000836235.2 Papilio xuthus
CGAACATTTTGATTTAAATTTAAATAAAAACTTAAAGATCATTATTAAGGCTATGTCCGCCTAGACCCTAGTGGCTTGCATAGCAAAAGTTGATGACATGCAACAACATAATTAGTGTGAATTTATTGTCAGGCGCTAATGAAAATTGTTGACATACTGTTGTTTGTCAATTTTCTTAAATATTTGTTATTTACAAAATTTATATTAATAAAATAAAATCCGGAGTTAGCCATAGTAATAATAAAAATTATTTTCTTTCAGAAGTTTGCGAATTAATTCTTAAGTAAGGCCCTTATCCATCGCTTCTGTTTTCACCGAGAATTAGAACTTTTTCAATTGATCTTCACAAGACTTCTAAACTCGACAAAGCGCGCCTCAAGTTGTCTTAGCGTATTTCAGTCACGGATTTACTTTGAAATAAACAGAGCAATACAAAATCCCACGAATTTAACTAGAAAAACAGATTTCTATTTACTGGTAATTACTCATTGGCACACTGAAATGGACTTTTTGTGATGATAATTTAAGGTGAGTTTCCACTGTAAAACACATGTAAAATAACATATTGATGTGGCCATTACTAAATAAATTTATATAATATATATATATATATATATATATATAATATTAATAAAAATGCTTTTTAATTTATGGTCAATCTGCCCTCATTATTACCTTTGAACACTTTACTAACTCATTTAAAATC
>NW_013532730.1:0-590 GCF_000836235.2 Papilio xuthus
TAGATGATTCATGTCTTGCAAACATGAAAGCTGCATAGCGGACCATTAAATTGGTTAGATCAGTCGTGTCTTACAGACGTGAAAGCAGCACGGCTGACCATTAAATTGGTTAGATCA
The DNA here is from genome assembly GCF_000836235.2 of Papilio xuthus. NCBI lineage: Eukaryota > Metazoa > Arthropoda > Insecta > Lepidoptera > Papilionidae > Papilio > Papilio xuthus. Next base: position 118 of record NW_013532730.1, read on the forward strand.
TCTAATCGTTAAATCGATAAGTTCATTTACAGCCTGAAAAGTTGTCAAGTACATAAATTAAGAAGATTGAAACCCTGATCGATAAATTGATATTACGAGTGGTAAGAAGTTTGAAGCTAAAATTTGTGTGAAGCAAACTGTTCACTAAATTAAGGTGAGAGGTATCTAAATTAAGGTGAGAGGAAATACATTATCTACAATAAAATCAAAATAATGACTATTAATCAACTATATGCCTACAGTACATGTTTTATAATTAGAAAAACCATCAACAAAACAAATCATCAATAACATGTCGTTTGTAAAGTTACAGATTAATAAACGCAGCACTCGGCGAGCAAGTCTAATTGTTGTGCCGAAAGTGAGTGGAAAGAGATATATGTATAACAAACGAAGGAGTACAGCTTTATAAGTTGTTACTGTCATCTTTATAAATGTAAGTTCAGTTAATCAATTTAAATCTAAGCTACCTG
>NW_013532731.1:0-874 GCF_000836235.2 Papilio xuthus
TAATTAGGTTGTAATATATATTATATGATGAATAACATAGAGAGAGTTGCAGTGAATGTTTTTTTTTACTTTAAGATTTTATACGCACGAGCTTTGTTATGTTATTGGTTTGCATTTAATATTTTTTAGAATAGATTAGACGTGTCCTCGTTTCCGTCCTTGTCTATTCCTCCTTCGATTTTTGTCTATGCACGAGCAGCCAGTTTGATTTATTTTTTTCATGAGGTATGATTTATGTTTTTTTTTTATTTTAACTTATTTCTTTGCTTGTTTTTACCTAAAGCTTATTTTTATTTCCTATTGTTTATTCTGAGACTATACTGCATTTGTAACTTATTTTTTTCTCTTTTTAGCTCCTAGCCGATTCTGATAACTTTTACGAGGATAAAACAATACGTATATATAATATTTGTATGTATATATCCAGGTCGTTTCACTGAGGATGGATCGTTCATCGGGCAGTACGTGCCGGGCGCGCGAGTGTTGCCCCCGCCGCCGCCCCCCGCGCCCGCCGCCCCGCCCCCGCCCGGACCTCAGCCGCCCACATACGTCTAGGCCACGCCCACACACACACACACACACCACTCTACATAACTACTGTATCTACAACAACATTATGTCACCTAGGATATATTCCGATAAGCAAGGCAAGGAGAAATAATTCACAGAGCATTCGTTTTGGGTTAAAAAGTTAGGTACAGCGCCATCTATAGTTATAGAAGTTATGTATGTGTGTAATTATTCATCTCAATTGTTGTTATTTAAGATCTTTGTGTCGTACTCGCAGCTCGCGATGGCCGCGTTTTAGGGTCGGGAGTTTGAATGCTTCAAGAAGTCAATGTTAGTGTTTACGTATGTAAGTTAATATCGTACA
>NW_013532732.1:0-567 GCF_000836235.2 Papilio xuthus
ACCCATGCTTGAGTTATAACATCCCGAAGCTGGTCGTGCACTTATTTTTATATAATCTTTTTTTTATTCAAAAGTATTAAGTATTAATTAATTACAATTAATGAAAAGGAATTATTAGTACACTAGCGGACCCGACAGACGTTGTCCTGTCTACACGTCCTTAATTTGAATAAATTAATATGAAGTTAATATTTAATGAAAATTGTGAATCTAAACCATTCCCAGATCCCCTTGAACACACACAAAAAATTTCATCAAAATCGGTCCAGTCGTTTGAGAGAAGTTAAGTGACATACACATTCACAGAAGAATTATATATATAAAGATACAATGTCCATTTTTCCGTTTATTGTAGCTGACTTGCTGTTTAATTCTGACACTAAATTTTCTGTATGAAACATATCGAGATAACAATGTTTTAAACCAGGATTTTGGTCTCAGAAACCTACGGTAAATGCTGTATAAACTATCTTAAATTAACCTTTTAATGAGTAGAACTGGAAAGTACTGAATAACAAGTACTTTTAACAATAGATCGTATTTCCTTTATCTTTATATTCTCAAGTC
>NW_013532733.1:0-6336 GCF_000836235.2 Papilio xuthus
GGTACTTTATTAACATAAGCACTTATTCGAATATTAGGTGTGCGGTTCTTAGATTTGTTTGCGCGATCGGCGAGCGGAGCGGGAACGAGATGGGAGCCGCGAGATTGTTGCAGCTGAGTAAACAGGGGCGGAACAATTACCTCCCGACAATATTATGTCTGTTTCCAATTCAATTACACCCAGCTCAGATGTATGTTTGTTTATACTAACAAACTTATTATTTTATGCAACCTTACACAGATTTATTATTAATCTCTCAATTAAGTAATAACCAAACATCATTTCAAGGTAGTAATATAAATTATAACAATGTTTTACTGTTAAAAACACTAGTAACATTATTTATGACAACAAACAAGATGCTTATTAAATTAAGCAATATTTAGATGAAGCCACTCGGCCGAGACGTTTCAATATTTTTTGCGAGCGGCAGTGGGCAGTGGGCAGTGGGCTCTGTCCATTCGACATGTCTCTCTTTATATATTTGTGAGGGCAGACATAAAAAGTGACGGGCGTCGGGAACGTGCAGGGGAATATGAAGAAAGGGGATTTACCCTCGTCAAGCGGACGACGGCGGCCGTAATAACTACGAGCAAGCGAGATAAAAGCAACTCAGTGCTGGCGATGAACTCTAGACTCAATGATGACACGTTGTAGGCCACTGGAAGTAAACAGCTTTTTACGTCAAACAAATTTACACTTCGCTAAATGGCGCATGACGTTTATATGTTTCGGCCCCCGTCTCGCGTCACGCTTATTGCCTACGTACACACGAAATACACATTTTATTGTATTAAGAAATCTATATATATCTGTCGTTTTATTAACTCTTAATGCTAACATAATACATAACAAAAAAGACAATTAACTAATTTACAAAGCAAGGGCGGCCTTATCGCTACAAGCGATTTTATTTGTATTTATTTTTTTTTCGTCGTAATATCCAACACTGGCTAGTGTTTGTTGAAAATAGACAATTGGGTAATGCGACGTTAAAAGTATTGCGAGAGGTACAACTTTCCTATATTTCCTAAGAACGATCTACCATTGATGTCTGATGGCACACAACATAAACTAATAAAGTAGAATTCTCGCAATATTTGTGATAATTTTTTTTAATCATCATTAATTCTTGTATTAAAAAACCGTAAGACAAATGTATTGCCGGATAAAAGTGTATTTTATATAAATGCCGGTTAATAAATAAAATTGTGCACAGAGAAGGGAATGGCCATCAGTTGATCATCTGGCGGACTTAACCCGCGTCAGGCGTCAGCCTCGCCCCCGCCCGCCTCCGCGCCCACCGCCGCGCGCCGCGCTCCACGAGCCGCGCTCCGCGACAGACGGACAAGCGGATTATAATATTGCGGAACGCTCGCTGCTTCCCCAGCATTTTTATTTCCAACAAAAAATCATAAATTGTGTTTGGGATATGAGTGAAATTTACCCGTCCATTACACGTACGGCGTGAAGCGAGGCGCCACGGCTTTTATTGTTCAAGTGAAAACGATAAAATGTCTTTCATTTTTTAATTTTATTTTTATAAAACTTTTAATAGTTATTTCATTAATTATGAAATACTTTGGGTTTGTAACTGAGCATGTTTAAAACTATCGATGCATCTCAGAAATGAGATAATAGAGGGAATTCAAATAAGCAGCTTTATTCGTGTCTCTGTTGAGTTTAAAACACATATGTGTATCGGTAATTGAGTCAACTCTCAAAGTAACCGCCTGCCAAATTAACAATGTTCAGCAAACAAAGTTATAGAAACTTGCATTGAAAATTTGCATGCGGCTCTTACATTGTTAGATGATATTCAGTAGACATCAGACAAGGAAGTTGATAGTGATCGATATATGAGGCACGAAGCGCCCTAAGTGTTATCGTGAAGTTGCCGCAACTGATGCAGCAACCTCGCCCGCTGCGAGAACTTGCTGCACCAACCACGTCTTCCTAATTGACTCACAAATATTATTAACTTACTATTTTACCCAGATCACACGAAACGTATACGTTTTGTTGTTTGCATTTTTGTTGATTGTGCCTTAACATATTTTAATTAAGTTTTTTCAGAAAATAATTGAATGTAAAATATTTAAACCAAACATTGCTGCAGTTGAATGTCAGCGAAGAACCGTTGAAAAAAATTGGCTTAAAGAAAAATTACGATGAAATTTCGCAAGTGTGCACGAGGCAGAGACAGCTCCTGCATTTTGTTTTGCTCGACGTTTATTCTGTCAAAGCAATAGTTACGCGCACTGGTCACGCGCCGCGTCTCCCGCGTCTCCCCGCACCGCACCGCACCGCACCGCACCGCACCGCCTCTCTACTCGCCTTTCTTAGCAGAATTGCTTTGTATAAGTTTAGCTCTATTTATTGTCTTTTTCAATCATCTTTATTCCTCGCAAACGACGCTTCGGTATCATTATCCGCAATAAAGTGCGCTATAAAGAGAAGCTCAACAATAGTTGCGTTAAGTTTTTAACATTTCAATCGACAACATCCATTACTTTAATTTGTTTATAGTACTTTTGTGTCTAAATATCACGTCTGGACAATTTTCCCTTTTTTGTCCCGTATCAGATATTTCATTATATAAATCTAATTTATTTAAATAAATTAGAGCATTTACGTGTTTCATAATACCAACGCTTTAGTTTTCTATTTTGAGGACACAATATTAACTGTGTATACGTAGTTTTATATTTGATAAAATTACTTTCTTACATATATCATTTATTTTGAGTTAGTGCAGTAATAAAATATTATATATCCTGGTCTACTAAAAAGCACAACAGAAAAAATCAAACATAATAAACACTCCGAGGTACACTTATTGCATGACACGTACATCTCGCCACTCAGTAAGCGCGGCGCTAGACACGCGGCGGCAAGCGGCACGCGCGCGTACTGTGGGAGCGAGTGTACACCTAAATCATTCCAAAGGCTTGTACATTACATTAATTTCTAGATTATAATGATGAATTTTATAAGCATAAAATCAATGTAATAAGCATATTATCCTCAATTTTTATTTCATTGTAAAGAGTATGCTTATTTTACAAAAATATGCTCATTTAAAAAGTTGAACTCATGAGATTGACTTAATAAAACGAAATATTATTGCATCAAAGATATCTGTTAGCCGGTGATTGTTGACCGCGTGTAAGAGGCGCGGCGGCGGGCGCGGCCACTCCGCGCCGCACTTCAACACCGCTGCAACTTTTATTGAAAAACTTCAACCGAATTTACATACACACGCCTAACATTATTAAAAACGCTCGCTAAACTTTACAATAAACATCATTTATTACACCTTAATCTTTTATAAATAAAATTATTAATTGTCTGACTCCACCACTTATAGAAAGTCGTACGTTGTAACTATTCCTCAGTTTTCCCATGAATATTTTGAATAATACGCAAATCAATAACTCCGCTACAGACCGCTGAGGTGAAAGGACGTGTCCGCTCGCCTCACTTCTGTCGCACCGCCCAACAATTCGTTGAGCAATCCGCACCTGCGCGCGCCGTAAAAGGTGCCGCCATCCTTTGTTCGCGAGCCGATTGTGTTGGTGCAATTTTTATTGCGCCCGCCATTTGACAAGCGATAATCCTAGTTTCGAGGTAGAACGTCGTCATTTCATTGTTCCTTAGGGAACTATTTATTGCACCGCCACCTGGCAAGCAATTATCTAGTTTCTTATTAATAACATAGCAACGTCTATTGTTTCCGACTTCGGGAACTGCGTGAAAGAAATTGTGAAGTGCAGTTTTCACTGCGCGGAGCAACTTCTTAACAGCGCAATTTTAAAAGGCTAGCGGATACCTAACGGTGATAACGAAGCTAGTCAGGCAGCCCCGTTCGCCTGCGTTTCCCCTTCAGGGAACCGCGTAATTCGGAAGGGACCTCCACCACTGGCCTTGGGTAGTGCCCTAGTCAACGTTGGTCCACGTTTGGCCTTTTAGAGCCCACGGGTAGCTTTAGTTAGACTTAAGTACACACCCGAGTGCACAATAAGATCGGCACTCGGACGCACTAGGGCTACACGTAGTAGGCACACATCCTCCCTGCTTAACCCAGCAGGGAGGGAGCTAGGGATACACACCCCGGCATCCCACCGGGAGAATTTAATATTTATAGAGAATAGGTCCACCATATGTCCAAATGGCGGACCTAAATCTTGTAGCCGTCCTGGAATTCCTCAGGGCAAAATTCCCTGACGCGTTTATGGCGCTTACCGCCGAAACCCAAGTCCGCGCAGGCCCATCCACGACCGACCCCATCAGCGATGCGTCGTTATCATCGGGTAGCGACCTCGAAGAAATGGAGCTAGACTCCCCGCTATCCCCCGAGAACCCGGAAGACATAGGAGGCCTGTTTACGGAAGTCCGTAACAAGAAAAAACGCAAGAAGCGCTCCTCCCCCGCCCCCTCGTCAGAATCATCGTCCTCGTCCCCCGTCCCTCCGAAGGCGCCGCGCCCTCACTCCTCGCTCGAATCCGGATCTGCCCATTTAGATTTGATTCCAGCCCTTATGGCAGTGCCCGTCGAGCCCCCCAAAACTGCTCCCATAAAGCAGTCGTCTGTCCATTCGGCTCCCCCCGTAGCCCGTGCGCTGACGGACAAAAAACCGCCACCTATTTACGTCCAAGCCCCGGACAAATGGCCGATGATTCAATCGGCCATGTCCAACAAATTTAAATTTGTAGCCGCAGCTACAGCCCAAGGCATTCGGGTGCAACTGGAGACCGCCGAGGCCTTCAGGTTCGTAACCCGGTTCCTACAGGAAAAGGAGGTGTACTACCACACGTACACACTCGCAGAAGAGCGCATCCTTAGAGTGGTGATCAAACGCATCCCTAAGGAAATCCCCATTGAAGATGTAATCCAGTCCCTAAAAGACCAGAAATATCCGGTCATAAGTGTCTTCCGGATGACCAATAGGCGAACAAAAGCGCCTATTGACTTAGTGCAGGTACAATTGGAGCTGTCGCCTGAAGGGAAGGCCATTTTTGACGTAAAGTCAATCTGTGGCCTCAGCGGGCTCTCAGGAGAACCGCCACGTAAGAATGGCCTCCCCGGTCAGTGCCACAAATGCCAGCTGTACGGGCACTCGGCCCGCAACTGCTTCGCCCGTCCTAGGTGCGTTAAGTGCCTAGGCGACCACGGCACGTCGGATTGCTCTAGACCAAGAGATAAATCCCTTCTAGAGGCTTTTGGAAAGCCCGCCTGTGTTCTTTGCCGCGGTGATCATACCGCTAACTACCACGGGTGCCCAAAAGCACCTAAGCGTAGCCCGAAACAACTCCAGCGATCGGTACGTCGGCCCCCTGCGGTACTCTCAACCAACGAATTCCCACCTCTCCAACCCTCGTGGAAAACGAACGCCCGAACCCCCGCATGGGGCAGTAACAGTCCCACGGCTAGCGTACCCGCGAGTATTACATCCACCGCGCCCATTGCTAAGCCGGCACCGGTCAAGCCGGCGGCAATGCCTACGCCACCTAAAACGACAGGGAATCCTTTTGAATCCCTCAACCGTCTTACGAGCCTCAATATGGAGGAAGTTCTAACATTCGCCGACGAATACGAAAAAGCGTCAGGAAATATAGGAACCCGACTGTACTTAATTAAAAAGTACAAGCACATCGTATGTGCCCTCGAACACAACTAGGCGTCTCGATGGCTGCAAACGCGTTAAATAATTGTAGTGATCCGTCTCTCGCGCGTAATAATGGCAGAGTCAAACCGCGTTCGATTAGTATAGCCTTCTATAACGCGAATGGGGGGGGTTAGGAACCAACGCGACGAAATCCATACATTCCTCCGCGACCAACAAGTCGATGTGTTTCTCGTGCAGGAAACATTTCTTAAACCGACAATGAGAGACCCTAAAGTCTCTAATTATAACATCGTTAGAAATGACAGAACCGGCGCCCCAGGCGGTGGTACTATTATTTACTATAAGAAATCCCTGCACTGTGTACCCATCGATACGCCCACGTTAACACATCTAGAGGCATCGATCTGTCAGCTGGCCATGACTGGTCACGCCCCCATTACAATAGCTTCAGTCTACCTTCCCTGTAGACCAAGCGCAACCATATTACGCTCCGACTTTGAATCCCTTCTATCTTTAGGAGGAGCCACGATCCTTGCAGGTGATTTCAATAGCAAACACATTCGATGGAACTCTACCAGAATCAGTAATCGCGGCCGTGCGCTTGACGCACTGTCTGACCTACTCGATTTTGATTTCATAGCACCATTAGAGCCCACTCACTATCCCCATACATTGGGACACACTCCGGATGTGCTTGATATTGCAAT
>NW_013532734.1:0-167 GCF_000836235.2 Papilio xuthus
AGAGGTGCAGGATGATCTCGGCGTCGGTGGGCTGGCCGGCGTGCCAGTCGGCGCCGCCCGCCTCGCCGCGGTACTCGCTGAGGCAGGGCGCCCGCGCCAGCTCCCGCAGCCGCCGCACCACGTAGCGCTGGTCCGCGAACGGCTCCAGATACGGCAGCAGCGCCCCC
>NW_013532734.1:401-540 GCF_000836235.2 Papilio xuthus
AGGTTCAGGTTCCACTGAGTCAGCTTGTGCGGGTCGATGTCGAGCTGCCAGCACACCGGCGGAGAACCCTCCGGCGAACCCTCCTCCAGCTTGCCACCCTCTGCGCAAAGGAGACCGCATGAGGGGCGAGGGGGCGAGG
>NW_013532735.1:0-951 GCF_000836235.2 Papilio xuthus
TACTAAGAGTTAGTACTGAATAATTTTTGTATCTGTCTTACTTATTTCGTTCTTAAATTAAGAAATATATTTCATGGGAAGTAAACTCTTAAATAAATCTCACGGCGTAATCACAACGCGATTATACCAAAAAATTAGGTTAACTTTTTCATAATCCAAAATATTAAAACACTAGTAATCGCCCGCGACTTTGTCAGTGCGGAATTAAAAATAAATTAACATAAGACACACACATAAACAAACTTTCTAGTAAAAGTCATGTTAAAATCAATCTAACCGTTTCGAAGATTTTATTATTCAGGTAAAAATATAATAACATTTTTCTATCCATACTCATGACATGAAATAAATAACTATTCATAAAAAATACACAAGATAGCTTTCTTTTAAACAAAGAATTATATTACCACGATATCTTTTTTCGCAATGTTATTATTTACGTATAATTTGATCGTGTTTACTTTGACTCGCTCTCTGCGAATTCTTTCTCACGATGTGTCGCATGACGGCTAAATAATTAGGACGACTATAAAACGTCAATTAGTGAATACTTATAATATAACGCCTTATTTTTCATACTCGCTTTTGGTAAATATAATATGATATCAATTAAATAATATTACTTTACGTAATACAACTTTCTAAAGTATTATTGAAATTGTTTCCCACTTTACTTATTAAATTAAAATCTATACTAATGTTATAAAGCAAAAGAGTTTGTTTGTTTAAACGCGCTAATGTCAGGAACTACTGGTCCGATTTAAAAAAATATTTTTTGTTGGATAGTCCATTATTGGGGAGACCAATGCTCGGTGATGCGATACGCAGCAGAACCAGAGTCACATTGCCCGCAGAACGAACGGCAAATGGGGCCGAAATGTCCTAGAGTGGCGGCCGCGGACTGGTCGACGCAGCGTAGGTGGGCCTCTTGCACGATGTACCAATGACGTG
>NW_013532736.1:0-756 GCF_000836235.2 Papilio xuthus
ATATTTAAACTTTTTAATTTTAATATCGAAGCACATGTTATTAAACTCTATCGCCGTAGTTATTAGGTACTTTTTGATATTGCCTTGGACTAATGAGTTTGACCGTTAAAGTACTTTTCTATTTCAAACAAAAATGAGGGAGATAAAGCGATGCTATTGGCATGTAATTTGTTTATTACTCATGTTTGTTAAACTTGTACCGGTAAAAATAACACTTTTACTTTTACCTTTTACTGATACTGATTATATTTAAGAAACAAAGAAAAAAAAACTGAATGTCAATATCCAAACTACATCAAATTTTTGGTCGATTGCAATAAACATTCCAGTGTGCGTGGGCGCGCACACATATGTAGATAACACTTGTACGTATAGTTTCCGCGCGTACCATTCTTAAAACCCGCAAAGACAATCCACGCTCCGCCCACTCACTTCACCGGCGATGGTCTGACCTAATTGTTGTTAACTTTATTTAAATTTCTTTCTACCCGACAGCGAAAATTATAAAAAAAAAATTGTCGAGCAAAATTTTACATTACCAAATTTTTACTGGTTATGAAAAAATAACCCCGTGATTGATAAAATGAAAAAAAAGTAGCCTGAGATTCGAACCGGTAAACTTACATATTACGGCAAACATACTAGAATACTGCGCCAAACTAGTATTATATATATTGTGACAAGGCAAAATGTGATATTAGTTATTACGTATCTGTCATATTCGGCGTGACAAACTTTTATATTTAAGCGTTATGA
>NW_013532737.1:0-559 GCF_000836235.2 Papilio xuthus
TACCACGTAGGTTGGCGACAGGCAGGAGGCCGGTCGTAAAAATTAACCATAAGAATTTTTTTGTACAATTTAACTCAAAGCAATATATACAGGGTTCCCAAAAGGTTACGTACATAGGAAGGGGGATGATAGGGGTTGTCACAGGGGACACCAGAAAAATAAAATAAAAATTCCCCTCTGGGTATTAAAAAAAATAAATGGCATTTTTTTAAAAACTTTAAAATTTTACACCTTCTGGGGCAATTTTAATTTTCTTTAAAATCTTTGTTAGTTGTATTGTATTTTTTATTTCATATTGATAAAGGGTTATTGACGATAACATAATAGCTTTTTTTTTTAAATATAGCAATATTTGTAGGTCATCCGTTACAAAATTGCCCGAGAAGGTGTAAAATTTTTAAGTTTTTAAAAAATGTCATTTATTTTAATAATATATATATATATATATAATAACATGATTTTTTCTAAGTTTTAATGTCTTCGAAAAGTACCTAACATAAAAATGTAATTATCCCAACTTGCTTGGACCTAAATTGAATCATGGTTCAGTAATTTAATA
>NW_013532738.1:0-939 GCF_000836235.2 Papilio xuthus
TCGCATTTATAGTAAGATTAATGTTAACATTGTACATCAGCTGATCGTATGCCGACCGCTTACATGTCGATAACAACTGCTTGAAGCAGTCCGTGTAGGTCAGTCCTGTACACGTAAACAATTCACTCAAAGAGAGCACTGTAGCGGCCTTTATATTTTATTCATTTAGTAAATATTATTTCAAACAGACATATATAAATATGTACAAGTAGTTTTATTCTTACGTGTTCGGTGTCGTTAAAAGTACACTAGTATGAAAAATCAATAAAATTCTATTCTGTTAAAAACTTAACTAATTAAAAGTTGAAGGCTTCTTTTGTTTGTATGTATAGAAAAAATGTCTCTAAATATGTTAGCCATTTCGTTATAGACAGTATCAAAAGGGTTTTAATAAATAATAACGTAATTACTATCGATTTACTATTGTTGTTTAGTTGGAGTTATTCGATTTCAATACATACCTAATTCTAGAGAGTATTAAAACTATGAATACTTGGGATTGGAACATGTTGTCGGCATCAGTTTTTCCTTCCAAGTATAACGTGCCTTTAAGAGTAAGGTGAACAGATATTTACTAAATTAACGTTTACCATCTTTCGGCCCCATCACTAACATCACATGGGATCGGGTAAAAATATAATGCTATTGTTTTTCCACGAAGGTACGAGTAAATGGGATGTTAACTTCAGGGCTGTGATAGTAATTATTTATTTTAAAGTTGTGTTAATCTAAGATTTAAGTTTAACATTTTAAACTTACGTTTATCTTGAAAGTAAGATTGTACGTATGAAATATTTATACACTTTTCTGTTCCCGTTTATTATTTATTATTTATTATTTATTTATTTAGGAATGCCAACAAAATATGTTACATACAATTTTACTTAGTACAGTCAGCGTCATATAGATCGTCACAGACAAGATATGCAAATATATAGG
>NW_013532739.1:0-610 GCF_000836235.2 Papilio xuthus
ACCCTGTTCTCTTAAATTTTTGGAAATGTTTTTAAATTATATTGGTACGACTCTATACCTAAAAACGTCTTTTATTTTTGGCTAAAATTTTAAAAATTAGTTTTTATCTCAACCAATGAAATGAAATTATTCACAATATAGAAATTTTTGTGACGTTTGATAATGGTGGAAATCCGAAAATGAATCCACTTCAGCTACAGTCTATTGTAAGCTTTATATCGAAAATCAGAACGAACTTTCCGGACAACCTATAATGTTAATACAAAGTGTCAAATGAATGTAACAGAAGTAGTTTATTCCAAATTGTATCACAAGTATATAGAGATAGAGTTCAATTTTGTCAAATGTACCGATATTTTTGCGCACCTTGACTGCTTCGTTACTTATGACGCTGTGGCTGCTACGATATTTATGAGCATCTTGCATGTACTCATATATTTGACGCTGTGTATGTACCGATGTTTTTGAGCAGGGTGAATGTATCTCCACGGACCTGCTCGGTTGTCCGGGTGGGCGGAGAGGTGAACTCCGACGTGGCGCGTCCCCGGGTGGTGGATAGGGGAACGCCCTGGCATTCGTGTCGGGGTAGGGCGCAAGCCCCGCGAACCAA
>NW_013532739.1:871-1065 GCF_000836235.2 Papilio xuthus
TTGTGGGCTCGCAAATTGAGGGCGGCGAGCCCGAACTGAGTACCGTCAGGGAAAGGTAAGGGTGAGCCTCATAGGGCGGAGGGCGCAAGCCCGATGCCGGGGCGGCGCGACCAGCTGGAACTCGACCTGTTGGTCGTGGGTCGCGGCCGTCCTATTAGGTTAGTCTAGGTTAGTTAATTTAAGCTAGGTTAGTT
>NW_013532740.1:0-194 GCF_000836235.2 Papilio xuthus
TTATTAATGTCGAAACCAAATATTTTGCTAAAAAGTAATGTTTAATAATTAACAGTACTTAAAAGAACTTAACAGTTTGAATGTATCCTAGACGTGATAATTTACGCTAGTAGTAATAATAAAATTTTACTCTGTACTATGAATGCTATGCACTGTAGACACAGTACTAGTTGGTTGGAACACCAAAAGCTGTA
>NW_013532740.1:337-591 GCF_000836235.2 Papilio xuthus
ATGGTCCCAGGCTCCCGTCCATCAATGTACCAAACCTCATCCAAATTGGCCCAGCAGTTCCCGCTTGAAAGAAGGTCAGATAGACAGACAGACAGATGAAGCCACCCACGCATCAATAAGAATGTTCTATATTATGGAATAGTCAATGATAATTTTCTTTTTCTAATACTTAACCTGAAAATGACTAACTTACTATGTTAACAATTTAATGTTTCTTCTCCTTCAAAGATGTTATATTTTCTATTGAATGAAGG
>NW_013532740.1:692-886 GCF_000836235.2 Papilio xuthus
CAATTATGTTGAACTTTATATTTAACTTGATGTACAATATTTAAATGCCACTATAAGTTTTCAATTTATCAGATGTTCAACCTATATGTAACAATGAATTGCTAATGACTACTCTGAACATAGTAAAAATCTTTTTCAATATAAGCGTAACATAAATAAACATAAAGAGACAAACTCTTTGTCCCTTCTTTTCA
>NW_013532741.1:0-1834 GCF_000836235.2 Papilio xuthus
CGAGAAGCAATGCAGCGCCGGCGCAGCAGGCGGGCAGCGCCGCGCCGCACAGTGCGCACGGCCGCCGGCGCTGCGCCGTGTGTGCCGCTGTGAGCGCCAACCAAGCTACGTGCAGGCCCAGCCACACCTGCAACTTGCTGCCAAATGGACGCAAAATAACATTCGAAACCGAAAATTTTTTAAATAAGGCAATTCGTGGATACGATTAAGGAAGCCGGTTTTATATTATTAATTCGAGTGAGGTGGAGGAGGAACTGCAGTTCACCTGCGGAAGGCGGCGGCGGGCGGACTGTGCGCGGGCCAGACGAGCGCGGCGACCGGGGTGCCGGCGGCGGAGCGCACTGTGTAGTTGTAGAGCGCGGGCGCGGCGCAGGCGCGCGGTTCGTACAGGTATACCAGCTTGAGCAGCGTCAGCTCGGCCAGCTCGCCCGCGCTCGGCGCCAGTCGGCAGCTCAGCGTAAGCCAGCTCACCACCGCGCACGCTACCGCTGCACGCACACACATTACAACATGAATGTGGCGAAGCTGCCGTCCTTCACCGAGGCTTGCACCTTGTGCTCCTTTGAGGTTTTCGTGGCTATTGTCGATGGATTGTTACGGAAAATTATTGAAATTTGATATTTAGTAGAAATAGGTCAACGACAACACCTTAATACAATAATTTTTATTCAATATTCTATGAATCCTTTCGGTATCTACCTTAAAAGTAATTTGAATAATTGCGCCTGACATTTGTGTCTAATAAAATTCTACTTACTCTGATACAAAATTATTGCTAAAGTCCAAACCCCTAGAGAATTCATTTTAAAGCAGTAGATCGCTTTTGATTTTAATTTGTTCAAATTAGAGATAAATTGGGGAATGCTGTGACAGTCCGCGGCCTTCCTCCTGCGATAACTGAGTATTGGACAGTTCAAGAGGGCCGCGGCACGTTTGCCGACGGCTAGCGGAGTATGGGCTCAAAAACCTATCAAGTATTGTTATTGACAACGACCCAAATAACTTTAATTATTTCATGATTACCTTTACTACTTTAACATTTAGCTTTTTCATTTGATATAAAACGGCGGAAAGGGGAAAGGCGGGTGGGTGAGGGTTGGGGGCGGTGTTGTGGCTTCGTTTCTGCGCATCCTCCACGTGTCGTCTTTAATTGCTCCCTGTCCCCCGGCCGGCAGACCCCGCGGCCCATCGGCTTCACTTTACGGCTTCCCTCCAGACGGTGAGACATGTTTATGGCCACTTGCCTCTACGCGTATTGTAAGTTTGTTTGGCTTCCTTGCAGCCCTCTCCGTCACTCTTTCGAAGCCTTACTTTCATCGTAGATCTCTAGGATCCAAAGGTCAGTCTCAGTCTGATATTACCATACCTATCACAGTGCTACAATAACAACAAGCCGGCACTGAGAGTACTTACATTAGTTTATCTAACACACTTTACACTTAGTTATCAAAACTACACGATGCAAATGCATGCAATAGACAATCAACAGCTGTATCAGAATACCATATATAGACCATGTTTTTCATGGTCCTGTGATCCCTCACACTTTTATATTTCTTATTGTTGGTAGGTACTACATAGGTGTAGTGCAGAGGGGTCCGGTGCGTTCCTTTGGAGATCCCGGGACCCTCGCAGTCGCACTTGAGGTTGGCCACCGAGAGGGTTTTAGTGAGTAAGAATCTCACATAACCCTGTCTTTCCCCCAAAAGGCAGGGTATCTTACGAAGATTTCCGCCCGATACCAAAAAAAAGGTACTACGTAGGTGTAATCAAAATGAACTAATAACCAAACTGTAACTTAAATCGGTAATATTATATATATATATATATATAT
>NW_013532742.1:0-595 GCF_000836235.2 Papilio xuthus
CTGAAGGCGTCGACAAATAGCTTCGGGCTTACGACCAGACGTGTAAATACAGGTGTCATCGGCAATTTGACGCGAATGGCGCACTTTCGTTACCAAGTCATGTGTCAGCATGATTAGTGAGGGGACATAAACGTCGACATTTTAGTAAGGCTAGTGTTGCGCCAGTACACCGGCACAGTGTCGGATATTCTTCCTAAGAATATCTATGTATAATTTGCGACCTAAAGTCTAAAAGACTGAACTTTTGATCTGAACGAAAATTTAGTCGAGTGTCATTTGAATTGTCTTCTTCTTCGAAGTGAGGTAGGCAATATAACAGTAAACACCTATTGAAATTATGGCTTGAAAAAAACAACAATATCTAAATTGTTGAAAAACGTGGTCGAATCTTACTTCCCATGACTTTTTTTTATATCACTTAATCTTTTTTTCGTTTACTCTAAACTAGCTTTTGCCCGAGAGTTCTATGTGTTCTTTTAGATTATGTTCTCTCTATGCCTAATTTCATCGAGATCCATTGAGCTGTTCTATAGATTCCTTCGAACAAACATCCATCCTCCCATCCATCTTAACATTTGTATTTATAATAAAAGTA
>NW_013532743.1:0-677 GCF_000836235.2 Papilio xuthus
TCCCTCGAACCATCAGATAAGGGCGGCCCCACGGATCTTGGTTTAGGGTCTTGATCATCTCCTCTTGCGCCCTATCTTTTGCTTCGCAAATCGCTCGACTTAGTTCTTGTTTTGCGGCTTTATAGGTGTTATATAGTCTCGTCTCGGTGCTTTCGTCTCTTTGTCTTTTCCGGCGTTGTCTTTGGTACTGGCGTCTGGCAGCTACGCACGCAGTGCGCAGAGCTGCTATGTCTGCAGACCACCAGTACACGTGTCTCTTCTTAGGTGGGGGGCCTTGCCGCGGCATCGATGCGTCGCAAACGCGAGTCATCGACGCACGCAGCGCGGCAGCCCTCTCGTCGATGTCCAGTGAGCTGTCCGCAGGCGTCCATGTTTCGACCTGGGCAGCTTCCGAAAGTAACTCCCTATTGAGTCGCTTCACCACCCACCGAGGGGTGTCACAGTGAAGCGACTCCGGTCCCTGCTGTACTGGGACCGTTGGCGTCTCCGATATTGCGAAACGGATGTAACGGTGGTCGGATAGTGTTTCCACACCTTCCACTACCTCCCAACCGTACACCCGTCTCGCAATCGCAGGGCAGGCAAACGACACGTCAATGATGGAATTGCCCCGCGGCCGAACACAAGTTGGTCGTGAACCCCTGTTTAGAAGGCTCAGCCCCATAGTCACGGCCCAC
>NW_013532744.1:0-1039 GCF_000836235.2 Papilio xuthus
ATTTTATCCGCTTTTCTATCTTCTTCTATCTGTTTCATTTTCGTTAGAATTTCGTCATATTTCTGAGCCGTAAAATCCACAGACTCCTGGAGTTTGACATTCTGCTCTTTAATTTCACTTATAGTAGTTTGTAAATCTTTAAGCACAGCCATTATTGTATTTTTAAAATCATCAAAATCGGCTTGATCTGTCGATCTGTCTCTCTTCCTTTTCGTTCTCAGTGTCGGTTTAGATGGTACGACGTTGGTACTATAGGTAGAACATAAGTCTGGGTCTGATTGACTATGTTGTGTCTGAAGTGGGTGGACGTCTAATGCAGCACCGGTTGCCGTTTTCGGTGGAGTTCTTTTCAAGGGCATTTTATTTTATTGAATAAAGAGGAAAATTAAATATAAATATTGTTATGTTGTATCTATGTACAACAATAACCAGTATATAATTTTTCAGACAATATTTCACATTCAATACAGTTACACAAGTTTTTATCTATTAGCTTTTTTATTTTTACGTTTAAATTATCACTGCAATGCCAATCATTAGTAGACTTGGTTTTGTAAACATCGTCACATTCTAAGTAAGATGTGACAAATAAATATAATTCAATTTATTGTAGGTAGTCTTGTAAGAATGTTGCAGTACTCACGAATCGTTTATGTACTTTCCGTTCACAGAATTGTTTTATCAAGTAACTTTTAATCACTCACTTATTGAATTGTTACAAAGTTAACTATACCAAACTTTTAGTACTATTTTTTAATATGTTTGTTAACACTTGGACAAGTATTTGTTATTTAAATTCGGGTGACACATCTACTCAACACTGCGTCCGCGGAGGAAATATAAAAAAAACATTAGTGCAATGCGCCTTATTATTTGTACAAGTATTATAAAACATATAATCTGTTATATATTCTCATGTATGCTAACTGTAAGTCATACAAACATATAGTAGCTTACAGAACAAGCTGTGTTCGTGGTCTTGATACGATGTCTCGTGTTTACAGAGATGTCACTCGACAAGATATGCCAGCAATTGTAT
>NW_013532745.1:0-631 GCF_000836235.2 Papilio xuthus
AATGAGTACTTTTCTATTTCAAACAAAAATGAAGGAGATAAAGCGATGCTATTGGCATGTAATTTATTTATTACTCATGTTTGTTAAGCTTGTACCGGTAAAAATAACACTTTTACTTTTACCTTTTACTGATACTGATTATATTTAAGAAACAAAGAAAAAAACTGAATGTCAATATCCAAACTACATCAAATTTTTGGTCGATTGCAATAAACATTCCAGTGTGCGTGGGCGCGCACACATGTGTAGATAACACTTGTACGTATAGTTTCCGCGCGTACCATTCTTAAAACCCGCAAAGACAATCCACGCTCCGCCCACTCACTTCACCCGCGATGGTCTGACCTAATTGTTGTTAACTTTATTTAAATTTCTTTCTACCCGACAGCGAAAATTATAAAAAAAAATTGTCGAGCATAATTTTACATTACCAAATTTTTACTGGTTATGAAAAAATAACCCCGTGATTGATAAAATGAAAAAAAGTAGCCTGAGATTCGAACCGGTAAACTTACATATTACGGCAAACATACTAGAATACTGCGCCAATCTAGTATTATATGTATCGTGACAAGGCAAAATTTGATATTAGTTAATACGTATCTGTCATATTCGGCGTGACAAACTTTTA
>NW_013532746.1:0-616 GCF_000836235.2 Papilio xuthus
AGTCAGTACGTTTTGTGCCCCCGGAAACTTCAACAACAACACCACCGACGCTTTGGTATCAACAGCGTCGACGACGCCGGCGCAACCCGCGCCCCCCGCCCCCTCAAGACGCGCCCTAAGAGCGCAGGCGCGCAGTGAGCGACGGGCCGCGTCCGCGAAATAATACCAGTGCCACTCATCCTGATGAAGGGCCCCCGATGGGCTCGAAACTAGTCGGTGCCGCCACCGGACGCATATACGTGAGTGTTTAGCCGTGTTATATCAGTTTAGTATAATGTCTCACGAAAGTTTGAATAACCTGTTAAAATTGTTAAAAAAAAATTGAAAACTACTGCAAACTGTGCAACAACAATGGCCATATGTTCCGAAAATGTGGCGCAACACTAAGCTAAGTTGTTCTTATATGTAGAAGTCTAATGAATATAGTAACTCTATAACAACTTAAGTCTAAATTATAGTTTTTAGACCTTTTTTAACATAAATTGGAAAAAAATACAGGTCAAGAAAGTGAAGTTAGTAAATAAATTAGGTTACTTAATTAACTAATACCTGATGTACAGTCAGCGTCATATAGATCGTAACAGACAAGATATGCAAATATATAGGTACATCAAAA
>NW_013532747.1:0-1634 GCF_000836235.2 Papilio xuthus
CGGAAAAGAACATATGAAATTCAATACTTTTCTAAGATACTGTCAACATTGGTACAATGTAAATGTCGGATATAAAATGTATAAGCCTTTTTTGCGAGCTAAATGTATATTTGAAGTATTTTATTCGTGTAAGAATATTGAGTGCTGGGATTTCTCAATATTCCCTTTGCGCATCATTTAAAATATGCGAATAAATTTAAGCGTTTTTTCTCGAATGACAGTCGAGATATGGGGTATATTCTACAACTATTACTTATATATTTTTTAATATTATAAGTTGGCAAAGCCACCTGGACTCGTCGACGCGAAGCGGCTGCTGCCCATAGACTTCCGCAATTACAGCTACATTGAGAGAGACACAGAAAGAGAATGAAAGAAAACTTAAATTAGACCATTACGGCACCAAACTCATCAGACTGTACGCGGAATTGTTTTCACTGTGCCAGTCTTCTGTGTGGTCGTGTTATTTCACCGGGCGAGCCGAGCCGATTCGTGCGAAGATGTTAAAGCGGGCTCTACCACTGTTACTATTTTAATAAATTGCATGATATCAAGATATGATAATTAAATTTGTATGAAGACACCTAAAGCATCTATTTCCATTATCTATTATAAAGATGATTGAAACTCGTAACCTTGAGCGTACTATTTTTGATTATATCACATTTTGATATTGGTACTACCACTTTGACCAACGAGTGTATGGTTAGGTGACAAGAGTTGTGAGATGGCATATATTGAATACGTCGTAATTTTTTTGCCTTTTAGTATATATTTTTGTTAATTAAAAATTTGTTTATCAATATATGAAAGTAGTGAATTCTTTACGTGTTTCTTATTTGTACATAAAACGGTATTAGTCGATGTTATTTCTCAAATACAAAGTAAAATAAATTAAAAAGTAATTTACTATGAAATCATTAATCTAGAAAAAAAGTAATTAGTAATTTGTCGTCTATTCAGTATATTTTTACGCTAATTTATTTTCATCAAAATGTAAAAAAAACCTAACTAATGTCTGTAAGAATAAAATCGGCCTACCATTAAATATTTAAATTGACTTTGTTATTAACGATCTGTAGAACCGTAATTTTCATCGAGATGTAAATTTATTATAAATGCTGACTTTGAAACAATAGACTTAATGATGCGAACAAAAGGTGGGTTTCCACTGGAGAACATCGGATCCTATTGTGTGGCAAAAGGAGTACAAAATCTTGCGTATTTTAAAGATATAATCCCAATTAATATGTTTATCTTAACAGCTTATCTGTACTTTATTTATGAGCCTATCTACAGTAAAATGTTTTTTTTTCTTAAGTATCGTGCTCAAAATCCTAACTTTAAGCTTAATTCTCGTTGAATATAACCAATATTGAATTATAGTAAGCAATATAGTATTTGATCATAAAGGTATAAAACACATGTGAAGTGCATTGTACAAAATTTTAAATAATCCTCTTTCAAAGCTTAGATTTAGGCAAAAGTTTACGCTTAGAATTTTAATGCATTTTCACCGCAACGCAGAAGTTTTGCACGTCATATGCAGGTGTTGTTCGAAGTTTCGGTTAAAATTTATAGGAGCGAATGAATAAATGGTTAACTGCGTTTAGATATTTACTGCGTTACTCAAA
>NW_013532748.1:0-652 GCF_000836235.2 Papilio xuthus
AGGGATGACCAATTTCAGAACATTTACGAGCCACAAATTACGCGACCGCTGAAATATACTGGACTACAGACGCTGAATGAAGGCCAAGTTAAAGGCGAAAAAGCTCGATTGTTAATTTGGTCCAGTAAGAATACCTTAAATTAAAAATGTTTTACAAAGACATTTAAATTAAATTCTCTATTACGTAAAGATTATTAGCAATAACAACATATCGTAATTGAACCGTGAAATCGTGAACCTATCTGAGAAGAAATTCAAAGATATGTGTGAAGTCAACCAACCCGCACTTGGCCAGCGTGGTTGACTATGGCCTAATCACCCTTAACTTAGGGTAGGCTCTGAGCCTATCGGTGGGGACGCATAGTGAGCTGATGATGATGATGATGAACCTAATGTTTACTATACTTAAAACAAATCACAGATTAATTTTCCCTAATATAGTAATTATTATAATTAAGAAAAATAAAAAAAGCCAATTGTTTAAAATAAGAACACATTTTTATGATTATTACCATACCATAAAGCTATTGTTTTATATACACAATCACATATATTTTCTTACTAATACGAATACACAAAAATTTATAATATAGGCTACTTCACGGCTTGTAAGACTAAGTTTTTGCGCGTAACAAAAATATTAAGTACATAA
>NW_013532749.1:0-703 GCF_000836235.2 Papilio xuthus
TTAATTAAAACTTAATAAAATCCGCATATTACAGTTTAATGTCATCCTAAGCAAACGTTTGTACAGTCAGCGTCATATAGATCGTAACAGACAAGATATGCAAATATATAGGTACATCAAAAGTAATCAATTATATCGGTACAACAAAAGTCCTCAAAATAATAGATACATTCACCCTGCTCAAATATATCGGTACATACACAGCGTCAAATATATGAGTACATGCAAGATGCTCATAAATATCGTAGCAGCCACAGCGTCATAAGTAACGAAGCAGTCAAAGTGCGCAAAAATATCGGTACATTTGACAAAATTGAACTCTATCTCTATATACTTGTGATAAAATTTGGAATAAACTACTTCTGTTACATTCATTTGACACTTTGCATCAAACCATTTTTCAAAATTTACTAAAAGTGTTCGACGCGGATGACAGATATTAGGTAGATAAAACCAACATCAAATTTAAGTTTGTCATCATATATGCTAGTTTGGTCTCGTGGCCTTACCGTTCGCCGCCGTTGGTGCGTAAGTTCGGCGGTTCAAATCCCAAGCAAGTATTTTTTTTTTATATTTAAACTTTTTAATTTTAATATCGAAGCACATGTAAGTAAACTCTATCGCCGTAGTTATTAGGAACTTTTTGATATTGCCTTGGACTAATGAGTTTGACCGTTAAAGTACTTTTCTATTTCAAACAAAA
>NW_013532750.1:0-737 GCF_000836235.2 Papilio xuthus
TTGGTGTTTGATATGTCATTTCGACATTTGAATGACTTTGCCACGTGTTTCCCGCCATTGTCACACGTCATGCATCAGTGATGAATGAAAACACAAACGCCTTTCAACGCCTTTTACTAATTGCAACGAAGATATTAACTAAGTTTAAAGATTAATTTTACACAACCCTTGCAAAATTGTAAGAATAGCAACACGTTATCATTTTCTGGACTGTTTTATTAAAAATTCTTCATCCAGCTTACCCTAGGTTAGAGGTAAAAGACCTTAGTCAACCACACTGGTCCAGTACGGATTGGTAGACTTCACGTATATCTTTAAATTTCATATTGTTACTTTGGGTACCTACGTTCTACATTCCTTACAGTTCAACCAAGAAACAACACCTAAACGAATGGGCAACTGGCAAGTGCCCAGATGGTCACCAACTCGTGCGCGCCCACTCGAGATGCGGCCTGACCCGAAGCCCATTTGCGACATAAACGGACACTTCCTACCCGGAGCACCAAAAGGATCTTCTAAGTGCTTTGGACACTTCACAGGAACTTGGGACTTGCCTAGAAAAATAAATAGAAAAGTTGGTAAGTAATATCAATCAAACATTTGTCGTCGTTACTGATATATTTTGCAAATATATAAATTATGTTTAAGCAAAGAGTATTTGGAAAGTTTTTCCATGTATCTAAAAATAAATTGTTAACGCAACCTTATCGATTTGTCCTGACCCTTGCCGTAGCTCT
>NW_013532751.1:0-611 GCF_000836235.2 Papilio xuthus
TACTTTCTAGAATCGGAAAATAAATTCAAGGTACAAGAAGGCGTAGGTAAGGGGAATTAAGTAAGATGTATAATTTATTCAATGAGGACAAAAATGTTACTGATTCAAATAGATTTTATGTACTTCTTTATGCAAACAAGAGTGACTCACATGTTATTCTGCAGTGATCTATTTATAAGTACTTAAATGATTTATTACATGCAGTATCTTTCTTTTGATATCATTTGAATAGCGTAAACAAGTGTTTTCGTTATTCAAAAAAAATTGCTAACATTTACATCACAGTACGTAAGTGCATTTTTATCATAAGTCCAAATTATTACATCTATTATTCATATTTTTTAATTTTTTTGTAACTTTGGAAGTGAATCCTTTCAAGTTTTGTTCATGTTTTTTAAAATGAAACAAATATCTAAAAAGAAATCCTAAAAAAAAAACTATGGTTGGGTTTAAACTGAGCAGATGATTCTTCATCTCAAAGGAAGTATAATTTGATCCTGTATGACACAAACAATGCTATTCAACTCTCTCAATAACATGTCATACGTTTCTATCTTATTCTTAGGGACGAGAGAGTACTAAATTCAACTGACTCATGACGACTTAAGACC
>NW_013532752.1:0-778 GCF_000836235.2 Papilio xuthus
CGATTTCTCTAGAAAGGTAAGTTCTAAATTAACTATTGTGTTAGTTTTGTATTAGTTGGGTTATGTTTTATTTTATTTATTTTTATAATTTTATTGAATGTTTAACTTTATCTTTTTTATAATGATTAATAAGTAAAAAGATATTAAAACAAGCTAAAGTAAAGATGTTTTTAGTTTTCAATGTTGTTTAATATTATTTTCCAGGTGCAGCTGTTCGGTGCATGCAGCGGGTCGTGCGTGCGCTGGAGCGGGCTGGTGACGTACGGAGACACGGCGCTGGTGCGCGCTGTGGCGAGGCAGCCGCTCGCACTGCCGCTCTACAACAAGTACAACGTGCCCGCCTTCCTCTGCGCACACATCAGGTTCAGCTGTGAGTCTTCCAAATGCATACTGCAAGATAAAAATGCAAGAATTCCTTACAAAAAAGTACCAAAACCAGCTTGTTTCATTCTGTCTTGTCATGTCCTTTGTGTCATTATGTAACTCCTTAGTACTTTTTACATATT
Organism: Papilio xuthus; assembly: GCF_000836235.2. Classification (NCBI taxonomy): domain Eukaryota; kingdom Metazoa; phylum Arthropoda; class Insecta; order Lepidoptera; family Papilionidae; genus Papilio; species Papilio xuthus. Next base: position 507 of record NW_013532752.1, read on the forward strand.
TTCTAATCGAACTAACCACCATAATATTTCCACTGTAACTGGGCCATATGAATTTATCACGCAAAATGTCGTTTCTTTTTTATGCAATTCTAAAACCGAGTATAAATGTGTAAGTTGTATGTATCGCAGTGCAGTACCGGTGCTGCGAGGAGAGCGCGGTGTTGGAGGGCGCGCGGTGCGTGGTGGGAGCGCGGCGGCGACACACGCTGCAGCTGCGCGTGGACTGGGCGCGTGTGGAGCGCCGCGCGCGCACGCAGCCCGCCGCCGCGCTC
>NW_013532753.1:0-553 GCF_000836235.2 Papilio xuthus
CATGATAAGACTAGTCCTTATGTACGGCAGTGAAACGTGGGCCGTGACACAAAAGAACGTGCATACCATTCAAGTTGCTGAAATGAAGATGCTGAGATGGATGTGCGGCGTAAGCAGGCTCGGTAAGATCCGCAACGAGTTCGTGCGAGGCAGCCTCGTTGTGCGCAACATCGCCGACAAGATGCAGGAGAGTAGGCTGCGATGGTATGGTCATGTGAGGAGGAGGCCCCCGGACTACGCCGGTAATTTAGCGTTACAACTTTCCCTCCCTGGTCGCAGATCCAGAGGCAGACCCAAAACGGATGGGGAAAGCTGACCCCACCACCTTGTAGAATGCAAGCTAGGCAGAGAGAGAGAGAGAGAGACCCATATAGACTGATAAGGCTATCTGAACCGGCGCGGCGGGCAAAACTTAAACTAAGATATGATATCTCACTAGCGCCCTCCTGTCAATGCCAAAATAAATCATAAACTCCTCTTTGAAGCTCTCATGTCATTATTATATTTTAAGTCAATTTCCATGTCTAAGTAGGTTTTATTATTTTATATACTA
>NW_013532754.1:0-556 GCF_000836235.2 Papilio xuthus
ACGTTACACTAAACTGACACTAAATACAATGTTTCATTACATTATTATTTGAATTTTTTATTGTGCGTTCATCATCATCAGCTCACTATAAGTCCCCACCGAGGTCATTGGAGCATACCTATATTTAAGGGTGATTAGGCCATAGTCAACCATGGCCTAGTACGGGTTGGTTGACTTCACACAAATCTTTGAATTTCTTAGATATGTGCAGGTTACATCACGATGTTTTCCTTCACCGTAAGAACGTCGGTTAAATGTACGTATGTAAATCGGAAACCGAAAAACACATTGCTACATGGCGGGATTCGAACTCAGGACCTGCAGTTTGCAAGTCAAGTGCTTAACCCCTGAGCCACCGACGCTCAGGCTCTTTGTGTGTTATGTAATTATTCCATAATTAAATTATGTAACTACTGGCTGTTGTGACTCCATCCACGCCAGATTAAAAAAAAAAAACTTAATTAGCCTATGTGTTTTTCCAGACTATGTTCTATTTGAGCCAAATTTAATCAAAAGCCTTTCTGGAGATACCTTTAAATAAAATCCATCCATCTAA
>NW_013532755.1:0-560 GCF_000836235.2 Papilio xuthus
GCGAGGCACGCAGCGCCTACTCGCACAACGACCTCAGCTGCTACTCCGACCCCGGACACCGGAAACCCGACCAGAGGAAGTCGGACTCCATCGACAGCGACGTACGATACTATTCCGAACCTGACGTCAAATACTTCGAAATCGATTACGAGTTCCTGAAGGAGCTGCGTCGTATCGCGCGCAATAACTGCCCCAAGTGTAAGAGGAAGAGGAGCAGGAGGTACGAGGAGTGCAGGAGGAGGGAGCGAGCGCGAGAGACGTACGTGTTGTGCAACGGCAGGTACCATAGCGAGAAGGAGCACTGCCGCCTCTGCTGCCGGATCTGCAACCGCTCCACGGACACCCTGGACTCCATGGAGGACGAGTACTCGCTGGTGTCGCGCAGCTACAGCCTGCCCTCCAGCAGGGCCACCGGCAGCTCGCGCTCCCGCTCCACGCCCAGCCGCCACCGCGACCGCAGGAACTCCATCCAGTCCAACAAGTCCGTCTCCTTCCTCCAGTCCGGCAACGATGATTCCATCAAGGACGAGCCCAACTACACCGCCAAGAGCTTCACCAAC
>NW_013532756.1:0-1796 GCF_000836235.2 Papilio xuthus
TGGCGGGCGGCCGCGAGGAGCCGTACTACCCCAACGACACCAGCGTCTATGTCACCGCCGTCAAGAAGGGCTCCATTGCTGACGGCAAGATCAGGTCCGGATTATAGCATATTACTGTTCGCTTATATCTTATAAATATGAATATTTAAATGGATGGATTGCTGTTTGTTTAAAGGCATTTCCAGTACAACTGCATGGATCTTACTAAAATTTGGCATAGATGAAGTACATAATCTAGATGAGCACATAAGCTACTTGCTAAGTTTATTTAAAAATCCGGTCGGACGGAGTCGCGGGCGACTAGTATATATAGGTAAAGAATCGTTCAGTACAAATGAGTGAAAGTAAATGTAAGATGATGTATGTACATGTGCAGGGTGCTGGACCGCGTGGCGGAGGCGTGCGGCGCGTCAGCGTGGGCGCGGGGCGGGGCGTGTGCGGCGGCGCTGCGGGGTGCGCTCGCGTGCGGCGCCGCGCTGCTGCGGCTGCAGCGTGCGCGGTATCTGCGCCGCCTCGTGCGTCTCGCCGGCGGCGTCGCGCTGCACCACGGTACTGCGCACTGCACACTGCCCACTGTCCCACTGTCACACTGCCCACTGTCCCACTGTCACACTGCCCACTGTCCCACTGTCACACTGCACACTGTCCCACTGTCCCACTGCCCCACTGTCCCACTGCCCCACTGTCCCACTGTCCCACTGCACACTATTCTAACTCAACAATTTAAATTTTAGATTTAATAAAAAATTAAATATTTGTTTCTAGTTACGTAAATATTTCACGTAAATATTTTTGTCAGGTATTTTCGTAAGCAAAATAGCGTGCGGTAGTGCCGCGGCCAAGGAAGGGAACATTTACGTCGGCGACAGAGTTGTTAGCGTAAGTATTACATAAATATGTAAAAGAGACGTAGAGAATATGCAGAAGGGACATAGAGATATATGAGATGTAAATGTTGCAGATAAACAATCGTTCGCTGGAGGGCGTGAAGAGCGTGTCGGAGGCGATGGCGATGCTGAACGACTGCCAGTACGACTCCGTGCTGCTCACTGTGCTGCGCCCGCTCTACCCCTGCTGCGACCCCCGCAACAGGCACGTCTCATACACACACCCCCCCCCCCCACACACACACACACACATACAAGGAGTTAAAGGGAGCCAACAGGCTAAAATTGTCAAATACGCAAAACTACTTGCAAATTTTCCTAGCCAGCCCCTTAGATGTAACCTAGATCATCAGCTAGCGACGCTCGTGCACTAAAACCATACATAATGCATTCGTTTATACATCAAATTTAAATCTGAATTTGAAAGGGCAAAAGGAAAATTCGTTTTATAATAGTCTTGGTTTGATTTTTAAAACCTGAATTTGTTTTAAACAGTTCAAGTATGTTTAAAATGTAAATTTGTATTAAAAAGTCAGATTTTGATGTAAAAGAATAGTAGTAATAGTACAATATCATCTGTTGTAGATAGACATATTGTTCAGATGAAATTCCTAAACAAGACAATAGCAATACTCCCAAGTTGTATCTCACGTATGTTTGTAAACATGTTGCTTACACAACAACTGTCACAAAACAGTGTCATTTGACATCCTTACATTGTTTGACATTTCTCATTTTGATTGTATTTTAGCACTTACATTTGAAAACGAAAGCCTCTTATCGTGCAATTAGCAAAAAAAAGCATTTTTTTCTGTGTTTTAGTTAAAAAAAGTACAACAGTGTTGATATTTAAACATCCTTTGGAATATTTATATAATCTGTGAAAAATACAAGGTCCTTTCATTCATA
>NW_013532756.1:2488-5586 GCF_000836235.2 Papilio xuthus
CCTCATCACACCGCATCACACCGCATCACACCGCATCACACCGCATCACACCGCATCACACCTCATCACACCGCATCACACCGCATCACACCGCATCACACTCGCCAAACTTCTGCAAACCTAATTAACAATGGCCGAAAGCTACTAATTAGGCCTCCTACTATTCGTCTATATTCAAACATTAATACTTTGAAAAAGTTTTGATTTTAATAATTTGATAAAGTTGTAGAGATTATTTTATAAATAAAATGTTATGGTTATTATAAAAAGTAAATGATTCCCAATCGTGATACTGGTTAGATTTAGTTTCTATAGCCTGTACTGTAAAGTTATAAAGTGCGCGAAATTGATAACAATATATATATATATATATGTGTGTGTGAGAATGAGTCCGCTGCGATATCGACGATCTACAACTGCCGCGATAACATTTCTCAACACCGTATATATTGTAAAGGTTATTGCACACTTGTACTTGTGTCATTTGACTTTATATTGGTAGAGTAAAACATTCATCAATTTTATTAGAATCTTTGTCGAATAATATTCCTCGTTGTATCCTTTAAATAAATAAAAAATGCTATTTGTATTTTTTTTAATACTCGTTGTTGATTGGTGAATTCCCTTCACTTAATAATAAAGCTATAAGATTTTAGTATATTAAGAGTTGGAAATCTTAAAATAACGAGTAGTTTTCACTGTCAAAATACTTGTAAAAAACATATCCTCTTTAAACAAAACCAGAGTTAAAAAATGATGCTACACCAGTGATGGTAAACAGTTTGTTCTAGTGTACACATTTCTTTAGTATAGATTCGATTGTGCGTAGTTGTGAGGTGACATAGTGTGTCATGTTGCAGGCACGTGGGACATGATCCGCGGCAAGATAGAGGCTGTCACAGGCAGGACTAAGTCCAAGGATAAGCAGAACAAGGTACAAATACTTGCTTATATGCACTATTGTAAAAATTTAAATATTAAACAATTGTTAATGACATGAAATTTTAGAGAGAGCATAGTATGAAGTGTGGTTTGTATACAGGTGCCGGAATCAGACGCGATCGCAGAGCTGGACTCTGTCATCGACAGTTATCACGGCAAGACCAGTCAGTATTCTTCACAGTTTATTACATTGATTAATTATTATCTTTATATAGGTATAATATTTATTTCCTCTTGTTCTATTTCAGTAAAAGAAACAAGCAGTGTACTAAAACGTTCCCGGCGGAAAAACAAAGAATCACAAAACGACGCTAAGAACGGCGGCACGTGGCCGAAGGCTCGGGCCAACTTCATTTTGGAAGAAAACTCAACGGGGACGATCGTGCAGCCTCGCTCCCGCAAGGAGCGCCCCCCTCTCTCCATCCTGCTCAGCCCCCCCACCAAGCTGCCCCCCGAGCCCCAGCGCTCCAGCGCCAACAGGAACTCCAACCCCATCCCCCTCGGACATCTACCCCTCACACAGCTCACCGCACCCGCCAGGCACTCCGTCTACAAGTCCATCGAGTCCTCCCCCAACATCGAGCACTTCCCCAAGCCCGCCCCCCTCGCCATACATAACCCCTTCGCTTCCCCGACCAACATCAGCTTCGACAAGACCAGGACCTTGGAGAAGGACAAGATATCCATCAGCGATTACGAGCACGACGTCACGCCCAACAGACTCAGCCTGGTGCTGAACCCTTCCGACGACTCCCTGGATTACCAGCCAGCCACTAGGAATAGAACGAAAAGCCCTCACTCCTTGGACTTTATGGTGAACAAGGGACCGAGTTCTCTCGACTTCGTCACGCGGAAGTCGCCGAGTTCCTTGGATCATGCGATGAAAAACCATCCCGGCAAGGACATCCTCGACCAGTACTACTCGACAAAAAAGTCATCTCCCAAGACGGTCAACAAGTATCCCTCCGACAGCGACAGCTTCGGCCCCGACAGCCTCAACAGCGCCGCCAACTTTCCCATGACGGGGACTCTGCCCTCGCAGTCGCGGCTCCAGTCCCAGTACTACCGGGGCCCTTTCGTCAACTCCAACCCCCACACTTCCAATAGGTACACGCATTTGTCGAGCCCCACCAACATCCCGCAGAGCCAGTCCGGCGAGAGCATCGGCACCAGCTACGACATGCAGTCCTTCACCTCCCACACGCACAACATGTCCGACGTCCAGCCCCTCGCCCGCCTCAACAGGGACTACCACCACACCTACGAGGGCGGCACCTTTCCCAGGAAAAAAGAGAACCAGAGGTTTCGTATACCGTCGAACCCCAGTGTGACCTCGAAGAACTCGGCGGGGAAGCTGAGCACCGGCTCCATAGAGAGGAGCTCCGAGAGGAATTCTCCGATGCCGACATTTCACGTGGAGGTGCTGAGCCCGGGCCGGGGGGCGAAACAGCTGACGCACAAGGGCACCAGAAACTCTATGCCCGAGTACTGCGGCCTCGGCTGGAATAAACCGCTGCCCGGCGAGCTGCGCAGGGTGCACATAGACAAGAGCCAACAGCCGCTCGGCATACAGATCTCCTGCCCGCCCAGCAGCGGGGGCGTCTTCGTCTCCACCGTGAACGAGAACTCCCTGGCCAGCCAGGTCGGCCTGCAGGTCGGCGACCAGCTGCTGGAGGTGTGCGGCATCAACATGAGGTCCGCCACCTACACGCTGGCGGCGAGCGTGCTGCGCCAGATAGGCAACTCCATAACCATGCTAGTCCAGTACAGCCCCGAGAAGTACAAGGACGAGATGGAGGTGCCGGGCAGCTCCTCCTCGGGGGAGAGCTCGCACGACGACGAGGTGTCCCTCTCCGGCTCCCCCACGCCGCGAAACTCCCCGGGACCCCAGCAGTCGCTGCGCATGGACGTGCCCGCCACTGACGTCGCCACCCTCCGCCAGTCGCAGAGCAGCAAGGACGCGCCCAGGTTCCTGCTCATTGAGATGCGCAACTGTTCCGACCTGGGGATAAGCCTGGTGGGGGGCAACGCCGTGGGCATCTTCGTGCACAGCGTGCAGATAGACTCGCCCGCCTACATAGCCGGCCTGAGGACCGGCGATCAGATCCTGGAGTACAATAACGTCGACTTGCGGCGGGCCACCGCGGAGCAGGCCG
>NW_013532757.1:0-689 GCF_000836235.2 Papilio xuthus
ATCCTTCCGTTGTTCCGCCAACTTTTAACGAGTTTGTCGGATGCGAGTGGAAGCGGCCGAAGTGCCTGCGACCGGGGGGCCCACCCGCACATAATATGTTACTCATTTCCAGCGAAATATGAAACAACTGCTAGTACTTTTACTACGCGTCTATTGAATGTTTAAGTAAATAAGATATGTGGTAAGGGGCAAAGTGTAGGGTAACTGTAAAATGATTTACAATTCAATTGTCATCATTATCAGCTCAGTAAACGTCCCCACTGAGGGGCTCGGAGCCTACCCTAAGTTAAGGATGATTAGGCCATAGTCAACCACGCTGGCCAAGTGCGGGTTGGTTGACTTCACACATATCTTTAAATTACTCTCAGATATGTGCAGGTTGCATCACGATTTTTTCCTTCACCGTAAGAACGTCGGATAAATGTACATATGTAAATCGGAAATCGAAAAACACATTGGTACAAGGCGGGATTCAATTCAATTCAATTCAATTCAATTCAATTGTATTGTGCAATATTATGCTTAGTTATTAGTTATTATTATGACAATTCTAGAGCAATACGTAACATGTTAATTATTAATGTGGTGGCTGATAAGTAATTGGTGAAAGATTTTAAGCAAAGCGTTAAAAATGCAATTGAGGAGATGGGATTACCCTTCTGGCCGTCGGTTATTTATTCGTGAGAAGC
>NW_013532758.1:0-518 GCF_000836235.2 Papilio xuthus
ATACTGCTTATTTAAATATAATAATAATAGTAAAATTAAAAAATAAAATAAAATAAAATAAAAAATAAATAAAATATTTTTTAAAATTGACTAGAGCAGACTTAAAAGTATCCCGGATTCAGTAATATAGTAATCCAAATTTCAAATAAAATAGACAAAATTAAATTAAAATTAATATTAAAATATGTAAAAAATTTTGGAATAATTTATTTCGACAAAACTATCTGCCCCGTCACGACCACAGACCGAGACCGATTACCGCAATTAAAACAAAATCCAATCCGATTGAATTCAAAATTTTTTAAACTTCCAAAATTTTATAATTTTACAAGTTCCAAAAATTCAGAGTTCCGAAATTTGGTCAAGATAATAAAGTTAGCAATACTGCCCTTTAGTCAGTTGGTCTATAATGGGACAAATAGCGCCAAAATTACTACAATAAATAAATATATAATTAAAAATAAATGAAATAATTAAATAAAATAAAATTATTAATATTAGGATATCACAATATACTT
>NW_013532759.1:0-999 GCF_000836235.2 Papilio xuthus
CAATAGATAGTAGCCGATTCTCAGATCTACTGAATATGCTTATAAAATTTCATAGAAATCTGCCAAGGTGTGTCGAAGCGGTCGTTAACATTTTCTATATATTTAACATTTAGTGAAAGTTAATAATCTTATATATAAAATTCTCGTGTCACAATTTTCGTTCTCATACTCCTCTGAAACGGCTTGACCGATTCTCATGAAATTTTGTGAGCATATTGAGTAGGTCTGAAAATCGGCCAACATCTATTTTTAATCCCGCGCGGACGGAGTCGCGGGCGACAGCTAGTAAGATATATAAACATATGTGCTTTGTACAGTATCGGTAACGATAACTGTGGATATATAAATACTCGTTATAATTTTATATTAGGGTAGCTAGCAGCGGTCGCTATGCCACACAGATTGTCTTGGTTGCGAGCGATCTTCACGTAGCCATTCAAGCCCCACGTCGTGCCCCACGAGTTCTTCAGTAGCCAGTAGTCCTGACCATGCTCAGTCCCGTAACCCACCAACAACATCTAAAGAATTACATGAGGAATTAAACATTTCGCCAAATACATCTATGCCAAATTTTATTAAGATTTATGCAGCCGTTCCGGAGATTGACGAAACACTTGCAATTGTTGTCACCTAACTCTTTGGAAATAAACGGTTTGCAGTAATTATTTTTAACACATTTTGTGTATTAACACATCTAACACAAGTAATCAATTCTTTCGTCAACACTATAGGAGCGAATTCAGACATTACGACTGATAGAGATGTACGATCTTCGTTTGTTGTTAGGATTACAATTTGTAATTATACGCTTGAATCGTGTTTGTGGTTTAAAAAATAGAACGAATACTAACAGCATGATTTAAATCATTGCCAATACATCTATCGTCGTTATATATGCCTGCGGAGTATTCTCGGAAGCTTTCGAGGGCAGCGTTGAAACCGACTGCAATGGGGCCCTGTGTCGCCACAGCCTCCTGCAGAACTTCCTCGCTACCATCC
>NW_013532760.1:0-1044 GCF_000836235.2 Papilio xuthus
GAGAAACATCAGCCATCTTTATTTTAATTAACCGATCTAAATACCCTAAAGTTTAAACTCAAATTTCGATCAGTATTATTATTGACAAGAGTTATCAACTAATTTATCGAAGGAAGAAAAACAAAGATACGAGAAAGAGTTATCATTCCTGTTTATAATCAAAAAGTGGCTTATGATAATCTTAACGTTGTTATGCACATCCAAATGAATGTTTTTTTCAAAACGATTCCATTTACTGGGGATTTGTTTCGAAAAAAATGTAATGAATAATTTGTTATTTGTCTTGACATATGCAAAACATATTTCCGCTTCATTAATCCAATACCGGTGAGAAAATAACCGATTTGTTGGAAAGCGTAGGTCAAATTTATAGAGAAGCGCAAAAAAAATATATAATATATATCTTATAATTTTAGTAAAATTGGAGTCAAAATCGGGCCAGGGCAGTCGGAGATTACCCGGTAGTAAATTTGTTCTTCGTTTAATACGGAATTGCTACGAACGAACGATACGAACAGACACACATACAGGCAAACATTTTAGTATTTGAATTTTATAAATAACGCAAATACATCATCGTCGCGAAATATGATTTTTCTTTTTCTTTGTAATCAAAGTGATTTTTTTTATTGTAAAGATTATTGGTGTACTGTTTTTTGGTCAGATAACTTCATTTTAAATATATTACAAAAAAAATATTACAGAGGTTAGGGAGATTTATTTTAAACAATAGGACTAAACAACACGAAGCTTTTTTGCGAATTATTTTAATTTTACGTTGATTATTTCATTTAATTGTAAAAAATATCTCTTTTTTATGTAGATAATTAACAAAAAAATCGTAAATATATTAATTTTGAAAACTTTTAGCTGACAATATTAATTGGATTGATAAGATTTAACGCATAAACTAATTAATACATCTCTTAGCTGTTATTTCTCATCGATTAAATTACGATATATTAATGTTTTTTTAGGGCCATGCGAGTTAATCGTGAATACGAACATAATTACGCGATCGTCACATTTGAAAAATGTTATCAC
>NW_013532761.1:0-626 GCF_000836235.2 Papilio xuthus
CATCTTCTCACTGAGTGCCCGGTATCTGGTGCGATGAGGGCCGGCGCTGAAATAGAATTAGAGAGCAAAATTAGTATAGACACGATTAGCAAGTTGACTGAAAATAAAAAGACTAGAGATAGATTTTTAGAATTTTGCAAAGCGTCGGCCCTCCTAGCCATTAATAGGAATAAGGTTTAATTTATTGTTTTATATCACATTCGTAGTTTTAAGTATTTATTGTTTTAACTGCCCTTTTGCTTTAGTTTTAGTATTTTAAATTTATTGTTTTATTGGTATTATTGTTTTTAAATTGGTTTTTAGAATGTATATAGATATTGTTTTTAACGTTTTTTTTTTAAATTGTATATAGATATTTATTTTATTGGAATTTTAATGTTTTTAACCTGTACATAGATATTGCTTTTTAACTTTTATTTTTACATTTTTAATTGTTTTTTAACATTTTTAAATCTAGAATAAGAACGAATGTGATAGTAGTTTTAAGATTATTGTAATTTGATTTTTAACCTTTTAAATAAAGAAATAAAGATATTCCCGCACCCCAGGTCCCTGACGTAGAATAAGTTAGGGGAACGAGAGGGTGGCATAGAGCCACCCATAAAAAAAAAAAAAAAAAAAAAAAA
>NW_013532762.1:0-962 GCF_000836235.2 Papilio xuthus
GATACCGCGCTAACGCTCGTGCCCGCCCCACTGCCTAGCGCCACTCCCCGCGCCTCACCGCTCGTGCCCAACGCGCTCAGCTTGAGACGAAATGCCTCCGTCGACCGCGCCGGCCTTTTACATAAAATAATTATGTTATAGATAAATCACGTTTAGATTAGTATAGAATACATTTGAGTGATCGTGTACTTACGTGGTATTTAAAACTGCGGAGCGCAGCCACAGAAGCGCCCGGTAGGCCTGCCAGTGCACGGCGCAGTGCCCCGCGCCCGGCACGCCCCCCGCCCCGTGCGCCACGCCCAGCGCTGCTAGCGCGCCGCGCACCACACGCGCCCTAACATGCACGAACGCACAAACACACGTCAATCAGTAGGGTTCAATCGCCGACTAATGAAAGCAGCTAACGCTAAGTTTTAAAAACGATGATTAAATTTAAGTAAAGCAAGTTGTGCCATAATAAATAGTCACCTCATCTCTGCCATCTGTCGTATCGCTTCGGTTACCACGGCCACGCCTAGTTCACTTGCAAAAAGATTATCGTAATCACTCGTATCTACCTCTTCACCTAAAACATACATTTTAGATAGATTTAAAAATTCAAAGACTACATCAGCAACACAAAATATCTACATGAGAACTTACTTTTAGACGTATCAATATCGGGTACGTCTAATCTTAAAGCGTCATTTAGTTCCAAAACGGCACTCTGCAAGTCTTTAATCGGCTCCAAAATAGATGTCAACTCATCTATTTGCTGCGGCGTTAATGTCTGATAGCAAAAAATATTAATGTTAATATTTTTTTTATATCTCTAATGAAAATTTTCAAGTTTCTAAATTCTAAGACAATATGATTGCAGAGTTTTGAAAGTATTACCGGGTGTGGGTGTTGCATGTGATGGTGGGCGTTGGGTGTGGCGGAGGCGGGCGGCGTGTGCGGCGCGAGCAGGAGGTGCAGCAGGC
>NW_013532763.1:0-1226 GCF_000836235.2 Papilio xuthus
GAACAGCAATAGATTTATATCTATATATATATATATATATATATATATATATATATATAGATTTCTCGAACTTAATTTATAATCAAATCTTAATTGTATTTATCAAAAGCCTACGAAAACCACTTCTAAACAAGGATACGTTTATATCGAATCTAAGAGAATCAATACAGGTGAGTTGACATTTAAAATAGCTTACATGCTTAGTCATACAATCTGACTCATACAAACACCTTAAACTGCGAATCAGTGGGCTATTTTGTAGCTATTCTGATGTTGCTATGTACAATTAATCATCATCATCAGCTCACTATACGTCCCCACCGAGGGACTCGGAGCCTACCCTAAGTTAAGGGTGATTAGGTCATAGTCAACCACGCTGGCCAAGTGCGGGTTGGTTGACTTCACACATATCTTTGAATTTATTTTCAGATATGTGCAGGTTGCATCACGATGTTTTCCTTACACCGTAAGAACGTCGGATAAATGTACATATGTAAATCGGAAATCGAAAAACACATTGGTACATGGCGGGATTCGAACCCAGGACCTGCAGATCTCAAGTCAAGTGCTTAACCACTGAGCCACCGACGCTCCTCAATTAATAATTAAATTAATTATGCGCTGGTAAGCTTATAGTATTTATTGGTATATCAGCTACTGCCCACGAGTCCGTCAGAATAAAAAAATAATAATTTGTCTATGTGTTCTTCTAGACTATGTTCTATATTTACGCCAAATTACATCGGTATCCGTTGACTGTAGCTACCTTCTAACAAGCGTACATCCAAACATTCGCATTTGTAATATTACTAAGATTTCAATTTACGTAAATAACTATAGTACGAGTTATTCTATTGTTTATTTTTTTTTATTTTAGGAAAAGTGTAGTATAGGCTTGTCAATTTTGGCGCGAAATTATATAGTAAATGTGTACGTACGTACATAATTAATTGACGGAAAATTATAAAAATTAAAACCAGTTTTTTTAATCTATTTTTTGAATACAATGTATAACACAAATATTTATTTTTTCTTTTATAATAATAAACAAAACTATGTAACCTCGTATGTAGTAAAGGTCAATTGACTCATGACTCGACGAGTGCAATGTTAATTGATGTACAAATAAAGGTGTTTGAAAAGTTGCCACACCTGCTACCTTTTTTACTTCATAGAAAACATAACGAGGAATTTTCCAAACGGCCGAACATGGCAACACTTAGAAA
>NW_013532764.1:0-775 GCF_000836235.2 Papilio xuthus
CGCCAGTATCTCCGCCTCTGGAAGCTACAGAGCCGCCGATAGCTCCGGAACCCACGGAACCTCCTCCCCCACCTCCTAGGGTGGAGTCGCAGGGGATCAGCCCGGAGAGACAGGAGGGCTTGCAGATTATTTTGAGTAATTATAACTTAATAATGCTGTCTATTTTGTACTATTCTACTGCATTTTATCTGACAGTTAAATAATTGTTACTAAAAAATATCACAAGTGTGCTTTGACAAAACCGTAAAAAAAAAACTTTTTTTTCAGAACGTAAAGAGGAATTCAAAGCAGCTGCATTATCCTGCAAGCAGTCAGGTGATAAGGCATTAGCACTAGAACACTTGAAGGTGGTGAAACAATTCGACCTGGTGGTGCAAGCATACAGAGCCGGTGAACAAATGGACCTCAGTGAACTGCCTACGCCTGAAGTTATCGCAGCTGCATTCAAATCGCAACAGAAAGGAGAAGACAGTGTGCAGAATTCAACAGGTTAAAAATAATTGATTTTTTAATAAAAACCAAAATTTTGAAAAAAAAAATTCTTCGGATATTTTGATGACGAAGTTATATCTTTTTGGTTACTTTTATAAGTAGAAATAACTTGTTTTTATAATGTTTAACTAACGAATTAACAATATGCATACAGAACCCAGTCCTCCGGAGCCAGAGCCGGAACCTGCCGGCTTGATAACAGCTACAACACTCGCTGAAGCTTTGAAACAAAGACTTGCTGCATTCCAGGTAATATGTCGTTAAATATCTGCCGATCTGTATG
>NW_013532765.1:0-2494 GCF_000836235.2 Papilio xuthus
CTAATTTAACGCCATAGAAGTGCCGATACTCTCGTCAAAGTTTTTTTACAAATTATAATCATTATAATTGGCGTTTCTTTAATAAAGACGATCAATGTTCACGAAAGGAAAATTAAATGATCATTTAAAAATATAGAACCTAGATGTACAAGCGATGTTTCATAAAGATCAACAAATAAAAGATAATTATTATGTGCGTTTGATATTCCTAGTGTAATACATACTGACTCCCATAAACAAAAAAATCTAAGACAAGCGAAAAGATAAACGATTTTGTTCCCGCTCTATTTGAAATAAAGGATAAATATTTTCGTAAGTAAGTAATTAACTTTATAACTGTGTACAAATTACTACTCGAAATAAGTTTTTGTTAAGTTTTGATAGAGTCAACAAGTTGCATGAGACATCTTAATCGAACCTCAAAGAATGTCTACTTAAAGATATACGAGTACAAACCATAATCCTATTATTTTCCCCTTTTTTGTCAATAGTCAATACAAAAATCGTCACATATGTAACATCACAGAACATTCAAATGTAACAAATGAAAAGAACGAAACTGGGTCTGATCTCTAACTTCTATTAAAAAGGACCTCTAAAATGCAAGAACTTTTTAATGTTTATTTCAAGGCAACTATAGAGATGTAACCTTTAGTAAAGTAACCGTCAGTGACCTCTTGATACTGTATTTTTTGTTTCTTAGTATAATATAAATTGTTATTATCTCTTATCAGGCATTATAGCCCAATGTTTCGCTTTCTTTTATTTAGATATTTTGTCGACATACTCGTACACTTAATGTGAACAATTTTATCGTATATGCCACAAATTATTTATCTCTACAAAACTAATGTAGCGAAGAGGTAATAGCTCCCCACTTATAAAGCTTGTCTTATACAACTATCTTCCGAAATCTCTCGATAATAAAACAAATGTTCATTACGAGCCCAATCTAAGGGCATAGTTAAAGATCTAATTAAGTTGATACTTAACGTAGAAATAAGTTATTTGTTCAGATTTTGGACTTTAAAGTGTTAATTGGGTAATCTTTAGTTTATTGTTTGTTTTACACCACTGTAACTGTGGGTTTCCGAGACCAAATCCTCGCTTAGAACATTGTTCTGTCTGTTTTGTCAATTATAATGACAGGGGTGAGGGATGTTTTATACGGAGATTTTGCTCTCAAAAACGTACGGTTAAAATATTTTTAAAATAACATTTTATTAAAGTGTGTTACCATTACTTTTCTCAAAATTTAATGAAACATTTTGGAAAGACAAAAGTTTGATGGTTTGGTTATAAAAAAATAAAATTAAACGAAGGAAAAATAATAATCACCACAGGAAAAATAAAACGAAGAGACTGCTACTTACTTCTATGAATATAATTCAACATCATGTCATAATGATATTCCGATAAGACATTTTTCTACTTAGATATTTTCAAAAAGTGGCCAGTTAGACTTTTCTTGATTAGTTACACCTATTATTTGTTGATGGACGTCCTAAAGAAATTGAGAAACTCACTAAGTAAAATAAGTCCTATATTGCTGGTGATCGTAAGATGCTTAGTATTTAAAGGAAGGGGTTAATGAACTGAATTTGTTACTACCCTGCTACAAATGTAGAGACACGTAGATTTAACACTATGTGAATAAAGTAACGACCTTAATACCGATCAGGAAATCATTTGTGACATGCAATTGTATCAGTAAAAGCAACCGAACACCTGATTTTCATCATCATCATCATCATCAGCTTACTATACGTCCCCACCGAGGAGCTCGGAGCCTACCCTAAGTTAAGGGTGATTAGGCCATAGTCAACCACGCTGGTCAAGTGCGGGCTGGTTGACTTCACACATATCTTTGAATTTCTTCTCAGATATGTGTAGGTTACATCACGATGTTTTCCTTTACTGTAAGAACGTCGGATAAATGTACGTATGTAAAATCGAAAATCGAAAAACGCATTGGTACATGGCGGGATTCAAACACAGGACCCGCAGATTGCAAGTCCAGTGCTGGACCACTGAGCCACCGACGCCACCTGATTTTATTTTAATTTAATTTAAGTACTTACTTTTTCGAGACTTTATTAGATCATCTTACAAGCGGGGTAGTTATTCCGAATGTATCTTATTATAGTTATTAATCGCGATGTTTGTGGATAACAATAGTCTTATGTATGGATTGCTCACTCGTTGGTCGCTTCGTTTCTGGTTCTATTCAAATAAAAATATCCGAACTCTAATAGTTGAATAATCAATTAGATAATAAACCGGTATAAAATATTATGATATGATAAACATTAAAGTCTGTTAATAACCTGACTTAATTCCGAAAACGTTTACGTTAGTTTTATTAATAGTTATCATAATGCAGATCTGCGATTCGCGATTAGCGATCTAATGCGAACGCAAAAAGGCATATCGCTACGGCGGGCGGCTCATTCGCATGCAGGCGTGAGGCGACAGATGGCGCACCGCAGCGCCG
>NW_013532766.1:0-599 GCF_000836235.2 Papilio xuthus
GTTACTGCCCCATGCGGGATTTCGAGCGTTCGTTTTCCACGAGGGTTGGAGAGGTGGGAATTCGTGGCTGAGAGTACCGCAGGGGGCCGACGTACCGATCGCTGGGGTTGTTTCGGGCTACGCTTGGGTGCTTTTGGGCACCCGTGGTAGTTAGCGGTATGATCACCGCGGCAAAGAACGCAGGCGGGCTTTCCGAAAGCCTCTAAAAGTGTTTTATCTTTCGGCCTAGAGCACTCCGACGTACCGTGATCTCCTAGGCACTTAACACACCTAGGACGAGCGAAGCAGTTGCGGGCCGAGTGCCCGTACAACTGGCATTTGTGGCACTGACCGGGGAGGCCATTTTTGCGTGGCGGCTCTACTATGAGCCCGCTGAGGCCACAGATTGACTTTACGTCAAAAATGGCCTTCCCTTCAGGCGACAGCTCTAAATGAACCTGCACTAAGTCAATAGGCGATTTTGTTCGCCTATTGGTCATTCGGAAGACGCTAATGACCGGAAATTTCTGATCTTTTAGGGACTGGGCTACGTCTTCTACAGGGATTTCCTTAGGGATGCGTTTTATCACAACTCTAAGGATGCGCTCTTCTGCGAGTGT
>NW_013532767.1:0-568 GCF_000836235.2 Papilio xuthus
AGAAATGTTTGTGTTTTATCCTAAACCACTGCACAGATTTAAATGAAACTTTAGTAGGGTGTTCTCACACGACGGCTGAATAGTTTGGATTTAAAAAAAATAAATAAAACATTTTTTTAAAATTTTTTAAGGCATTTCGATTTATTTCTCGTATTTCTTTTCTTTTTTTAAGTAAGACTTAACGTATGTATGTATATGAAAAGCAGGCATAATAGAATAATAAACTAGCACAGAAATGCAGTTTTAGAAGAAACAACTGCTGTACATAAAATCTTCTGCAAGTTACGACCCTTACCCGGAAAACTTACCCGTGTATGATACACGCGAAGTTTCACTGTACGAGAAGAAAGAGTATAAACTTATATGGAAACAAAATACTTTTTCCATTGTAGAAGGAATTTACTTTTCCATTTTCTAAGAATGTTTTTCATCTGTATTATGAATATCTTTAAAATTTATTTATACATTCCAATTTTCCATCACTACTTTCGTATTGAAATGACATATTATTGTTTTAAAACTCATTTGTTTCTTTACATATATATATATATATATATATATATATATA
>NW_013532768.1:0-679 GCF_000836235.2 Papilio xuthus
TCGACCCGAACGGGACAATGGAGGCCGCCCCCGCATCACGGCCCCTGCAAGCAACATCCAGTGGAGCGACCTCCGTGGAGGAGATCTGTCGCGCAGTGATGGTCCAGGTCGGCGGGATGATGAACGCCCGCCTGGCCTCACTGGAAGACAGACTCCTCCCGGAGAGGAACCTGCGGCCGCCTCTAGCGGCCGACAAGAAGAGAGGCGAGAACAGCTACGCTGCCAAAGTCGCCCGGCAGCCACCCCAAGCGACTGCTCAACCCGGCCCCAGCGGCACTCAGCGCAGGGCCCCACCGACGCCTCAACAACAACGCCCGTCGGGTCCTGCTCAGGGCCGACCCAAGACCCAGGAGACGTCCTCTCCCCCTAGCGGAGGGAAAGAGAGGAAGAAGAGGAGGAAAAAGAAAAAGAAGAACAAGAAGGACTCGCCACCCGGGCAGCAGCAATCGCTGCCCGCGGTTGGCGAGTGGATAAAAGTAGGCCCGAAAAGGCGGCCTCAGGAGAAGAGGGGCGTCGACAGACTCCACGCGCCTCGGTCGTCGGCGGTGACCATCACCCTGCAGCCGGGCGCGGTTGAGAGCGGCGTCACCTACGCCAGCGTCATCGCCTCGGCTAAGGCGAGGATCAACCCAGCGGACTTCGGAGCCCAGGGCGTTCGCCTTCGGAAGGCTGCCAACGG
>NW_013532770.1:0-1483 GCF_000836235.2 Papilio xuthus
GCGTTATTTTAGGGTTTTAATGTTCCATCATAAGTAAGTTTTAATTAGTCTAAGTTCAACATTCTTCATTCAAAAAACAAATGATAATTGTATTAATGCTTGCGTCTGAGTAGAAAAAAATGGCATACT
Organism: Papilio xuthus; assembly: GCF_000836235.2. Classification (NCBI taxonomy): domain Eukaryota; kingdom Metazoa; phylum Arthropoda; class Insecta; order Lepidoptera; family Papilionidae; genus Papilio; species Papilio xuthus. The sequence continues at coordinate 130 of NW_013532770.1, forward strand.
TGCTGTCACCCACGACCCCGTTTGTGCAGAATTAAAAAAAAATAATTAGTAGCCTATGTGTTCTTTCTAATCGTCTACATCTATACCAAATTTCAGCGAGATCGATGCATTCTTAAGATACCTTCTAACCTACATCCATCCATCCATCAAGAAACAATAATAAGAATAGATTCATTTCTGCAAAAACTGAAGGTAATAATAACAAAAGAAAAACAATAAGACTCCAATATTGATTCCGTCATGTGACTTTGTATGGACGACTGATCCAGATATTACCGGAAAAAACTAAGAGATCTGATCGAGTAATTCATTTCAGCACAGAAGCAATTATTGACACAATTATGCTTAAGGTCAAGTTCCATTAACTTGCTTGAAACAAACAAAAGAATTTAAGGTGGGTTTCGAACACAGGTTGTGTTCCATTTTTGAAATAAATCAGCTGTTGCCCACGATTCCGTCCACGTGTAAATAAAAAAAACATAAATACATACGTATTCCAAATTTCATCAAGATCCTTTCAGCCGATATTAAGATATCTTCAAACAACGATCAATGGACCTTTGATGAATCACTCCGTCCCTCTAAATATTTGCATTTATAATATTAGTAAGATGTATATTTGATGGTTTGAGTGTTGGACGTAGTTGGAACAAACGTTTGCGACCAATTTGCAATTCAGAGCATTCTAAGTTAGGATTCGCCGGAGAAACCAAGCGCTCGCTTTAATAATTTGATTGGCTTATAACCATAATTGACCGGGTCAATGGGATAATATTCGAAATAATAAGATCACTCGGCTGATTCTGGATTTAAACGGGTGAAATATGAACCCGGATGATTACGTAAGCGGGAACGTGTTCTCTTTATTGGAATACGAGAATTTAGGGCTCAGATTGTGAACTCACATATGATTTCAAACTCGTTTATTTACAGTAGAGGACGTTAATTCTCATGAGAAATGAAATTGGATGTCCAAAAAAACTTGTTACACCTTACTTCGATGGTGTCCAGTGTGACGAACAACTAATTAAAAAAAAGTTACTGAACTAGTTTAGAGAAAATTACGTAAGTATTACGTTACTAAAAAATCAGTTTTTTTGCTACAAAAAATTTCGTCGAATTAAGGGTTAAAGCAACATAACGTGCTAAATTATGTTTCTCATCGTAATAATTTGCTTGTTTGTCTGTACGTAACAAAATATTCAAGTCTCAGTCTGTGCAATATTGCTCCATATTTTCAAATCATACTCAATTTCCTGACTTCCGTTTGATATCAACGTTTCATTCCATTTTCCATTTAGTGCCTTTCACGGTACAGTTTCAAATTGGCAATCCCCCCCCCCCCCCCCCCCCC
>NW_013532771.1:0-627 GCF_000836235.2 Papilio xuthus
GTCGCATAAAATGTACGCTGGCTTGAGGCGGTCAATGGAGACTGTTACTTCCTTCCCGTTAATTAGTAAAGTAAAAGATTTGTCATTTCTAGAAACGACCTTGTGAGGACCGGTATACGCAGGTTGTAATGACGCCCGCACCGCGTCTTCACGCAGGAAGACGTGATCAGTACTGGCAAGGTCCTTAAAAACGAAAACACTTTTGCTACCATGTCGCGAGGCTGGTGTTGGGCTTAACTGTTGCGCAAAAGCTCGCAATCGAGCGATGAAGTCACTGACATCAGTTGTACCGCTACTTAATGGGTCGAAAAATTCGCCAGGTAACCTTAGAGGCTCCCCGTAAAGAAGTTCAGCCGACGACGCGTTCAAGTCTTCTTTAAACGACGATCGTATCCCTAACAATACCCACGGCAAAGACTCGGTCCATTTTTGTGGCGCATGGCACATTATGGACGCTTTTAACTGCCTATGGAAACGTTCAACGAGACCGTTAGCTGCTGGGTGATAAGCAGTCGTACGCTTGTGCTGAAATCCGGCTATTTTCGCGAGGTGTTGAAATAAAGCTGACTCAAACTGTCTGCCGCGGTCTGTTACGATGTCCGTCGGGCAGCCAAAACGAGATATCCA
>NW_013532772.1:0-950 GCF_000836235.2 Papilio xuthus
GTCACAAAAAAATGCATACCCTGTAATTAAAACCAACCCCCAAAATATTTTCAGTCACATGCAAGATGGCAACTGGCAATTTGTAGTTATTTGCGAGTTTAAACACTCTGAACATATTCTCTTACAACATAGGCAAGCAGATTTTTCTTTACAATAGAAAATTACAAATAAAATAATATATTTTTTACATATACACACATGGACCCACCTACTAATTTCAGACACATCAGTTTATGGCTCTATAATTCCAGTGATTGGCACACATTTTCTGATCATCACTGACCGTCTCTCAGGAAGGGGGAAACCGTGTATATGTGCACCTACAACAAACAAACAGAATGTGATTTCCTGTCAAGTATAGGAACTGATATGTAAAATGTATTAGAAGTAGGGCACCATTCAATATGATAACCGGAAAGAATAAATCACTGTGGTGCTAAAAACTACACCAAAATACGAAAATATTTAAATGTTTAAATGAGTCTGACGTATGGGAATAACATGAAAATTTTTATTGAATTGTAACTTACCATAATCAGTCCATCTAAAACACAGTTGCATACAGCGTCGTTTTTCACGAAAACACATTTTAATTAAAAACAAAATGAATGAAACAACATTTAACTAAGAATACAAGAACAGAAATAGAAATACGAAAAAACGTAGCGGTTTGATGACACATGAATGTCTCGATGACAGAAATGATGCTTCTTCTCAGCCATGAGATGAAATGATGTTTACCATTATATAAAAGGTGGCGCCACTTTCCATACAAACCGTCCTTCTTCTAAGTTTCCACCCCCTGCTTGAAGGCACACTACTCAGCAGGCACGCGAAACTCTATTAGTCTATGGTACAAATTGAACGCAAACGGAGATCCTCCATCTTGAAAATTGTGTCTATCCCACTCATAAGTTTCTCTATAATTTTTGGGCTGTTTAAAAAAAAAA
>NW_013532772.1:1238-1914 GCF_000836235.2 Papilio xuthus
GGATTAAGTGTATTATAATTTTGAGAGTTAGAAAGCTGATGTTTTCTTCTGAGAAGATTTCCAAGAACCATGTGGTAATTACATTGTGTTTTTTAGTATTATATTTTGTATTTTTTGTTGTTTTGACGATTATTCTATCTCACTACATATCATATAAAGTATCAATGACTATACTTGATATTTTATGTACGTAAATAAATCTTATTCCATATTTACGTTAAAATGTTGCTAAATGTTATTACTTAGTAAAAGTCAATGAAATGAAAGTTCGCTTTGAAATTGTATAGAAGTTCTAAATAACATAAAAGGTAATGCTTTATAAAACCGAATAAAGCCAAATTTCCATTACATATGTCTTAAACGATAGGGAATATTCTTACACTGTTTTGGAAGTTTTTTTTTTGGAGTCGTAACGTAAGTTGAAAAAAAAACCAAGAAAACTACATAGGATAAGTTAAGTTTGGAACAATAGAAAAGCGCAGGATAAGTAAAGCTAGGTTTATAACATGTAATAAAACACCAAAAGCAAACTGGAAAGGTTAGGTTTGGAACATTTTTAATACCATAAAAAAACATCGAAAAAGCGAAAATATTTTCTATTATAACATGTTATTTTATAAAAATTGTGAGTGTCAGCATACCTGTTACAAAACTGAAAACATATGAAACAATTTTA
>NW_013532773.1:0-653 GCF_000836235.2 Papilio xuthus
TTACGCTTTTATTTTGTGAAGAGAAAAAGGGAAGTTAGATTAAATTACTGTGACTATGATATTATCATTGAATTCTGATTCCATAGTAGCACCACTATCTAACTTTCGAAGTTTATTGTTTAAAATATACAAAAGAATTACCTTTTTCTCCTCTCGTTTTCCGAAGATTGTTCATTACCCATGTTGTAGAACACAAGGTCACCCTTTAATCTTTTATACGATTGCTTTTATTCTTTAATATTTTTTCTATTAAAAATTCTTTGTTGCTAATATAATAGCAATATTGAGTACTACTTTAATCAATTACTAAAATTAGAATGCACTTTAGTTTCTTCTACATAAACTTGATAAATGGCGTCACTTGAAGTTTGCTTGAAATGTTAAAAACACCGCGCCATAGACAAATTTTCTCTATTGCTCTTTTCAACTCTTATAGAGGTAAGAATAATTTTAAATGTGTGATAGATTTATGTAAATGCCTGTACTTTATCAGAAATAACGTGAAAGAAGTAACAACAATATTCTAAGAGATTTAACGTATAACCATTGCTTAGAAACCTAGGCTTTCGGCTTTGGAACTTGGTATCAACTATAGCAGTAGTCGAGTAGTAGCTTCCATCTTTGGTATAACTCTTTGTTTCATACATTATCTA
>NW_013532774.1:0-553 GCF_000836235.2 Papilio xuthus
TAAACAGGAGTATGTACGTACATGTATTTCAAATTGCATTGTTATATTTGCTATATTTACCCTATCCAATTAAACTGTTGTGTAGCAAATAAACGTGTTCCTATTAGAGTCATATGAAGTGTTTAGGATTGCGCTATGAGATATTTTGGTATCAATTTTGGTTGCATAATTGAGTTTTAATTTAAATTAGTTAAATTAAAGTAAGCTTTATTTTTTATTTCATTTTTGAAGGGTGAAGAAATCAAAATAAAAAAGTTTTTTTTAAATTGTTTTTAGTACTGTAATATTTTATTGCAATTGAGAAAATAAATCAATGAATCTTACTGAATTAAGATTAAGAATTATGAGAAATACAAGATAACAAGATTTTCTTTATTATTTTTTATGCGTGTTTATTTTAAATCTTGAAAGTTTTCGCCTATCCCCGATGATTGATTCGATTCCCTTCTAGTGAGAGGTTATTCGTGTCGGCCGATAATTAGGGTTGGGATAAATTGGATCGGGATAGGTGAAGGCCGAAGTGGATCGTAAGGATTGAAATGAAAATGGAAAA
>NW_013532775.1:0-1075 GCF_000836235.2 Papilio xuthus
CGACTTGACTAGTTTTCCTATCTATTTACAGCTCTAAGTGTTAGCCTAGTTAAAATAAAATAAAAAGTAAAAAATAAAATAATTAATAATTTAAAAAATAAATAAATCCAAAAATAATAAAATAATTAAAATCTCAAAAGTTTCCAAACTCTCAAATGTAAAATGTTAAAATGTAAAATGTAAAATATAGTTAAAAGACTAAAATAAAAATTTAAAAATTTAAGAAATTTTTTCAAAGTTAAGTTTGAAAATCCAAAAAATCCAAAATTCCCTGGAATTCCGGAAACCCAAAATCCCAAGCAATTGAGGATCAAGAATTTAAAAACTCAAAATTTCAAAATTCCCAAATTCTTAAAAGTCAAAAAATAAAAATAAAATTCAATTAAAATTGGAGTTTGGAAAGTTTCAAAATTTCAAAGATCAAATTTAAAATTTAAAAATTTAAAAATTTAAAATTTAAAAAGTTAAAAATAATTAAAAATATAAAAATTTTCAAAAATTTAAAACTTCAAAAATAATAATAATAAAATAAAATTTTAAATTTACAATTAACTTATTATCTAGGCTTAAAACTCTTAGAACTATATCACAGATTGTCTGTTTAAAATAATACTAATAATAATAAAAAGTTAAAAAACAAATTTAAAAATTTAAATAAAACAAATAAAATGACTAAGTAGAAAACAATAACAAAGTCGTCAAGTCGTTAACCTATGAACCTATAAACTACTGACCTACTTCTCCACGCTCCGATATCGATATTGTATGCTAATGAGGAGCGTGGGAAACTCAATAAGCGCCGGCGTCAAGCTATTAAGCGCCGGCGGCAATTAACGCGGGCGCCACCTGGCGCCAGTCAGGAATGTTGGCGCCGCAGTAGGATCGGCGGCGACGGCGTGCGAGCGGTGCAGCTGCGCGATGACTAAACTTGTTTACGCGTTTTCGAACCGAGTTTACGTAATTTAATTTCAAATTTAGGTACCCTAAATAATCGTTTTTTTCGAACCGTTTTTTTTGGTCTATATTGTTCGTGCCACTTAAAAAATATGTCCTACACAATAAAAACTACACTTAA
>NW_013532776.1:0-3775 GCF_000836235.2 Papilio xuthus
AACTACTACAACTATTATACTACAATGGAACGAATTAAACTCCTGTGTAAGGCATTCGTTAATGTCAAGTAAAACATGTGACCACTTTGCTGCAATTAATTCGTTTGCGGCGGTACTTGCGTGTCTGTTACATTTAAGCTAAATGCTTAGCCTTAGCACGTAAGTCACTTAAACAGTTAACGCTACTTACCAATTTATCGACCGACATACAAATCGATTCCTCACGTGTTATATTAAGAAAAAGTGTTTTTGTACTCCATCTTTTACTATTGCAATAATATAATATTTCGTTTGACTGGAATGTTTCCCAATTCTCAGCTAATCGATGGTGTTTCAACGTAATATATCAAGGATATATGTCATGTATGTGTTGCATTGTACAGAGATCCTGCGCAGTGTGGCCACTGAGCAATACATAGTATTGTGAGCGTTACAAGTGCTGTCTACTCACACACAATGCGGCGCAATCAATCGACAACATGCGCTGCGCTCGCAGGAACAAACCCACTTCCATAAGAATAATGTAAAATACCTCAGCTTATTGAGGATATCGAATAGTAATTTCATGTTGAGTCAATATCAAATGGCTCGTCATATTGAACTGCTGCCACTAATAAATAATGTTATATGAATGATGCGAATGTTTTACCTCCGAGTTTTATGATGCAGCTCACTCAGATGCCGTAAACTAGACGTCAAGTGCACGGTACGGGTAACGCGCCAGGTAACACGTACAAGTTTGGAAAATAAGATAAATTCGCCGATATAGCGAAGCGAACGCTGCCCATAGAGGATATTTCCACTTCTTCTGTGTCTTCACCACCACTTAATCTACATCACTGTCCCATCCTTTCCGTATAAGGATGGTAGGACTAAAATTCTACTTTACGCACGCACTCTCGTCATATAGAACGCAGAATTACTTGCACTTGGCGACTGTATTCGTGTGTCTCCTGCATGTGGTCTACACTCCCAAGTCAATGCTATTATTTGACAGTAATCGCATTTTTATTTGTCATCTTTTGTCTTGATTTTTCATATAAACATGTTTAGTGTAGAAAAGCTTCCATAATCCAATATTAAAAGTTTGTATAATATTACATTTTGTGTTTGAGGCGAGAGGAAAACCTAGTGAAAGGCGCAGCGTCGCGAGCTCCGACACGTAAACAGTTTATGCTAAATTTGATATTGAATAAGCAGGGAGCTGGCGGCGCGCCGCCGGACTATGTCTCTCCTCAAAACGAACTACAAGAAAAGTAAATAAAATTATAGACTATGAAATTTTTAATAAATAAATATCATATTATTACTCTATAAGTTCTATAAATAGCCGGTCATGCCGCGAAGCTCGTAGATTATGTGTACGATTGAATGATAGTTTATTACAACCCAACAACAAATGGTTTATTTAAATCTAGTAGTATTATAATATTATTTGAGATAATGTGGTTTCGGAGCAATAACGTTGTATCACACTGAGCACTGAGCACAATCAATGCACCTTTAATTTCTCCAGCTGCATCTACATCGTGTATTAACTCTCAATTTCCGCAATTACATCAATATTTCTTTGACAATTTTACATGAATTAAGTACGATTGAAATTGTCAAATGAACAACAAAAACATTTGATCACATAAAGAATATTTTAATACGTGTAAAATTTTATGTTCTTTCTTTTATATGAATTATATTGTGGTTAAGTAAATAACAATCATCTTTGAAATCTGTACTATCTTATATATTCAAAAAGTTCTCTACCTTTTGTATAATGTTGTTACTCTTTCCAAACTAATCCAGTAACAAAGAATTTACGTCACGCGCGCAGATATATTTACTACAAATATCAGATCAACGAACTTCATGTTTATTGACATAACCTAAAAAATAAATTCCATTTCAATATAACTAATGTATTGAGGATTTATGAGTTCAATTATTTTAGATTAATTCAATGTTTATAAAATTAAAATAAGTATGTTTATTTACTCAATGGACAAGCTAATTATAATAATAAATAAAGGTAATTTGATACTATTTGCTGTGCGCCGGTGGGGGCGGGGGGGGGGGGGGGNGGGCACCGATGTAACTTATAGCTCAGATGGGAAATCTGCGTCGCCGCCGCCAACTTCATTGTTAAATTATAATTAAATATTTATATTGTGACTGAATATTTTTGAATTTCTTAAAATAACACAACAGCATTACTTTATTAAATGTACATGTTTAAATTTATCATCAAATTAGCAATTACCTCTGGTAATAATACCCATAAATTACATAAATAAATATACTTTTGAAAGAGAAAATTCATATATTTTTTAGTTGAAAAGCCTATGCTTACATAAAGTTACGAAGTTTGTCATATTATTATTTCATTGAATTCAGAGATAAATACAGTGGTAGTTATGTGAAGGTGTGTGTGCATTAACATTCAGGCGGCAGAGCTGAGCCTATTGTGCGAGTCGCAGCAGTTATCACGTTGCGGAGGAGAGGAGGGGGCGCTGCGAGCGTCGTGTGCATTCCGCTGCAACTGCTTCTCAATTAACATTTCACTACTATTTTTTTCTTCATTCATTTAAAGGTGTCTAAATTATGCAAAGATTTATAACCTAATAAGTTTATTTATTTAATATCATAAAGGTTATTTAAAAGATTGTGTAATATAGCGTCGGGCAGAGTAGTGAGAAGGTGAAGGGCGGATTAATTTGGTGGAACAGCGTGATCGAGCGCAAAGTGTTGTAACAAAGAAATAATGAAAGTTAATATAAATGGTTATCTTAGCGGAGTTTTTTTTATTAATATAAAATATTGTGTTATGATTTAAGTGTAAACTCTAAAGCGTTAATAAATATTAAAAAATATTCGTTCTAAACATGAACAGCCACAATGGGAAGAGTTTTATGTCTAAAAATATGTACAGAAGTGTTGTGTAATTCCGAGCGTATTTTCAACTCAAAAACAATAAGAGAAAGTGATAACAAATGATAAATGTTTGTTGGAGGAACTCTCGCAGATTACTCTTCTCTGCTAAACTTTTTAATGGCGGATCGCGAAAAGTTAAAATTATACAACAACTGATCAAGCATTTTCTTACTTCAGTTTCAAATCAAACATTAGTTTAAGTTATATTCTCACAACTAAGAAATAAAATATTTATAGTTTACATGTGGAAAATTCTTTAATTAATTTGACTGACACTTGAAGATTAACTATTTAAAATGAACACAAGCAATTGAAACTTTGTGTAATGTATTCAATTACTAATATTTAAAACATTGTTATATATATAACGAAATATTTTAGAAATTTTAAGTTACTAAAATAAAGGCTGGGCAGAAGATAAGTATGTAGTCGGATGCAAGATACGTGGCGTGTTGCGGTGCGGTGCGGTGCGGCGCGGTGCGGTGCGGTGCGGTGCGGTGCGATGTGTTGCGGTGCGGTGCGGTGCGGTGCGGTGCGGCGGTCACCGGAACACATTAGTACGGCCCAGAAACCACAGTGAGAACGTGCGCTAACGAAGGTCTTGCACTTACCGCATCACGACACTCCTCTGTCTCCTCATACGTGTCACCTTTTAATAAACTTTAAAATCATACGTCATCTTTTTCAACGTTATTTTCTATCTTATTTACATTTCTAACTAAACTTGCCAACATATGTATAGATCTAATAAGCTTTATTAAATTATATTATATTTAATTAATAACTGTTTTTTCCTCCCACTATTATGTCTAACATAAATAATAACTAAGTGGCATTTACTTGTAGTGGA
>NW_013532777.1:0-1264 GCF_000836235.2 Papilio xuthus
TAAGCAAGCTCATCAGGTAATAAGTTCAATTTAGATAACTTTTTTAATCTATACTATAAAAACAAGGCTCTTCACTTTATAAAACCAAATGATTTGTTTTATTCTGTCATTTAAATTCAGTTTTGTTTCCCAGGATTGTGTTAAAACAAAAGCTTTGTACTCTGTGATGGCAGTTCGTCAAATTGGTAAAGCGGAAGCTGTGGATATTATAGAAAAGGTGTTTCCGAAATGTTATGCTGATTTAGAACCAATAGGTAGACGGATCAGACGCAATTCAGATGATATGCTCCGAGCATTCAAAGAGGCTGCATATTATGGTTATGAATAACACTGGTTTGTAATAAGTAGATTATAAGTAGAAAACGAAATAAAAAAGAATTTCAAGATTAAAATAATGTCTTTTATTTCATTATTTCACCAATTATTTACAAGTTTATTGCCTAATTTAAACATAATTCTAGAACATTTTGGTATTTAACTTTAGTTTAATACGTTTAAAATAAAAATGTGCGTTTTAAATAAAAAATCATTTCAACAACACAGATATTTACTAATAATAAAAATATATTTATCTATAGTCTGGATCTCTGAGTTAAAAGATAATTACGCTAATAAGTTACTAATTTGTTGTCAATTGATGATTTTTGACAGATCGATGTTATTGACGCGCACATTTTTATTTGAAACGTTCTAAAGGATTTTATATTTAATTTCAAAAGCAATTTAATTCTTATAAGGCACAAATAGTAATATTATATGGACGAAGTTTCAATCTTACTTTAGTTAAAATGTATGCATTTCTGAAAATAATATTAATTTGATATCCAATTTTATATTACTTTTAAGATAATTAGATAACAATTCGATAAATACATAACGTATATCACATTTTGTGCAGTAAAATGATTTGTGCTAATAGTTATTTATGGTTGTAATTATTAAATAATGACTAGATCTTTAGCTTCATATTATACTTGTAAAGCTAACTAAGTGATTGATATAAAATAGCATAACAACTTATTAAAATTATCAACTTTTTCTTTAATCCAACTGCTGTTTTAAGACAGCATTTCACCGTTGAGTAACGACACTTCACGGTAAATTTACAAAGCAGCACACCTGTACAAAATAATGTTGCCATCTCTCACATTGGTTATGACAAACTGAAAAAAAAATGTCTGGTTAGGTGTTTCTGCAGCGGAACTCTATGGTACACTCAAAATAACTTGAGTAAATGATGACAATTTAATGGCGATTATTTTGA
>NW_013532778.1:0-621 GCF_000836235.2 Papilio xuthus
GTTCCGGCCTCCCTGTATTCTCGAATGACTTAAAAGAAGTCATAAAAATTTCGAGAGATGAAGGGGTACTCAAAATTCTTGAAAACAAGCAATATCCTATAACTCAAACAGGATTTGACGATATATTATTAAAATTTGTGAATATCTATAGATCAAACAATCCTGTGATAAGCTGGTCTAATATATTACAGAGTATTTGAAGTATTTTGAGATAGCGCCAATAAATCTTCAGCTTAATAAATGAAGTGGAAGATATTAATTTTTTATATCAGTCCATTTATTGGGCGAGAAATCTAAATTTGCGTACCGTTTCCTCTTCCTTATTGTTTAAAAACATTTCAATATGTTTGAAGAAGACTTAGTCAACTATATTTATTCTATGTTAATCCGACATGGTTTAAATATAGGATTTATTCACCGTAACAAGCCTTTTGAAAACAAAAGCTTGTTATGTGTAATAGATTTTGAGGGTGGGCATACTGGCCCCAAAGTTCGATCTTCATTGTTGCAACTTTTAAAGGAAGAACAGAAAAATTATGCATTGACTTTCAGTGGTCCTAAGAAAAAATGGACAACAGACGAACAAGTAAAATTACTTAATGGTATTATGAGGTACGGGAA
>NW_013532779.1:0-556 GCF_000836235.2 Papilio xuthus
TTGTCGCTCCTATTCCGTGCGACTCTCCTTATTTATTTACACCTTATCTGTAGATAGAAATCAATCAATATTTACTTATTTACAAACAGACAAAACAAGACAAACATACAAGGTAGATAAATAATATGATAAATAAGAATAACTTATAACTAATGTGGTAATAACCAGAATTACTTAAAGCGAGGTATAATAAACTAAACTTAAACTCAAACTTAAGCCTAGACTACACTAGACCTAAATCTAAACTTAAGCCTAGAGGGTAATATATATATGTACATACAGATTTCTATTTACACGGTCTACGCCTGGCGGATAAATGCGCGCCGGCGTCGACCTGCCCTTCTTTGCCGGAGAGGGGCGGATTCCGGATCGGCCTCGCGCTCCCTCTCGGCATTCTCCTTTAGAGTCATCACTCGCTCCGAGAACTCGTGGAATGTCTTCCACGCGTCCTCGGATTGGAGGATCACGGTGATGACCTCTGCGAGTGATGGTGCGTCAAATCCAGTGATATTGGCAATGGGTCGCCTCTCAGCTTCCCATGCCGGACAGTCAAATA
>NW_013532780.1:0-221 GCF_000836235.2 Papilio xuthus
GCACTAGCCTCTCACCAATGCTGGCCACGTGTTCTGACTTTGCCTTGGCAATCACTCTTTTGAAGTACCTGGAGGCAGAGTTATACTTCTTTTTAAGCTGGCTGGTATTTACATCCCTAACTGCTGACGCCTCAGCCCAGGCTCGATAACAATCCTGCTTGTAGCGCGCGGCTAATTTGCAGGACTTACCAAACCAGGGCCGAGAACTACCCCCGATAGGC
>NW_013532780.1:407-617 GCF_000836235.2 Papilio xuthus
GAGATAGGCACTGAGGTCCGGATCAGGCAGTGGTCCGACGAGCCCAAGGGGGCGTCGACAGAAACCTGGTAGCTGTCCGGATGAGAGGTCAGCAGAAGGTCCAACAGGGTAGGCGTATGATCTGCCACATCAGGGATTCGCGTGTGCGCGGCGACCAGCTGCGTCAGATCATAAGACAAGGCAAAGTCGTGGACAGATCTCCCCGCATGG
>NW_013532781.1:0-614 GCF_000836235.2 Papilio xuthus
TTATAAAAAAAAAAAAAAACATATAGTAGGGCAGTAAAATCTCGATGAAAGGGTTTATTGACGACTTTACTATCATAATTTTTTTCGTTAACTAATTTACATCACAGCCACACGTGATTTCGGTGATAATAAAAATACAAACAAATGGCTGGTTTCATTTACCCTGCACGAGACAATGGCAGATATTTCTCTGGCTAAGTAATGAGGTGCGCTGTTCCAGTGACGTCATTGTAAAGCATGTCTTACATTTGTAAAAGCCAGTGCACATTACACACCAGTGTTCTTAGCTTTTATAAAGAACGCTAGCATAACAATCTCATTATCATTAAGTAAACATGTGGATCTATGCCAAATGACAGCACTAACAATTTTATCTTACTTATATTAAAAATGCGAATGTTTGAACGTATTTTCGTAACGACTCAACGGTGTGTAAGAACATGGAGGCTACTTATTAAGTTTTTTTAATTACGTGCGGACATATTCGTAGGCGACAGCTATATTATTCTAAAAATTGAGCGCACAAGATTTTATTTAATAATCTGTGTCTGTTGCCGACAGATACGGAACTTTTTACACTTTTTTATTCTTAATTGTTATATTTTTGAATTTAG
>NW_013532782.1:0-327 GCF_000836235.2 Papilio xuthus
TTTTGCAAAAAATTTTCCAAAAATGGGTCCAAAAATACCGGTTTTTTTGCTATATCTCGGGTATTCCTGAACCGATCCTGCTGAATTTTCGTTTGAAATGCATGATCGGCTATACAAACATTTTAATGAAAGAATGAAGTCTCTAGCTTCAGTGGTTTTCTCATAATCGGTATTTCAACGAAAAAAAAGTGCCAATTTTTGACCCTCAAAAACCGGGTTTTGGATATAACTCGGTTATTCGGGAACCGATTTCGCCGAATTTCAATAGCAACTACATGACCGACTATACAAACATTTTAAGGGTAGAACGAATTTTCTAGGTCAAGT
>NW_013532782.1:353-536 GCF_000836235.2 Papilio xuthus
TTCTCAGAAACTTGATTTCAACGACGGACAGACGGACAGACGGACATCGCTTAATCGACTTTTCTATTGATGCTGATTCAGAATATATATACTTTATAGGGTCGGAAATGAAAATTGTGGAAATTACAAACGGAATCACAAACTTATATATACCCTTAACCAGGGATGGTGAAGGGTATAAAA
>NW_013532782.1:782-1071 GCF_000836235.2 Papilio xuthus
GTCACATTTCTTAAAAACCGGTTTTACTATATCTATTATATATAAAACGATATCGAAATTTTTAATTTGTATTTTTTAATGACCATGTTTAACAATATTATCAGCTTTGGAGCAAAATAAATTTCTTTAAAAAGTCTTCCAAAAAGGCCCCAAAAAAATACCGGTTTTGAAAAACCGGTTTTCGCTATGTCGTGGCTATATATAGCCTGACACCAAAAATATTATTTTTTGCCCCCTAATAAGATTAGCTTTTTATAAAATGTACTTTTCTGCACCAAAATGCGATGTA
>NW_013532783.1:0-793 GCF_000836235.2 Papilio xuthus
GGCGCGCACACATATGTAGATAACACTTGTACGTATAGTTTCCGCGCGTACCATTCTTAAAACCAGCAAAGACAATCCACGCTCCGCCCACTCACTTCACCCGCGATGGTCTGACCTAATTGTTGTTAACTTTATTTAAATTTCTTTCTACCCTACAGCGAAAATTATAAAAAAATTGTCGAGCAAAATTTTACATTACCAAATTTTTACTGGTTATGAAAAAATAACCCCGTGATTGAAAAAATTAAAAAAAAGTAGTCTGAGATTCGAACCGGTAAACTTACATATTACGGCAAACATACTAGAATACTGCGCCAAACTAGTATTATATATATTGTGACAAGGCAAAATTTGATATTAGTTAATACGTATCTGTCATATTCGGCGTGACAAACTTTTACATTTAAGCGTTATGACAGGAGAAGAAAAATAACGGGTTGCCCAGTAAGTTCGTGCCGCTTTATAAGGAAAATTGAAACCCTGTTCTCTTAAATTTTTGGAAATGTTTTTAAATTATATTGGTACGACTCTATACCTAAAACGTCTTTTATTATTGGATAAAATTTTAAAAATTAGTTTTTATCTCAACCAATGAAATGAAATTATTCACAATATAGAAATTTTTGTGACGTTTGATAATGGTGGAAATCCGATAATGAATCCACTTCAGCTACAGTCTATTGTAAGATTTATATCGAAAATCAGAACAAACTTTCCGGACAACCTATAATGTTAATACAAAGTGTCAAATGAATGTAACAGAAGTAGTTTATTCCAAATTGTATCACAATTA
>NW_013532784.1:0-963 GCF_000836235.2 Papilio xuthus
TAGCTCGTCTTCATTGACAGTGAAGTGGGTCAAGCGGAACGCGACTAAATAAATTAACTGAACGACTACACTGTTGAAGATGACTCGATGGCTACAAATTAAAGACTTTATTCAAACTTTGTAGAACAAAGAACTAAGGTATTCCTTCATGTATATATTTTATCCTTATTGCAATATGTGTACCGAAATAAAAATCTCGTTAAATTTATTTTTAAAGGTCACACAAATGTTTATTGTAGTCGATAAAAATACGAATTGTGTGGGGATTCAATGTAAGTTCAGTTTATTTAATGTAAACAAACAGCAAGACTGCGCTGTGGCGGCGTGGGCGCGTAACCTCCGTCAGACACATGTTCACAGTTCACACATACCACGCTGGCTTCCTTTTTTATTTATTTAAAAACATTTAAAAAAACACGCGACAGTAAAGTCTTTAATATTCCTGGTTATAATTATTTGTTTCTATTATTAATAAACATTGCACACGTGCGATTTAATCATAAAGTCTGTTTATGATGGTAAATGAAAATTTGGGATTTTTATGTGCGCCACAGATGTACCGACCCACAAAAACATAAACTATATTACTAGAACATATATTTAACATAAATAGGAATGTTCGAATCACAATGAAACGGGCTTTGGGTAATTTTCTCAAGTTATTGCAATTATTTCTATTTTTTGTTAACATTTTTAGTTACAACAAAGTATGCGAAGTAGATTCAATTATGGCATTAACCTGCTCACATTTCAATCTCATGAAAAAAAAAATAATATTTATTTTTATACTAACCGTCCATTTTGTGTTGGAGAGGATTGTCTCGGTGTGGTGGAGTTGGTGATGACTTGTTCTTGAGAGAACTTGCGGAAAGTGACAGGCGAGAGCGGAGCGTGCGGTGGGGGCGGCGGCGAGGGCGAGGGCGGCTCAGGGCTGGCAGGGCAATAGGCGCGCCGCACCAGCTC
>NW_013532785.1:0-1079 GCF_000836235.2 Papilio xuthus
GATAATTCAATATTACTTTAAAATAGTGTAAGAACGGTATACATATGACCTTGTTATTTGTACAATGAAGGTAGTTGCAATATTAGTAGGCGTTTATCTAAAATAAACACACCGTACATGAGTAATTTATTCATTATTTGTTACTCTCTTAAATTTAAACATTACTAGTACTTACCTTCTTCTGCTGCTCCATCATTAAGTACATTATTCAAGCGATTTATATCATCAAATTGGGCAACTAACGAAAGCGCAATACTCCCGGAATCCGAGTTATCTGAATTCATTTTGATATTTTCTTGCATTTAATATACACTAAATAACAGAATTACTTAACACTTTACATGTAATATACATTAATCGCATTAATAACATAGAAATTACAAATTGAAAGTTTAAAACAGAAACTATGACAAAATCAAATAACGGCTGTCGAACTGTCGATTCGTGTTGTCGGTTTAATTTCGTTCGTTAAACACAACCATAGACTATGGAACTACTTATCTATTCCATTTGAGCACGGTTTAGGTGTTTATTTAATTTAATTTACAAGTCGGCACTTTAAAAAGGCATTTTTAATTATCTGTAATTAATTTACAAGTTAATTTAATTAATGTGTTTCAATTTAAACATTAAATAAAAGAAAATAAATAAAATTTTAGAACGAAACTCGTGGGACCGTTGACATGACAATGACGTTTAGTGCAGCTTCGGATGTTAATGCCAGAATTTGGGAAATTTCCCCTAATTACGGTAGTATCTATAATCTATACTCGCGGTGGAAATTAGGAAAATTTAAGGGGAATGATAAATGGAAGAATTTTTTTAGATAATCATCATCGTTTTCCTGACCCTATCCTACCCTAACATATGTGTGGTTTGACGTACAAGATCTAATAAATCTTTATATTTTTGCTTAGGTAACTTTTAACGGAATGCTTCGTTGTGATTATTTTGCAGAACAATCATTACCTTAGTTTTTTTCACTTACAAAAATCATTTTTATGGTTGCATCAAACATTTTTAAACCGGAATTGTGGCGGGAATTGTAGGTAGATTTGGCTAAACTCAAGGCACGCATC
>NW_013532786.1:0-598 GCF_000836235.2 Papilio xuthus
GACTGCGGTTCGTCAATTCCTTAAAGATATTAAACTTCCTACTCGTTTTGTTTAAGAAGATATTTAAAAAAATAGAGCTTTCTACCAAGAAATACTACGATCTGTTCTTATATTTGAGATAACTATCTATGAAAACAATCTTTAGATTTCAAGCTCCGTGGAATTAAATTCTATGCTCTTTTTCTTTACTTGTCTGCTGCAAACTTGATCGAATCCTTTACCCATCAATTGTGAGAATTAGCCGTGCCTTATTCTAGGTAAACTGCTTTATTCAAGTTATTTAATAAAAAAATGAATTTATGAACACTTTTATTTTAATTAATATCAGCGTAGAATCAAACATTATAAGATGCTAACATTAGCTATGAAGGTTTGCAAATACGTCGCTGGATACGAGGGGATCCAGCGCCTGAGGCTGAAGGTAGGCCCTCCCCCATAGTGGGAGCTACTTCGGCAGCTGACGCAGGCGAGGTCGCGGACGAAAACGCTAGCGTGACCGTGTCCTTGCCATGATGCGTAGGAGGAACAGAGGGGTTTAGTGGGTATGCTTCCCATCCGGAAGAGAATCCCACATAATTACCGCATGCCCCCCCCCCCC
>NW_013532787.1:0-1461 GCF_000836235.2 Papilio xuthus
TTTTATCATCCAGCTGCTTTATTTCCAAGCATATTAAGGTTGTCATAGAGTATTTTGATAGTTTTAGTAGCAATGTTCTCCTCTAAGCTTTGGAAAAAGTGGAACAGTATAATCTATCTGCGTGTTGTGTGAAATTTAAAAAGGTCTACATATCTTCCAAATTTCATTGACATCCATTAAGCTGTTCTTGATATATTTATTATCAACATCCATCCATCCATAATTTTGTATTTATAATATTAATATCTAAACTAACTCTAGACTAAACTATGCCTGTAATGAAATGAAAAAATGTGTTATACATTGGTTAATCTAAAGTTAATTTAATTTTAGGGTTCCATACCTCCAAAGAAATAAACGGAACCCTTATAGGATCACTTTTTTGTCCGTCCACCTATCTGTCAAATCCCTTTTTTCAGGAACTCGTGAAGGTATCGAGGTGGAATTTATTTTATATAATCTCACATTATATTTTTTATGTTACAGGTTGATTTATTTGAGTCTGAAGTAGAATCACTGTTAGTGGGTAAGAAGAAACGTTTGGATAAGGAGAAGCAGGACCGCATGGAGGAGCTGAAGGTGAAGCTGGAGAAGCACAGGTTCCACATAAAAAAGCTCGAGACGTTGCTTCGAATGCTCGACAACATGTCCGTCGAAGTCGACCAAGTTAGTGTTAGCAATGTTTTATACTATACCATGTTGTTGTTTGTTTATTTACTATGTTGTGCTATGTCAGTTTACACTGCCCAATAGGCATAGAAACATAAAATGCAAAAAAAAAATCATACTAGCTACCGCACGCGACTCCTTATCCCGGGGATTTAAAATAGATAGTAGCCGATTCTCAGACCTACTGAATATGCATATAAAATTTCATGAAAATCGGTATAGCCGTTTCAGAGGAGTATGGTAACTAACATTGTGACATGAGAATCTTACAAATGCGAATGTTCAGATCAATGGATGGATGGATGTTTGTTTGAAAGTATCTCCAGAATGGCTGAACGGATCTAGATAAAATATGACATACATATAGAACGTAGTCTGGACGAACACAAAGGATACTAATTATGTTTTTTTTTAAATCCCCGCGGACGGAGTTGCGGGCAACCGCTAGTTTTATGTATGAAGGAAAAGTATGGCTGAATGAATGTTTTTGTTTATTTGTGTTACGACGATTTTGTAGCGTTTTCGGCAGTGCAAGCTCACTTATCAGTTGGATGTTGCGGTTTCTAATCGCAGTTATATCAATTTTTGTTTATTAAATTCAACCTTTAAACAATTATTTAATAAATTGGTATTACTTTGTTGTTTTAGTATTAGTATTCTTGGTTTTATTAGTAACTAGCTGTCGCCTGCAACTCCGTCCACGTAGATTTAAAAAAAACTTAATTAGTAGCCTATGTGTTCTTCCAGACTATGTTCTGTCTGTGGCAAATTTCATTAAGATCTGTAGAGCCG
>NW_013532788.1:0-1355 GCF_000836235.2 Papilio xuthus
TTTTATCATCCAGCTGCTTTATTTCCAAGCATATTAAGGTTGTCATAGAGTATTTTGATAGTTTGAGTAGCAATGTTCTCCTATAAGCTTTGGAAAAAGTGGAACAGTATAATTTATCTGCGTGTTGTGTGAAATTTAAAAAGGTCTACATATCTTCCAAATTTCATTGACAACCATTAAGCTGTTCTTGATGTATTTATTATCAATATCCCTCCATCCATAATTTTGTATTTAATATTAATAAGATACACTAAACTATGCCTGTAATGAAATGAAAAAATGCGTTATACATTGGTTAATCTAAAGTTAATTTAATTTTAGGGTTCTATACCTCCAAAGAAATAAACGGAACCCTTATAGGATCACTTTTTTGTCCGTCCATCTATCTGTCAAAGGCCTTTTTCTCAGGAACTCGTGAAGGTATCGAGGTGGAATTTATTTTATAGAATCTCACATTATATTTTTTATGTTACAGGTTGATTTATTTGAGTCTGAAGTAGAATCACTGTTAGTGGGTAAGAAGAAACGTTTGGATAAGGAGAAGCAGGACCGCATGGAGGAGCTGAAGGTGAAGCTGGAGAAGCACAGGTTCCACATAAAAAAGCTCGAGACGTTGCTTCGAATGCTCGACAACATGTCCGTCGAAGTCGACCAAGTTAGTGTTAGCAATGTTTTATACTATACCATGTTGTTGTTTGTTTATTTACTATGTTGTGCTATGTCAGTTTACACTGCCTAAACGCAGTCATAGAAACATAAAATGCAAAAAAAAAATCATACTAGCTGCCGCACACGACTCCTTCCCCGAGGGATTTAAAATAGATAAAAGCCGATTCTCAGACCTACTGAATATGCATATACAATTTCATGAAAATCGGTAAAGCCGAGATCTTTGTTTGAAAGTATCTCCAGAACGGCTGAACGGATCTAGATAAAATTTGACATACATATAGAATGTAGTCTGGACAAACACATAGGATACTAATTATGTTTTTTTTTAATCCCCGCGGACGGAGTTGCGGGCAACCGCTAGTTTTATGTATGAAGAAAAAGTATGGCTGAATGAATGTTTTTGTTTATTTGTGTTACGATGATTTTGTAGCGTTTTTGGCAGTGCAAGCTCACTTATCAGTTGGATGTTGCGGTTTCTAATCGCAGTTATATCAATTTTTGTTTATTAAATTCAACCTTTAAACAATTATTTAATAAATTGGTATTACTTTGTTTTTTTAGTATTAGTATTCTTGGTTTTATTAGTAACTAGCACACGTAGATTAAAAAAAAACTTAATAGCCTATGTGTTCTTCCAGACTATGTTCTGTCTGTGGCAAATTTCATTAAGATCTGTAGAGCCG
>NW_013532789.1:0-817 GCF_000836235.2 Papilio xuthus
GTTATCGTTCCGCTCCTCATAAGTAGTTAATATTCAAACTCGTCGCAATTACATTAACATGAAGCATGACAGGATCGGAGCCACTTCGCGCCGCCTGCGCTGTCGTACTGCACCGGTACACCGGTAATGCCCACACGTCACATGTCTGTAACCCTTCAAAGTGACTATTAAATTACTTGAAATAATGAATATGAAAAAGTTGTGCAGCTATACTACGCAGGAGGCTATATTATAGTTTCCGCAACTCAATTTTGCGTGACTCATATACTAACTAATAGAAACGGCAAGTCTGCTTCTCAAATGTGAGAGTACATAACCAATATGTGTAATATATTTTATACATATTTGAATGCTCGCAGCCAGAGCCAGTTATATCATAACCAATTACAGGTAAAACGGGCGTTTACAGACATATTTAGAATAGCATCATTTATACAAATTATCATTCGAAAGAATCTTTCTAAAACTATGTTATAGAGTTGACTTTTGACATTACGAAATGAAAACGTCGTATGTGCTATATATATCAGTGCGGCGCGTGTCGGGGCCGAGGTGGGACGGATCGCCGCTGCTCCGTGCTCAATATAAATGTACGCTCCGCACAGAGCTGTGACCTCGCTCGCGCTCGAGCATTGCAGCGGGAGCGACGCGGAGGTCACACCGTGGCAGGCCGCGAGCGGCGCGGCAATAGAGGTACTGCAAGCGGTATTCGCTTGGCTGAGCGGCGGCGAGTTGTGGACGGCGGTACGCGTGTGCCGCGGCTGGCGCGCCGCCGCCGATTCGTGGGTGTGGCGGCGGGCGCTGTTGCCGCACGCTG
>NW_013532790.1:0-555 GCF_000836235.2 Papilio xuthus
GCATAAGCTACGTTTAACGTTGTTTGTCGTGAGACATTGTTATCCAATTACTATGCAGTGATTTTACCCACTAGAGTGCTTTTAATTAACCCTAAAAATGTTTAATATAATAAAAAAATATAACAATTGAAAAAGGTTTTTTTTACAATTATGTAATTAAAACGGCCATAAAAATTAAATGAGTTCAGGTCAAAAGTAAGTTATTAAAACATAGTCAAACGCAGTTGATGATTAATTTAAACCATTCTTATAAATCAGTATAATTTGCCCCTGAGTCCGCCCGCGAGGAAATCAATATACCTTAAATAGTAGCCTATGTGTTCTACAGACTATGTGCCACATCTATGCAAAATTTTATCAAAATCCGTTTAACCGTTCTGGAACTACGATTTAACATTCCATCCAAACATTCGTATTAATTTTATCAGTAAGAATGTTTAACGATTATTCAAACCCACAGATGTTAGAAATGAAAATACTTATCTGGATATATAACAACGTATAAAACACAACGACTTGTCAACAATCACTTTTATATGCATGCAATAACATTAA
>NW_013532791.1:0-68831 GCF_000836235.2 Papilio xuthus
ATCATCTTATCCGGAAATTCGACTTCCTCTTCCAATCGTTTCCTTATATGAAAAAAACGGTGGGAAGGGAAGAACTGATACTGGCAACTCTTAGTTATATGACCATGAAACAAGTATTAAGTAAACTTAAGCTATTGACAAAGGTAATTGGCGTATTGAAAGTCGTATGTAATTTACCTGTATGTCGAAGATATCAGGTCTCTCCTCAATGTCAACGAAGTTCTTGAACCTGAGATAGTCTTCGCTGACACTTCTCACGTCAGGTAATCTGATAACGGCCACAGCTTTTGTCAATATTTGATACGCGCTGTTTGCCGGGGAATCAATGAACTCACAAATAAATACACCAAGATAGTACTTGTGCAAAATATAACTACCAACAGGTAAGGTTAAATATTACTATACATAAAATATAATTATGTATAGTAATATTTAATTTATAAGACAAATCAGGCAATAGAAATTTTGTAACATATCTTTTAGTTTTTTTTATTATTTTGAGGAATAACATTCAAGCGTTTGACTTGACTATTGTTCTATTATAGTAATTTTAGTCAAATACTTGCCTCTTCATAACACAACTTAATTTATAATAACAGTATGTTATTTCCGGTAATAAAAGATGATAATTAATGTTATTATATATCCTATCCTGTCAACTTGAAGTATAAATCAACTTCGGTACAATCAATTTAGTATCGCATTCATTTAAAAAGCAGTCGATAAATATTGTTTATTGTCATCATTGTGTGATTGAAGAGTGAATTAAAACTCGCGGCGTGCGCGCCACTTGATTTTTAAGAGACAGGATCTGTCAAGCGCGCTAATAAAATTCAAATGAAAACGAACACGAACAACAAGCTTTAAACTTACTTGCTTGTGAGCTAATCTTGTGTAAGTAAATTTTTGAATTGCATTAATAAAAAAGTTTAAATATTACTTAACTGTCGCTTTAAAATGGACACAGGCATCTTTAACTTACGCAAAGAAGCAGAATTTATTTAGTATGCTAGTATATAGCTCTTTACCAAGTCCGTTTCTCTATAGTCAAAAGCGCGGTGGAACAATTGCTTCGAGTTATACGAAAAGATTTGATACCATTGTCACGCGTCGGCCGTCATTCATGTCACAGCAGTATTTTTAGTTAATGACGCAAGGCTGTACGCTATGGATAGGCTACTTAAAAACAACTCTGTTTATATTGCTAAAAACAACCGAACATAATTGAATTTTCGTTTCCAATATAAATTAATTAAAGTTTATAATTTGGTAAAACAACAAGGAAAGTAATAAAATGAGATCAGGACACGGTAACTTCTGCCTCTTAAAATTTTATATAATTCAATCGAAAAAAAACTAATTTGAAAATTACGTATAAAACAAAAAAAAAAACGATAGTTTAAACCTCCGCAAGATTGAGGGTGTGTCAAATCTATTACGTAACGTGCGTTTAAACTGATACTCTCTAATCCTTGGCTGACAAAAAATCCTCGGGATCCTGTCCGGGGGAGGGGAAGGGACCCACAGGAGCGGGAGGGAGCCGCCACTACGCCGCCGAATAAATTATGTTCTTTATAGGGTGACCATATAGGATTATAGTCAATTTTAACTATGAGACGGGATGTACCCTGGTTAATTTAAAGGATTTCATTTACACGAAGACTATTTTGACTTCTTGAAAGTAATTTTTGGAAATATTTTGTGAAATAGAAGTGTGACTGCAATAGTTCTCTATTAAACCGGTTAAAAAAATAAAATTAAAAAGTTTGAAACATTATCCTCGATTTTACATAAATATTGTCACTCGATTCGATTTTCGAAGCTTGTTCCTTATCGATGTTGTGGGATAATCCGCGGGGTCGAGATATCTGCGACCTTACGACTGACGCCTGGGATCTTACCAAATGACATTGCAGTCACGAACTCGTATGTAACTACAGACAAAGAATTAAATTCACTTTCCACTAAGTATCGAAAATCATAGAGACAACTGTCACTATATGAGCTTATAATTTAGCAATATTTATGTTGCTGTGACAAGTTAGCTTAATTGCATTGTGTGCTTATATTTTTTTTTTACTTTTACTTGCTAGGTCTAGACATTTCATCGATATGGGTAGGAAATAAACGACCCCGTCTGTACCCAGATAAAAGAGGGCGTAACGTTACTCCGTAAATTAATCGATTCGTGCATCGATATTGCGAATGGATTTGCTAATATCGGCTTAAACTCGATTGTTACGACTTCCCCTTCACTAACTGGATTAAGACAATCGCTTCCGTGAATGTACACAATTACATTGAAATGGTTGCTGACTAACTAAGCTTTGCTAATGTTATTAACAGGATTCGTTTTTCTGTTTGTTTGTTATTTAAAAACTTCAAAACCGTGATTTTTTCAGTTAAAGCTTAATAACTTAGCTTGTGCCTTATTTGTCATATAACAAATGTATGTAAGTTTAATACAAGTTGTAAGTAGAGTACATCAAAAGTAAAGTATATTTAAGTATCAATGTCAAGTTTAAGTTAAAATCATCTATCTAACCTGTGATCAACTCGAACGCATTAACAAAAACAGACGGCGGAGTAGTGTAGGCGTCCCGCCCTCGCTTCAGATACAGTGCGATGCAATACATACATCAGGCTAATCGCAGGCCGTCGCTCTGCCAGATATCTTTATTACAAATCGAATTATACGATCAGTAGCAGGACTCGAATCGTTTTATCCGATTATCGCTCAAATATCACTACATCGAGAGCCGCTCGTCGAAAGGAAAGCGCCGCCCGACCGGCCCAGCACCAGTTTGTGAGAAAGTCCACTCCGCTATACCTTGTTGCGGTCGTGATTTATATTCTTAATGATTCACTCCGATGAGCTTCCGATCCATATATTGTATCTCACGGGAAACAGCCGTGCTCCGTTTGCGTCCATCGACTATGTCACCCGGAAATAGTCGTAGCATTAAGTCGGCTCGCGACGCGCATTAGTTTAACAACTTCGATTATTTGCAAATCGCGGCCCCGACGCTATGCCTCAAGAACAATGGCGTCCCGCGGGTACACGAGGAATATATAAAGCCGGTTTATATAGGTGCCGAGGTGTGCCGCTTTGCTTTTGCATCTCGGCTCTGTTCGCGTCGGGCGGGTCCTTGAGATGCAACGCGCTGCCTGCGCCGCTACCGTTACTCATTGCGGCAATTGGCCGGCAGCCGGCGACGCATGTCACCAACATATGGCTCGCTCAATGAGATTACGCCCTAACGAAAACTTAACGACAAACTTAACCATCTTTAAATTATAGTTATAATTTGATTTTAGTTGCATTTCCCGCCGCTCCCTACATCGATAACTTCCAGCCAGTGCTGACGATCGAAGGAAATAACAATAAACACAAAACGATACGACGCTCGTAAAAGTATCTCATTAATAGCTTATCGATTAGCCGAGCTGCGCCGTAATGTTCTACTGGAAGCGTCTCTCATAATAACGTGCCCGGCGGCTGCGGCCGGCAGTGGCGATGTGATGTGCGCCCGCGCCGACTATCATAAACTATAAAAAGACACAGCTTCCGACTGACATCGACTTTGATCGTGCTGTAGGTAACGCCCGTCTCGCTAAATGGATTCGTTATTCGCCGCGCAAAAATTTCCAAGACATTTGGTAATAACGATACCATTGTTTTAGTTCCTTCTTTATTTTATTACTCCCAAATTTTAACTGACCTCATTATATCATAAAATTGAATGGCGCTTTATTTCTTTGGTAAAATCTTTCCTTGTTGCGAATGAATGGACCCTTGATATATTCGGCAACTATAATATTAAAAAGGCACATTATGATGAAAGTTTTTATCAAATAGATGTTTCGACGATCTAATGTTTACGTGTTGTATAATAAACAAACGGCGGACATTATCAGCGGCGGGCGGCTAGCGGCGGGCGTCGCGGCGTCAATGAATTGTGCGGCGCGCTCGTGTGGCCCGAATGCCGGCGCGCTACCCGCGGCCCCCAGCCCCGCGCCCCGCGCCCCTCGCCCTCTTTATCTCGCACTCGCGCCATGTGGAGGCTGCAGCGGTGCATATGCATAGCGCACGCGCGGGGCGCGGGGCGGCAGGAGGGGGAGGGGCGAGCGGGGACCTGCCCAGGGGGACGCCGCGCGAACTCATTCGTCTCGCAACCGTCGCTTGGGACGGGCGTGCGCTAACCTTGTGAAACCGTCTCCCGCGAGACGGCGTGCCTTGTGACCGACCGTGTACGATCTTCGTAGTGTAAAAATAAAGCCGGCGACAGACGGCGGTGTCGGTGCGAAGTTATATTTAAATGATAGCACGAACGCGAGGAAGATCTACCTTCGGACTCGGACGCTCGCCGACATGAGACTAAGTACGAATCCTTATCCTAAACTACGTAGTCGCTACATCTAGAATCCAGATGCTGTGAGATGCGAGGTGGCAGCTGATGTGCCAGGGTGTTGTTTGTTGACGCGTTCATTCTGATTCGTTTGTTGTTGTCAGTGTTCAGTGGCTGTGGCTCTGTGTCCCTCTGTTTTTGAAAGGATTTTGTTCAGTGCGAGGACGATGCAATGCACGTCTTGAATAATTCATCATTTCCTGTCCTTGTAGTTTTACATATCCGAGGAATAAGTAAACGTTAACTAGTAGACAAGTGTAGGAGTGTTACGCGAGTAAGATTCCGTCTTAGCTGCCGATCGAATGCTAATCAGGTAACGTAAGGCGATTATTGTAGCTATGGCAGTTCTAGCTATCGCCATTCGCGGGTGTGTTGTCGCCATTCGCCATTCCCACTGTCATCGCCATCGCCACGCTAATGTGTTTATTTGTAACCGCACACTCGATCTAGAGTTACTTCCTGACGGCCAACATTCGATTACCTTTGGTTCAGTTATTTTAAACCGTTTCATATTTACTTTTAATTACTTAAAACTGGTTGTAAAATGATTATTAAACTTTCTCTGTAGACAACCGAAGTAAACGTAATAACATGTTTTGTGATGTGATTTAAACTGATTATAAAATGTTAAATTGAATAATTCATTAGAATAGAAATCGTAGTAAAAATATACCTGTGCCTCCATTGTTAATATCCCTTTGTGATCCTGCAGGGGCACGTTTTAAGTCTGAGGTCGCCGTACCTGTTGATTCGGGACCTTCAAAAAACTACACAATGCCTCGACTTAAACGATATCTCGAGATGATATATGTTTAATAATGGCTAGACTTTTAAATGTCTTCAATTTAACTTATTAATCGTTAAATATTTTATAGTTAACTTGAAACTATTTCTTTATCTAATAAAGTAATATTTATTAGTTTAAAATTACCTGATAATTTTTTTTAACATTATATTTACCTGAAGTGTCTTTAGAAGATAACATATTCGATACCATAAGAGTCAAACTAATAATGTCTAAAAGTAAATAGGAATTACTACATATTCATTTTAGGTAGAAATTCATTGATTTTGTCTTGTTATTTTTGCTATAAGATTAGTTAACATTGTAGGTGTTATGTTTAATTTTTATCATATAAAACTTTTATCATTGATAATTGCGTAGTGATTTCAATTTTAGTGCTAAAATTATATATCTATGATACAATGACAATAAGCTCGTATATCCTGAGTTAATTTAGTAAGAATACGAATCGAATGACTCCTAAATCTGTCGCGTCCAAAAGCTTTTTGGCTATTGGATGACTTACATACGTAAAAACATTATACCCAAAGTAAATACATCAGGTATCCTTCTCTTCTTCTTCGTATACTCAAGGTCGTGCTCGCCACAAGTTTCCCAGTGGCATCAAAATAAACTATAGCTTCATTCACAACACAATTCTCGAATTTCCTAAAAAAAAGTCGATCTCTTCGTCGAAAAGAGCTGCATCTACTAAATGGAAATGTAAGTGTAATAGTCGGAAATATCGTATATTTTATTCATTTGGCTCTGAACTAATAAAGGTATTGAAGCTAAAATATGTCGCTTATATCTAAATTTCGTTTGGAATATTTTGAACATCATTATTCTTTTAAAATTACACATATACATTGAAAATTGTAACGGTCAATTCGCTATTTCAGCGAATTCAGGTGGCTGCTCGCTCGTTTGCCACCTTATGATATATATTAAAAAAAATCTCCTTTGATCATACTTGGAATACGATTTTCTAACCATGTAGATTTAATGTGGCATAAATAATTTACGTATTTAATAACGCACAACCTAAGTCTAGATCTAGATGTCAACAACATGAGTACATTAAATAAATAAAATTATTCCACTCGATAATAATTAGGCTAATTTTTGTAACACTTAACAATGATAAGATTAGAGGTGTTGTAAAATGGACGGCATTAAAACCAAAGTCTAATAATAATTTAAATTATAATGATATCTCTGAGTATATAATCTATTTATTTAACTTGTTATTTATAAACTAATTAATTGTTATTCAACGAATTATTGTAATAATATCGATTGAGTAAATCATTACTTACTCCGCTGGCGCATCGACCCGAAGTGGGTCTTGCCCTCCGACCCAAGAGATCGTCAAAGTCGCCTGTCTTGCGCCTTCTCCTGCCAGTCTATCGCTTGTAGCTCCCGCAGATCCAGCTCTACGGTGTCTCGCCAGCGGTACCTGGGTCGGCGGCCAATCGGGGTCCCGAGATATGCTGCTTTGGCCTTTCGATCTTCCCCCAAATAGTAAATCACGTAAAACTTTTATCTGGAATTGCCTTTAAATTTATTTTTATAATAACATAATAGACGAGTCTATGTTATTACTGATATTAAAACATGTCGCCTATGAATGGATACTTGATGGAAACAATTTATTTCATCACAAGTTGAATTGCTCTGCCAATGTGTGTATGGAAAAAGTAGAAACGACTTTCTCAGACCAAAATTTCTATAGCATATATTGTTACGTTAAACGGGAATTTTACTCTCAGAAACCAGCAGTTTTCAATTGCATGTCAAATAAATAGAAGTGTCTAAATTAATATTACTATGTGAATAACACAATTACATTAATGCATCAAATTATATTAAATAGTACATGGCTTTACCAATTACCTAAATTACTCAAAAATATGATTCGATATGAATTTTCATTGTATCCGAAATAAAGCAACGTAGGCCTTACATACATTTTGTAAATAGTACGACTTAGTGTCCTTCAACAATCGAGTATATCTCTAACTTAAAGATTGGTGGCAACGTAAATGCAGTTGCTCAGTGTTTGTGTATGTCGATGATCATCCCGGTGATCCCTCTGTTCTTTTGCCCTCTTTTTAATTAAAAAAAACTAATTTCAATAGCATAGGACCATAAATAAAATAGATACGTTTTTAATTTCAAGCCCAACGAGTTACTTTGTTGCAAACGCGATTACCCAGTAATGAGTAGAGCGTAATGTTGTATACTGACCAGTAATTGGATCTCCGAATTCCTCAGCTCAGCAGTGACTTATAAGGAATTTGTTGTCTAAGTTAGAAAATAATTCACATCCGTAAACCAACAGGGTAGACAGAGACTGGACTTCTAGTTAGACCGCAACTTTTCGCGCGGAAAAAACTTAATAAGTAGCCTTTAACTCCTTCCTGGCTGTGTTCTACATCTGTGCCAAATTTCAGCGACATCCAGATATACCATCTTACAAACATCCATCCATCCATACATCCAAACATTCGCGTTTGTAATATTAGTAAGATTAAAATATTGTTTGTGTTAGGATCATAACATATATTAGTTCATATTTGTGTTTATGTATTTTGAGACATGTCTACTTATGTAAAGTATTAATTGTCTATGTACAGTATAAATTACGTATATTAGTTGGTTTATCTGTGTGCTCTATTTGCACCGATGCGATGTATCAAGTGGCCGGTGTGCGGTGTGCGTGACTGATTAGCGTCGGTTAAATTTTTTGGAGTGTCTCGTTCGCGACACATCCCACCCATATGACGAAAAGAGTTTTTTTTAAGTTCCCTAAAATCTCTTAATCCTTTCTAGAAGGTTCTAGGGATGCGCTGTATTCAGGAATTATACTTGAATATACTATAAATACTTGAATAATGAAATCTTTCGTACTCAAAACCATGTGTATAATTGTGTTAACGTTTAATGACCTCAAATTAGTTTGACTTTATCAATCAATTGGTGTTCCATTAATAATGGTTCAAATTATTTTTCGATTCAATTTTAGTCATACGATTAAGATATCATAAGGTTTAGTTTAGAATTACAATATCCACAGTAGTTTTTTTAGTACATTGTAATGTAAGGAAAAGATGCAGTAGGTACTTATGGTGCGAGAAATTTATCTGGCCCGGTGAGGAAAGTGGAACTAATGGTAAAGGCGTGTTAATGTCAAAAAGTGCTACAAGATACTTGTCTGAGTGTAGGTGTCGCGTGCCGTTACAGTACATGCCTAAGTAGGTTTACGTGTATACAGATTTTCTGACAGTAGGTACTTACTATGATAATAGCGCCAAATAAGTTTGTCCTACTGTATATAATATATATTTAATTACGTCGTCAACGCCAGGTCACATCATCGGGCAATAAACATCTCATCGCTGTCGCGACTGGCATTTTAATTACAACTCAACAAACATCTCCGCACCTGAGATGCTGCCACTTATCTGTTGTGACAACCTTGTTGCTTTGCCACGCAACTAGTTTACATTGCAAGTTGTTACATATTGATATGAAGTTGTAAATGATTGAGTCGTCCGGTTTTATACTCTGTGGACATTGTGAACAATTTTGACTGACGTTGTGATTCGTTGTGTTGCAGGTCGGGGCATAGTGTGCGAGTGCGCAGGCGCGGGCGCGTGCCCGGGCGGCGCGGCTCGCGGCACGTGCTTCACGCAGCCCGGCGGCTACTGCTTCGCAACCGTGGAAGAGGTGCTCGATGACTCGGGTCGACTCGACCTCGAGCGCACCGCCGGCTGCCTGCCGCCCGACGAGTCTGGGTTCATGCAGGTCTGTACCCACCTTACATCTACCTGGGCATACTTTCCACCTATCATAATAATCATCGCCATTTTGATTAAGAATATATAAAACAGTACACAGTATTGTATTATACATCGCGACTTATGAACAAAGTCTTGTGCAATTATTAATATATGGCGATATTTTGAAATCGTCACGTCATGGGGCGTCCTTCGAGCATATTGTATTAATAGATGTGTTTTTATTATTTTCAGTGCAAAAGTTCACAAGTGCCACACCAGCACCCGAAGGTGATCGAGTGCTGCTCGGAAGCGGACATGTGCAACACGCGGCTGCAGCCCCAGCTGCCGGAGCCGCCGCCCGATGTGACGGAGGCGCCGGGCCTGCGCCCGCCTACCCCCGCCAGCCCCACGCTGCTGGTCGCCATCGCGCTCTGCGTCGCCCTCCTCGCCTTCATCGCCGCTTTCCTGCTGCTGTTCCGGCGCCGGCGTCGCGGCTGCAAGCGCCCCCCCTCACCGCCCGCCGCCGCACACTCCGCAGACATCTCCTCCGGCTCCGGCTCCGGCCTGCCTCTTCTCGTGCAGCGCACCGTCGCCAAACAGATACAAATGGTCGAATCCATCGGCAAGGGACGCTACGGCGAGGTCTGGCTCGCGAGGTGGCGCGGAGAGAAAGTGGCCGTCAAGGTGTTCTTCACCACCGAGGAGGCCTCGTGGTTCCGAGAGACGGAAATCTACCAGACGGTGCTCATGCGACACGAGAACATCCTCGGCTTCATCGCCGCAGACATCAAAGGCACCGGCTCGTGGACGCAGATGCTTCTCATCACGGACTACCACGAGAACGGGTCGCTGCACGACTACCTGCAGACGGTTGTCCTCGACACGCACGCCCTGCTTACCATGGCGTACTCCATCGTGAGCGGGCTGGCGCACCTGCACATGGACATATTCGGCACGAAGGGCAAGCCCGCCATCGCGCACCGCGACATCAAGAGCAAGAACATCCTGGTGAAACGCAACGGGCAGTGCGCTATTGCGGACTTCGGGCTGGCGGTGCGGTACGTCTCCGAGCGCAACGAGGTCGACATCGCGCCCAACACGCGCGTCGGCACGCGCCGCTACATGGCGCCCGAGGTACTCGACGAGAAGCTCGACGTCGCCAACTTCGAGGCGTTCAAGATGGCCGACATGTACTCGCTGGGGCTGGTGCTGTGGGAGATGTGCCGCCGCTGTGCAACCGGCGACAAGGCACAGCACGTGGACGCGTACGCGCTGCCCTACCACGAGCACGTGCCGCCCGACCCCTCGTTCGAGGACATGCACGCGGTGGTGGTGGCGCGCGGCGTGCGGCCGCTCATCCCCTCGCGCTGGCTCGCCTCCGAGCCGCTGGCCGCGCTGGCCGCCGCCATGGCCGAGTGCTGGCACGCCAACCCGCCCGTGCGGCTCACCGCGCTGCGCGTCAAGAAGACGCTCGCCAAGTTCCACAACGAGCCCCTGGCCAAGCTCGTGTGACCCAAGTTCCTCGATACGCACTATTTATTCCTTCGCGAGAGTCGAATCGCATTCAAAATTCGATCAGCAGCCCCGAGCCCCATCGATGTGAAATTCTGTCTGACCACCGCTTTGTTTAAATCTCAGTATTGTTAAGTTTACTCGGCGCAGCGCGAGACCGCCGCGGCTCTCGAGCGCGTCTTTGGTTTTCTCGTTCCGATGAATTTGTATGTATTTTATTTTATCTGTTACGTTAATTTCGTAGGTTTAAATATCTCGTCTTCCGTGTGCGTGCGGCGCCGCGACTTGTGATATGTATCGACAATAAGACTTTGCTTACAAATTTAATGTACAAAGGAAATTTGGAATCGCTTCATTCGGTTCGGTCGTGTCGAGCTGCGGAGAGTCAGCCGGCGCGCTGAGGGCCGAGGCGACCCACGCCCACCTCGCTTACATCATGGCAGCTATGTTTCTAATTAAATAATTATTTAATATTAATTTTATAAAAGTATGTTTAAGTACATCATTTGTTTGTGAATACGTTATATTGATTTCATTCATTACTTGCTTGAGTTTTCATGTCATTGAGTGAAACTCATATTTTAACAAGTTTTCATCCAAACTGTCGATATGGTTGTTTATTAAGTTCCTTTATTTTTATGACGTCAAATGAAAATCCATCGCCTCGACCCTCAACGTTATTTATCAGTGAAATTGTACTTAAGTGTGTAAAAATGTTCGGCCCCGCTCTCACCCCCCCACCTCCACGCCCGCGCCCCCCGGCCCCCGGCCACAGACAGCTGGCGTAACACCAGTACACAAAAGATTGGTCCTTCCAAAAAAAAAAATAACAGCAAAACAATGTTCTCGTACATGTGTTAAGACAACACAGAAAATATAAATAAAGTCTCTAAAACGTATAATTACAAATGTGACTAATATTTTTAAACCAATTTTTTTAATAGTAATCCAAAACAGACACTTGAAGTTTGATGACAGATGGTCACTTGCCCTTTGTAGCAGCTATTTTAATATTTAATTATAAGTTGTACATAGACAATGCAAATATAATTTGCAACATCGTAAGACTGTTTACGACGAGCTACAAATGTAGGCTACGTAAAACTTTGAATTTGTCTTGAAAATGTTCTGTTATTTTAATGTAAGAAAAAATCTTCAGGATGTTCTTGTTTGTCAAATGTACTTTAACTTTGTTTAGTCAAGCGTGTAAAGATGTGTTTTTACTGTCGAATATTTTACTTGTATAAAATTATTGCCATACATTTAATTGTCTATGAAAAATCAGAGATAAATTATATGTTTTCAATACAAGTATTTTGACAGTGGAATTTTAAGGATGTTTTTACAAAAGATTGTAAGATTTGGTGTTTGGTGAGAGCGGGCGTCGTACGCGGCAGCATTTAGAGGCGCGGGTGCGCTTGTAATTGTACATTGTCTTGTAAATATAGAGGGTAGTTGTACGTCGGCGTACAGTCGCGCGCGCAGCTCGCACGAGTGTCTTATTATATAGTGTTAATGTATCGCGATTGTGCACGCGACTGTACGCGCTAAGTTTACAGATTAAATAAAATATTAATGGACATGTACAAAGGATTTTATTTTTTAACCCCATTTAGTAGTTAGTGCAACTGATTTGAGAATAAAGCAACGAAAATCAAATTAAGTGATCTGGACAGGAATAACATTCAATAAATTCTTTTTCAGTTCGCAACTAGACAACGAAAATTTGAGGCAATATTAATCCTAATATATAATGTATATTTTGGTCAGCTCAATACAAATAGAGATAATGATTTCTTAATAGTTGTGTACACATTTACTTTGATTTCTATAAAACCTCGTATTAATTAAAAAATCGTAATGAGGTACTTTACTTTTTTTAAATAATTTCACAAGAACTGGCAACACTTTAATTTAAACTTAAAATGTCCGACTGTTTACTTCGTGGCACCACATTTTTCTAATTTAAATATTCTAATAAGCAAACTGATTAGATTTAAATAAATGAACAAATCGATAATTCCTTTAAATTATATAATTATAAGACATTAAGCAAAATAGCTACGTTTACATAAGATCTCACAATCTTACTAATATTATTAATCCGATGGACGGATATTTGAATGAAGATATCTCCAGAAGGGCTCCATAGATGTCGCTGAAATTTGGCATACGTGTCAAACAGTCTGAAAGAACACTTAGGTTAATTTTTTTATTTCCGCGCTGGCGATGGCTACTTTTTTAAAGCCCGCTACACCTGTTTTAACTGAACAAAGTGACTACAATGTACATGCGATTCATTATTTTCTGTTTAAATATTTCAATTCAGGATTTGTAGGGAATAAAAAGCAGTCATTACTTAAAATGAGATTTATTTTAGTTATTTACATTACTTCAAGTTAGCAGTCTATTTAACCATATATTTAATTCTAATATTAGATTGCATATAAGTCACTCGCATTCATCCTTACAAATTATTGTCCCAATAACAACTCAATGATTCAGCGGACAGTCAATTGTCATCACATTAGTACATTGACCACAAATATCTAGTAAGGCGCGTATCTCCTGGAGGGGGAGGGACCTCGAAGACCCGGTCTGTGAAAATATTACATCATTAAAATAACTATCAAACAAAAACTGATGACAAACTTCATATATAAAGATGACTAAAAGCAAATGAATAGTTGAATTGTTCAGTTGAAAGATGTGGAAGCAAGTAATAACTGTTTGTTAGATGAGTTACAATTTTTCTTACACATGTACATTTTAACAAAACTTTCTCAGTTCTATTTAAATTGCATTTAAAACTGAAGTTATATAGCCGCCCTTTAAGGGTACAAACATGTTACTTTGTGTTTTTGTAACTTAAATTGTTATTTATAATTGATTATAAAAAAATATTTTACAATCTCAGATATTTACCTTCTGTCATCAAATGTGTCTCTGCTAAAATCTTCATACATACTGAAAAACAGAGACAACAAAGTTAGTTGGCATCAAGTTAATGAATGGAGACCATGATATGTGACACCCCAGTAGAATGTCATTATTATACCAAATATCAAATTTGCAATACCATCAATAGACAGAATCTAGGCCCAAAAGTTAAGTCTCGTAATCTACATTACAAATTTATATATAAACAAAATATTTACTATTGAATAAACTGTTGGCTTTACACCCTAATGCAAGTACTCTTACTTATGCTTGTAAGCGTGATAGTGTGACTATATATCTCTATATAGAAAGCATGGTCAAAGTATGATTCCAATTATGCTTACCCTCGGGACATCTGTGGCCCTCGAGGTGGACTCCTGCGGCTGAACATTGTGTCATATGAGGATCTCATGGAGCCCATACTGCTGCGTAGCGGCGGCAGACTGGGCATGGGGGGCATTGGCTCGCGCCGGAGCGGGGGTGACACGAAGTCGCCTCGCGCACCTCGCGACGTTCCCAGCTCTAGTCCCCGGGAAGTGCCCACTGGATATCTCCTCTCAAACAGTTCCCTGGGCGAATCAAACCTCGCACGGTCGTAGTACCCATCATATGGATCCTGTTGCAAGAAAACATCATTAGTATTTGTAACTCACTGTTAATAAAATATCTTAAAAATGCATTTAATGGCACAACTGAAATTATTGGACTAAACAACTCAAATGTAAGCTTTGTAGCATCACCGAGCCTGAGATGGGGCAGCCCGAGATAGGTACCGTGCGGAGAGTGTGTCCAAGCGCTCGGCCTACGTGATGCGATTACGCTCTGACCACGACTGCGGAGCGGGAGTAGCAACAGAGGAATGGAATGGAACGCGTTACCCCGAATCCTCCCATCATGCGATCGCGGAGGAAGGGCGGCGGCGGCGGCGGGGGGTAGGGGTCGCGGCCGAAAGCTCGATCGCGGAAACCGTTGCGGTCTGGGCCCAGCGCCTTGGGGCACTCCTTGGACCAGTGGCCGCCGCGACCGCACCGGTAGCATTGCTCCGGGTCGCCCATGCCAGGCCGCTGGCGGACGCGGCTTGTCGACAGCTGCACCTTCATGGGCTGGCCGTCCACCATCATACCGTTCAGCTCTTTGATAGCCTCGTTCACGTCGCCCGTCGCGTCCAAGTGCACGAAGCCGTAGTTACGCACGATATCGCACTCTACCACCGTGCCGAACTTCTGAAACAGCTCGCGGACCTCCGGCGCGCGCGTCTTGTCCGTTAGGTTACCGACGAATATTTTCGTGGTCGGCGTCGACGGCGCCTTTCGGCTCTTGGCCGCCTCTATTTTAATCGCCTGACCATGTACTAACTCGCCGTTTAAGTTTTGAATTGCTTCGCGGCCGACTTGCTCGTTTTCCATGTGCACGAAACCGTAATTTCTGACGATATCGCATTCTACGACCGTACCGTATTTCTCGAATAGCGGTCTAAGATCGGCGTCCGTTGTTTTATCGGATAGATTCCCGACGAAGATTTTGAAAGTACCGGCGCCCGGCATTTTAGTTTCTGAAACGCATACACAATTTGACGAAATGAGTCAGCAGCGTCCATCATAAGTCTATAAGGGTCCTAGCACCGATTTATATGTATATAAAGCAATAAATCACGAGGAATTCACTTACCCGACTCAATTTTTACGGTTTTAAGAGACACTACAAACGAAATTTAACACCACAACTACAAAAATACTTATTTAGCAGTAGAACACAAAAGAGGTTGCTTCTTCAAAATGGCGTCTTCTATGCACTCCGTTATGAAAGAAAACGATGCGTCGTGCGCGGTGCGGCAGACGGCGGATGTGGGGGGAATAGACAATAGTCTGCATTGCATAGACAAAAAACCGGTCTTTTAATTTGTCTATGGGTTTTCCATAGATATTATTTGGAAAGCTGCTTAGATTTTTAAGAATGTCGATTTATATTAGATTTTATACTTTTTTTTTTAAGTTTTGCACAAAAATTTAATTTGTTTTTCACTTAAAAAATACTTACAGACATGGCTTTCTTGGACTAACTTCATGTCAATTTCAGAATGTTGCAATAATTTATTGAAATGTCAAAACGCGCCGTAATTATTTCGTCGTCGACATTTGTTCTAATAAAAATATAGAATAATCCATTCTAAATCGTATTTATAACGTGATAATTTTGTGGTCCATATTGTCGGCGATTGTTTTATACTAAGAAGACCGGCTTGAGAGAGGTAAGGATTTCTTATTCGTCTGTTGTAATTATAATGTGTCGTGCCGAAATAGATCAAGTGGTTGTCTGGACGTGCTAATTATTATTAATAACAATATTTGCCGCATAATTATGTAAATCCATCAGGCTGATAAAACATTAAAACAGGTCACGTCTTCTTATATCATCATCAACAATATTCTTTAAGCATTCCATGGTTTTACTGAAAGCGTTAAGTTTAAAGTATGTCAATTTACACTGAGACAGATGGACATATTGTAATAGTAAACAAGTGCCTAAACCTGGTGAAAGTAATTATTAAATAACATTAAAATGTTTTGACTACATTCAAAGATTAAGGATAATCTAAATGTACTGATACAACATAATCTTTGAAAGCAATGTTCAATTATAAATACATGTCTTAACACTGCATTTGTTTTGAACATGTTTCATGTCATGTTGTTACTCAAATTTATTGTAAAAGATGTTACCATGGTTTTTGTTGGTCTATGAACCCAATATGGTTTAACCCATCCCCTCTTAACCCATATATCTCAATGATGTTTTCCGGTTTGCAATTGAAATTAACATATATATGTAGTTTATGTTATTTACCCATGATGAGATTGTTCATTGTTTTATTACCACTAAAGGTCATTTAACATTGATTTTATTTTATTTATTTTGCATGGCTAACTTTTTTTATGTTTTCTTTACAAGTACAAAGCAAACCATTTTGAATCTGATGTGGAAATTAGAAAATCTGTCA
This sequence comes from Papilio xuthus, assembly GCF_000836235.2. Classification (NCBI taxonomy): domain Eukaryota; kingdom Metazoa; phylum Arthropoda; class Insecta; order Lepidoptera; family Papilionidae; genus Papilio; species Papilio xuthus. The sequence continues at coordinate 16,429 of NW_013532791.1, forward strand.
TTATTTTCTTCATTACATTACTTTTTATAAGTATGTGAAGAATTAGTTCTGTATATTTCTGAAATATGGTAAGGTATATTACTTGAGAAGCCATAAGTAGAGTATCAAGTAAATTTCACTAATACTTAGTGTAGATAGTAAAATTTAGTTTTAAAGTTATATAACAAGTACAAACAAAGAATTAAATAATGAAAATATGACATATTGCATGTATAAATTATGTTTTCCAGTCTGTTGTAGTCTAGAGATGAACTGCTTTAACATTAAAAATGTTTGGACCGAGAAACTTATGTATATATTGTGTTGTACATATCTTATTCAGCATTTTTCTCATCCTATCAACATAATAAATAAGTTGGTTTGTTACTATTAGTTGTTTGTATGGTTAAAGTCACTTTGTATGGCAGTTTGCCAACCCTGTTTGTGATTGTCTACTATGGTCTTTGATATAATTACTTTATTTTTAATTTGTGTACAATAAGCTTACACTAACACATATGAGACTAACTGTACCTCATAACTTCATCCGTGTGGAATTAAAAAACTTAGTAGCCTTTGTGTTTTTCCAGACTATGTCCTACTTTCATGTCAAATTCTCAGTGCTATCCACGCAGACATTCTAAAGATACCTTTTAACAAACATGTTCGGTCCATCTATTTATGCAACTAAATTTTTTATTTCTAATATAAGTAAGATAAGACTCTATGGCCTTCAAATCTAAAATACTGAGCAACATTAATTTTAAAGGGATCGAATATAAGGTTGTATTGTATGTAAAAATCTGGTTACTGTTTTAATATCCATATTAATATCGTTGTCCTGGCGAGTTTTTTTATAGGCTTATTTGAGTGTCATAGGCGCGAGAGAGACGGCTGCAGTATGAGCGAGAGGCGCAACGTTCGATACATACCGTAGGGCGCCCCTTCCCCCCACCCCCGCTTTCAACAGCTTATATAATTCAGAGTTCCACCGGAAGTACGTGGGAAGTGTACTCGCTCGTTTAATTGCCACCGAAATTTGCCTTTTTCATATTTTCTTGATTCACTACTTGTAACTTCTGTTGAGTTATGACAGCCTGGTACTTTTTGCGAGGTTTTTTGTCGTCGATTTCATTTTTTTTGACATTGGTTTCGAGTACGATTATTTTAATATTTAATTAACTACTAAAATTATTTGCATTCTCGTGTTTCGCGTACAAACATGTCATGTTTTTAAAGTTTTTTTTTAAATAAAATTACATTAAACCAGGTCAAATACTGTATTTTTAATTGCCTTGCTAACATAACGTGTTTTAAATCTACAACCTCACCTACTCTGCACGTGTTTAGTTTTATTATAACTAACTCGTGTTTGTGTAACATGACCCTTTAGCAATAACTTTGAATTTAATATAAATTTGGGGTTTCCACGTGACGGCAGACCTACGTCACGGATACCACATGAATGCGCTATTTTTCAAATCGTACTAAAGTATGTAGAGTTAATTAAACCCTTATTAATATTACTAATTGGAATATTTTATCGAAAGAATTTATTTTATTGTTTGGGCAATCGACTTGAAATGAATGTTTTACAAGGTTGTTCTTGTTTTTTTATTGAGAATGACATAAGGAGATTAGTAACAGTAACTTGTCATAACGACTCACCAATCAGCAAACTTTAGAATAATTTTCGTTATTTTTTTAAATTATTATTAATGGACAAAAGTTTCATTGCATCTCACTCTACAACTAGTTATAAACACGCTTCCGCAATTAAAGTTTATTCGTTGTTTTGAATAAGATTTGCAAAGACGTGTCCGGGCGGAACCCCTCCGTCCTCGGGGGAGGGACGGGTGAGGGGTGGGGAGGGGCGTCCTTTCGTTACGACGTCAGTCCATTGATCGCTCGCTGACGTCACGCCACCACTGCAGCGTGCTCGCTGACTGTTGCCAACTTTTTGTATGTCTTTTTTATATAGCATACTTCCTATTCCTGGCAATATTGCCTAGAAACAAGTTTTTATCTCATTGTAATAATGTCGGATGTTTTGTTTAAAAAAACATACAGATGAATTTAGAACCTCTTCATTTTGGAAGTCGGATAAACAATGGTGATTGATGTAGATGTGTGTTCAAGCATAGTCATAGATGTCCTGAGAAAAATAGTAATTATAGGTGTGGTACCAATAATTAAAATATATTACCATACAATTTAAGGTAACAATATAATTTTCATTGGTTTACCAATTTTATAAGCATCCTCTTTACAAAAACCTTTTTGAAATCTAAAAGGGTTTAATATTTTCAATAGTTACATGAAAACACAAAGGTTACATACATTGTTGAAACATGACGCGGAGCAAATGAATTAAAAATGTAACACCGGAAATGTTTTTGTAGTCGCGTTGCGTCGCGTTCGCAAAGTCGATCGTTTCACATTAGCGGGCGTTTGTATCGGCAGTGGGCACAATACGACCTGTCACGTTAGCCCGCCAGCCCGCCACCTCGTATTGAACAGGTAAACCTTGTCAATAGGTCGTTGAACTTTGTCATTGTTGCAAAGTATGTTGATTACACGTAATTTCAATAATATAGAAGACGTACGTGAGGTTTCAATGCGTATCAGATTGATAAAAACATTACTTTTAATAAATTCTGTGATGTGGTTATGTTAGATTATAATATCAGGACGTAAAATCTCGCATAAAATTTGGTGCTACTAAACTTATACACATTTATGAGAACTTTGTAATATTGTTTTTTACTTGATTAAATTGCTATGAAATATTTCATCTAATACATTTACGACTAGCGTTCATGGCTTCGACAGCGCAGAATTAAAAAGAAAAAATTGTGTAATTCCCGCGTGCATTTTCTTTCCCGTGAAAATAGGTCCAGCCGTTTCGGAGATTGCCCTTAACAAACGCTGCTTTGTGGGCAAGCAGATTTTTTAATTTCTTTTATGATATGAACAACGCAAATACGTACTATATGAAATGTTTTTTTTTTGCGTTATGTCAAACACTCCAATTTTATCAATCATCATCATCAGCAGCTCGCTATACGTCTCCACCGAGGGGCTCGGAGCCTACCCTAAGTTAAGGGTGATTAGGCCATAGTCAACCACGCTGGCCAAGTGCGGGTTGGTTGACTTCACACATATCTTTGAATAAATGTACATATGTAAATCGGAAATCGAAAAACACATTGATACATGGCGGGATTCGAACCCAGGACCTGCAGATTGCAAGTCAAGTGCTTGACCCCTGAGCCACAGACGCTCTTTAATTTTATAAATATGTATAGATTTATTTTTACAAGTTATAATATTTTGTTTGCAAGTGTATAAATATTATAGTATTTAGTTAACAAAAGATGTATACGAAACGTAAGTCTTAATGCCTTTTAATTTATGAAATAGTTCTTCTTTAAGTTGGTAAATATAGTTATGATAGTAAATAAATTTCCGGACGCAAAACGACGACCGCGGAGTGTCGCCTTGATTACTGATCACTAGATGTAGTCCGCCCACGCGACATCTCTGAATTATCTATTTTTAAATTGATTTCCCCTTTCGAACCTTTGTGATAAACTTACTTAAATCATGTTTTCTATAAAAACCTCATCTTGTACGTAAATTATTAATTTTGTAACTTTTTTAATATTACATTTATGTTACTTCTTTGTTGTATTTATTACCTCGGTCTGTTCTTTTATGCGCAAAATGCTTTTGTAAATTAGCTAAACTAAAATTAGTTTTTATTTCGAATGACCTTTGTTTATTAACCATAGAAGCCTCTACGTCTTTTTACCTAAGAGCCATACTGGTATAATAATTTATTTTAAGGTAGTAATAAGTTGCAACATTTCGTTTCTGCAACAATTTCATTTAAAATAAAACTTAATTCTTTTATATGAACCATTTGATTTCGTTCCGAGTCTTAGTGAGCGTTTTTATTGATTGTTCAATAAAAAAGGGAATCCACTCAGGAGATCGCAATCAACGTGATGAAAAAAGAAAGCGATCCTGAAAATTCCGAAGCGTGCAGAGTTCCAGGATCGATTATAAAAGATTGTAGCAAAGGCCCGGGCGCCGGGTGCCAGTTGGACTGTTACGACAGGACGAAGTTAATAGCTCCAAGTTTTCCATTTAGTAATGGCCACTTAGGAAATCTTCGGTAACGAACCAATTTTGAATATTATGGTACGTAATGATACTGGAATTATAGTCGATTTATACATAATTTAAAGTGACATGCGAAATACTTTGAATTCTTTACTTATCTCATTGACTCAATGTCTTATTACCAAAAATATGTTTTTGTAATCAATTATCATCAGGTTAATTAAGTTAAATTTCTGTTAACCTAACAATGTCCGACAACGCCTTCGGCAATGTGCAAGTTGCGGGCCCCGAAAGCCACGTGTCGACTTACCGGCTTACTGCCTTGCGTTTTCCGCCCTGCGCCCTACGCCCTCCGCCCTCAAGTATTTGCCCAACTATTTATTATTTACAGATGTAATGAGGGTGTGAATTAGGGCTGCTAGATTTGGAGGCAGGCTATTAATTAAGTCTTGTATTGTGATGGATCGGAGGTTAATTTCTTGATACAAACAAGAGGGAAAGAAATTCGAAATGTTATTTAGTGGTTTACAGTTTATTATTTACTTTTTATATGTGGCTATTATTTACAATAAACGATTATTTTTAGTGTACTTTAGTTCACACAAAATTACACCATGTTTTTAATGTCACTTTTATTGTGTTTAAAATAATCTTCTGAAAAAAAAATGTAATTGAGTTTGGCTTTTGTATCGCAAAAGTGAAATTGGAGATGTAATTGAGAAAGGTATCCATTGAGAACTTTATAATGATGAAGCAATAAGTAAAATTTTCCACGAAGTAGTTATATTAATAACTCTCCAGGTTGATTGGGCCGCACAAAACATAAATAGCGCGCCCCTTGAGAGGCTTCGCTTCTCCCTGCGCGCACCACTTCACAACGCTGTAGTGTTAGCTGACTATTTCGGATGCTTATACTATCATAGTCACTATCTTAAAGGTTTTCATGTAGTGGTAGTGCACAACTACCTATAAAACAATTGTACAAAATCTAGTCTATTGTAAAATATAGTCTTTATTCATGTCAATGTGTTAAATGCTTTGACTGACAATTTTCACTAAAGTTTCGCTGTATACTTGTCTAACCTAAATATTATTCTTTGACATAAGCTCAAAAGTAGTAAGGACCCTCATATTAGTCCTATCATGTTATCGTCGTCTTCTAATATTTCTGGAATGGAATTAGTTTTCATATGAAATATGAATAGCACTACCGAAAACAAAACTTATTTTCAATTAGTGTGTAAAAAGCGAAAGCATATATTCGCAATTGGACGCCTGAAGCCTAGCGATTTTCCCTTGTGCCGGCCGCACGACTCGGCAGCGTATCTTGTAGAGGCGTGGGGGTAGGGGCGCGCAGGCAGGGCTCAGGGCGCAGGCCCGCGCCAGTCCGCCCGCGTCGCCGGCCCGAGCCACTCGTCATTACAGCCTCCGTCGTCGCCGCAGCCGTCGCCGTCGCACACCACCCCACAAACACACTGCCACATTATCCTTATCGCCACTCGCGCGAATCATCCGAGCCGCTCCTCGCTGGTGAGTTTGCATTTAATTTTGCATCGAAAGTTTAAAATGATCGCCGAGAGATGGCGCTGCTCTACCGCGTCAGTATTGCAGTCGTAATTGTATTGTGCCACGATGGAATAATAGTTTTTATTACGTAATGTTGAATTGTTTTGTGCTCCGGCGGTTTTTCAGGAGCATTTAAACAAGCGACTCTAGCAGTTTTATCATTGGATAACACTTAAAATAAGTCAAATCTTGATAAAATCTTTACATGGGTGGAGATTTAACTCACAATTATGTGTTTTGTAAATATCAAAGGAATAGTTCTTGATCCCAAAATGTAGACGAATAAGCTGAGAATATTTGATGCTTCAGTTTCATGGACAGCTTGATACCATCCTAAGCTGAATAACTAAATAAATTCGGCGTTATTCAAGCTATTGACAAGTGTTCCGTTATCCGCAACGTGTAGGCATCATCAATTAAAGCCGGTGTCATTAACTCCGCTGTCGTCTCAGTAAATAGAAAAGTTATTACTTTGACTCACACTGTTTCATTATGTTTGCACATATTTTATTATCAAGATTTGAAACGGTGTGTTCATGCTCTACAAAGTAATTGACATGTTACTATTTTAAACCGCAAAAGGAAATCACAGAGATTCTTTGTGGGAAAATAAATTGTGTATATGAAAAGTCTACAGGAATACTAGCAATCGCATATCTTTGTTTCTTTTCCAGTTTTATTCATTTTTATCGTTTGCTTATATGCACTTCTATACTATGAAGAATTTAACTCTGGATAAGCTTAAAAACATTGGCCAATTACTTTCAAATGAAGTAAAATATTAATATAATGAGCCATTGAGCGTACATATTAAGACTCTACGTAAGGATATGAAAGGACATTTTTTTAGTTAATGATATTCGGAAATCAACAATCTATTGTTTTTGGCCATTGTTAGTGCAAGTAGGTTTTCTATTTCTTCGATAGCTCTTGTACAATAACATTGTAAGTATAAGAAATCAGAAAAATATGCTATCATTTTTATTCCACCTCTGAGGCATCTCAACTTATTGTATTTGTTTTCTTAGGATCGGGCTGTTATTTTTTGGTCAATGTTTTCATTGGCTCATATTTACAATGTCCAGGGGTTGCTTTCGATTTTTTTATGTAATCATCGTATTACCTAAGGGTTCGGCCAATTAATTAACTCGTAAAGGGCATCGCAATTGGCTCCGAAATCCCGTAGATTAAAAATAGAGTTCCAGCCCCGGCCGGCGCGGCCGTGCCATTAACCTCGTTTACCCTGTCATCCAACCCTCTGGTCGTACTTCCGCACTTTATATCTATATGTAGGTACACATGTCGGACATTTTACGAGGTTTTGTACATTTGGCAAGGGCGGGTTTGCTATCCCTTACATTCGATGTATACTTTGGCTTAAAAAGTTAACAAACAAAACAAAAACATTTTTGTCTAATCCGAAAATTTATTAGATTGTTAGTCATTTACCATAAATTATTATACTTGTCATTAATGACATAATACTACTATACAGATAACAAATTCGTCCATTTTTTTATATTATTCTAAGATTTAATGAATGTCAAGCTGAGACGTAATGATCTGTTGACTCTGCTTTTATATTCACTCAGTATCAAATTCTCTAGTTTTTTTTTTTAATTTGAGTGCTGACACTAATTGACTTTAACGACACTATTTGAGGACAATTTCTATATTATATTTGGTAGAATTTGTGATTTTATAAGTACCTCATTATTTTTTTATGAGAACCAAAGTAAACTAGGCTGAGTTGTAATTTTTTAAATAGTACTTCTTGTGTTTCTTTTTTATTTTAACAAAATGTGTATAGTTTTGTTTGTAATTTATACATCCTTGATTAAAAGTGATACAAAAAAAAAGCGGAACAAAAGCAATGTTTACAATTGTTTGTGTGAAAGTGGGTCGTTTCCGATATCCTGGCTCCTTGCTAACGTCATCTCTAGAGCCTGTGCCTTTGTTACTGGGACTATTGTGTACTATTTAATATAGACATTTAAAACTTGTAGCTCTAGACTTAACAAGCATTAAAAATTTACTATTTTTAATCTTTAGAAAATCTTTCTCAGTAGAGATAATTGATCTTTTGTACACCAAGAGCTATCATATATCAATGACGCAATGATATATGTATAGTTCAAATAAAAAAACTCAACCTTTGATAATGGTACAGATAGCAAATTGTAAATTTGCTTAATTTCAAATCTTATAAAATATTCTCGCAAACAAAGTAAAGTAACACAATAAATGTAACGTGATCTAACTTTGTATCTCATTGTGCGCACTAAATTAATCTACTTGTAGGTTATTCCAAAGGTAAAATCGTAAATTAAGTTTGAAAAGTTTGAAAGCTTTTTTTTGCGACTAGAAGTGAATTTTGTTGTAAAATTATTTAATTTTATGTAATGTATTAGATTACTATGGTTCGTTCTTTTTGCTTCTAAGATGGCATCGCAAAAGCAATAAGCTTTTGCGTAATATAATTATTTTACTAATACGTGATTTACAGTATAATTTTATTTTTATTATTTATTTATTTATGTACTTGCTAATAATTTTTAATCTTTGAACAGTAAAAGAGGAAAATTAATATGTAAAAGAAAAACTTAGTCGTGTCTTTTGACTTAACAGCATTTTTTGTCAGCATCAGTGGATTACGATTAAGATTATGACGTCATAGCTGTTAGGACACGTTAGTTCCATTAGCTTGAAGCTTAATCAAACAACTCGCCGTCTGTTGCTATGCGGAATTTGATATCGCGTGATGTTGGCAACGTTTCAGTGTGGCTGTGGACTGTGTGCTGTGGGGTTGTGGGTTGGGGTTGGCAGGTGTAGTGTTACATCGCCGCGACTTGTGAGGCGGCCGAGTCCATTGAAGGTCGCTGATAGAATTGATTTATTTTGAAGGACACTGTATTTATGTTAGTTTACTGTCGTCTTATATTTATGTGGATATATACAATACATGTAATATTCTTTTATATGTATATATTGTAAAAAATTACTGCCTTAGTAGCGCTTATAATTAAAAAGCTAAGTTACAATAAACCACTCGAGTACTATCTTGTTAGCATCTTTATTCTAAAGCATAAGAAGTCAATACCTTGTCCTTACTTTCAAAGTATACTTGCACAGAGAAATACAGTAATTTGTGTTTATAAACACGTACAGTTCAAAGTTTCCACACTTAATCGCTAACCTTGTCGTAATCTAGTTTCCATAATATTCAATAGCCGCACCCAAAGGCTTTGCTACCCGTTAGTTTCCAAGGCTGCGATTCCGGTCACGCGCGGTCTTGATTACCGCCAACCCTGTGAAGGCTTTCGCGGCAATTATCGCGCCGCTGCCAGCCCTGATCGATGTAAGGGTTAATGCACCCTTCGTTAACCGATAGCGCGCTGTTTGCTTAGTTAGCGGTGTGTTGGTTTATGTGTTCGATGAATTCATTTTCCTGGTTATTAGGTAGCTATAATATATTACATTATTTTCTTGGTATTGATATTTCATTTATCTTGTTTGGATTATTATCAGTATTCGTATTAAAAGTCTTAGTAACTAATAGCTGTATCAATTTTACGCGGTAAAGAATTAACATCTGATTTTCTTATGTTGATGTTTATTGCTATTATAAGAATAACATTTTCTTCAATATACCAGAAGTTAAGGTTAACTTTAAAAAAAAACCTCGGTGTTCCCGCTGCTTGTTTGCCCCCTTCTGTTATAAAAAAAACTTTCAAAAAGTTGTTATTACGTAGACAAGGTGCTAACGTAGTTCCCTCTAGTAATTCCTCTCTTCCCAGGTACGCTGACTTCAATCTTCAAGTCACGTAAGACTTGTGCACTTTTTCTTCCTTGATATTTAATTTTTTCTTCGTCCTTTAATCTCAACTTCAAAGTTTGTAGAAATACGAGCAGCTCGTAGCAGCATTACGTAGCACTTTCCGTAGCACGTTGTAGCAATCTAAATTGCTTGTCGTAGCTATTTTAACTCGCGTAGCTCAAGTAATTTTTACAGCAACTTTTAAATTTGATTTTATATATCTTTGTAATGTTTTAGGATAAAAATTGTTTTATTATTTTTACATTGTAACTGTCCAATATATAAAAGCAACTAATTCAAAAACACTGTTCTATCAATGACGGTGTTTTTTCGAATATAAACTTTTTATTTTTATTTCTGTTTTCAACCCTTGTTTTATTCAACATCTTCGTTATCTTTGCCATTTATTAAAGCGTAGGCGGAGACGTGGGTTTTTTCTGTAAAAGACATCTGATTTTATTTGAAATAAATTCATGTTTTTGTTATTTCATTCGTTAGTTATTCTACGTTCTATTGTTGTCATAAAAATGTATTTGTATCACAGATTTAATGACATTTGTATATACTAAAAGTCAAATATTGAGTAGAAGTGTACTATTAGTTGTTTTTTTTTCTATGAAAAAAAACAGCATCCCGTCTTCTATTGAGATAATAAATCTTCTAAGTTCACCATTTAGTTTAATACCTAAATGTCTTTGTTAACGTTTAAATATGATATCACTACGCTAAAAGGTTTCCTCTGTACACAGGAATCCCAGAGGAATCGTAAGCTTTAAATGGAATTTCAGAGCGAAGATTTGATGCTTAAAATAGTAGCACCAGAGCCACAGGCATGGCGTAGTTTTGAATATTTTAGTACTCATGCGACATGAAAACTAACCGCTAAGGTGTCATGAATTAAACGTGTTAGTTTTACTTGTGAGGTTAACAGTTATATAATAAAATGTAAAGTTTTATATACCCAATAATACAGCAAATGTTTCAGTTATTTACATTTTAACCTTTAGTCTTTATGTAATAGATTTCCGTTGAGACTTAGGTAATTATGTACAGTATATAGTTTGTAACTTTGTTTATAAATAGTGTCAAGTAATACATATGTGGATGGTCAGTAAATGGACGTGGAGTCCGGGAGCGGCTCCTGGGACATCGTACCCTTGTCAGTGTTTATAAAATTTATTAATAAATTATCTCTTGTAAGGGAGGACAGACCATAAAAGAGATAGTATTGAATTGAATTTTGTCTGTAAGTGACGATAGATCGCACTGTGAGTCGGTTACTTAAGCAGACCTTAGTGAAGATTTAGATAGATATTTCAATCTTATGTACATTTTGAAGTAAATTTAGTATATGTTTATTTTGTATTTAAAAACTTTTTTCCAAGAGCGATCGTATCGCTATATTAGATTGATGTCAGCAAAGCGGGTCTCTTGCGCTGCCCGCTGAATACTGCATAGCGGAGCTTGTTCAAATATTTATGCCGTAGCGAGAGTGCCACCGTACCGTCTTGTTTGAACAACTTGCACGTCACTTATCTATGATAATACTGAACATTTGACGCATCGATGTTTTTGTATGCTTTATTGTCTATAGGAATAATTAAATAATATAATGTTCGTCATGTATCAAGATGAATTAATTTAAATAAATTGGGAGGTTTTTTCAGATATGTTTGGATTATTCGTATTGCAAAATCTAGTAAACATAGTAAAAAGCCTGCTAACACGAGCCTTTCTTGCCCTAGGTTTGTTCATTAACATAATTGGATGTGTAGCTTTCCTAGTCAAGAAACCGCGATGGTGATTACATTAAGAATGTCATTAAATTAAGATTCCTTCATTTCGTGCAAGTAACGCTTCCATTTAGTTTCGAAATATTCAACAATCATTAAGACCGTAAATTTGCCAATTTCCATATAACTATTCCACTCAGTATCTCATTATGGAGATTGCGGACACCACGATGTATTTCCTCGAGGCCGTAGTTACGGCGCCCTGGGGACCACTTGAGGCCCGAGCTGACTTGCATTGTTTGGAATAGATCTCAATCGAAAACGTTTGAAAGTATAAGACACCCTATCTATCTTTCGAATGTGATGCAAAATCAAAATTTCCATTTAAATGTACCCTATTACTTGTTTAATTTTTTGTAGAATTTTTTTTCTTAAATTGTTAGGCTAATTACGTAGCCATATACCGTTTAAATATCAAGCAAGGCTTTAAAAGGCAGAGTAATATCCTAACCATTTTGTTTGCCAACATTTCCGCGCGAGCGGCAGTCGGAATCGATCCTCCGACCCCTCGTGAGTTCGCAAATTGCGTCGGATCGTGTCTCTTATCCGCCGAAATAATTACACTTGTACGCCGATGAGACGTATCCCTCTTAACTTGCGGGAATCCCCGCGCATCACCTGCAGGCGTGTAGGGAAATCTGAACGGATTCCATTGTTTGTGACGACACGAGAAAAGTTGCATTAATATTTTATTAGTTAAACAAATCAGATGTAATTTTGTATGAATTCGAAATTCATTAAAGCAGGTAATTTAATGTTTTATAAAACGACACGACCAATGAACACAGACAGTTAATTAATTTAGCTAAGAGACGACACAAAAATTTCTTTTAATAATCCGAAACAAATACGGAAATTACGGAACTTAGAACCACACATTTAGGTTCTATTTTATAGAATTTAATTAAATCAAAAAATAACAGCGAACTAGAAAAACTACAACTAAAAAGAAAGTTCCGTATTTGTTTCGGATTATTAAAAGACATTTTTGTGTCATATGTTAGCAAAATTAATTAACTGTCTGTGTTCATTGGTCGTGTCGTGCGCACAATGGAAACGCGACCTGCCATTGCCAGAGCAGCTTTCCCCGTCGACTCTCCCCGTTCAGTAAGCCGTGTAACGATGTAATAGACGAAGATTTGTATGTATACCCTACGTATAATTGAACCCTGTGTTTGCCAGGAGACTACCTTACTTGTACTTATATATTTAAGCATAACATACATTATATATTACGAGTTTTGTCTTGTACACAAGTAAATGTAAAGAATCCCTTTATAAATGTATGTTCGTTATGAATACATGGATATTGGTTTTGTTGAAAATATAGATATTGCCTTTATTCTCAATCTCACATATGTCAAATATATCAACGTAAACACGGCAATATTTTATTTTCCTCGCTTCATTTTTGACGGGACTTACAATATAGTTTATTGTATCATTTTATCGATTACCTTTGATACATTTTAATTATATAACCATAACAAAAGCTTTGTGAAACTTTGTACAATCATTAATTAATAAAAGCTCTACTACAGTTAGTTACAGCTTTTGAAAACTATCCACTGACATTTCCGTTTTGTGTCTGCGGTTAAATTAAATTACGACTGAATTTGATGTACGGACATTCAGCGTAGTGCATATTGTGCAGTGAATACGTCAGTTTGTGGTACTTTTGAAAATGGACATGAATAGGTCCAATATTGCGGCTGTTAACCCGGCTTTCATTGTATAGAGAAATGAACAATTTTGCTCGTGGAATTTGTTTTTATGTCGAGTTTGTAGTCGACTTTAATATTATTGGAGTGAATTTATTTTACTATTGAATTGATCTTGTTTAAATAATTAATAGTTATGCTTAAATATCAATAGGTTTTAAATGACATTTATCAAATGTTATATAATTTTAACGACATTGGTAGAGGTCAATTTTCTATTTTAGCGCTGGCCAATTCTGGTGTAAAAAAGATAATTATAACAAAGCAAGTAGTACTAATATTATAAATGTGAATGCTTAGATGGATCTTCAGTACGGCTGAACGAATCTCGATGACATTTGGCATATAGAACATAGTCTGAAAGAACACATAGGCTACTTGTTTTTTTTTAATTCCGCGCGGAAGGAGTTTCGAGCGACCGCTAGTTAAAAATAAAATCATCATACAAATAACATAAAGAAATAAAATTTAACCAATAAATACCTACTAAGCTCACAAAGGCAATGTCAAATCAGCCCTTCGATTATATCTCTTTGTAGCGCATAAAAGGTAAATATTTGTCTAAGGTAGACAAAACGTCGACAAGCCACCGCTTTTCCCCTCGATCGGTGCATTACTTATTCAGGGGATGCGTAAAAAGATGTAATCAATTATCCTGCGTCAACAAAAGATCTGTTTAGGCGGAACCTGCCCCAAACTGACAGCGGGCGTCGTGAAATATTACTTGGGGGCTTGGACATGGCCACGAAATATTATATTTGAGGCGTTGAGCCTAACTTTTACTATTTATTATTCGCGAGGCGTATGTATTATTTCACACGTTTATGAGTATATCATATATCAAATAACGTAGCTAAATAAATTATCTCATTCGTTTACTAAATCTAACAAAATGCCTTTGGGAAATCTTTGTTATCTGAAAATTATATTTTAATACAATAGTGGCATTCTTTGTTATGAAATTTCATTTCATTTTAAAGGTTCACTGCGCTTAGCTAAGGTTTATTATGTTTTGGGTTTTATCAATATTACCCTTGACTGTATATCTCTGAGTCATTAAGAAGCCTCCCTTAGTGTATAATTAAGCACTCTGAGTGCGACGTTTACACGTTTTCTATACCTCTATTTTGTCTAATGATTTCAAAGTATCTACTTATTTAACTATTAAATGTAATAGGTATAAAAAGTGTATTAGTAATCATTGTTATTCATGTCCTTTTATGTAACTCGGTGATTGGAGCTGGGTGGTTTTTGTTGACATTCCCTCTTAGTCAGTTTATATCAAGGCGGTACATTGGCCGCGTCAGGCGCCGCATTGTCGTGAGATTGTCACTCTATAATTATAAAAAGTCACCGTGATTCTTATAGATTTTTTATTTTGCTTTGGTACCGCATTCCAATACTTGGTGGTTTATATTGAATTCCTATTTGATTTCATTGTTATGCCTTTTACGCAAATTATGTTATGAGAATTTTATGATAGTTTGTTTTAATTTCTTGATAGGGAATAAGACAAAGTCTACATAAGGTTTATATGAATCTTTTATTACATAGCTACTATTAGCTACTCACTAGTACTGCGTTTTAACATTACAGACAATAACGTCCCAAAAAATTTTTTTCAACATCAACAAATGGCGATCGTACCCGTTTGCTACAAGCTTTAATAAAAACTGAAGTGCAATAACCTATTTCTATAAAAATAATTGAATGAAGAAAATAGAAACCATTAAGGAAACGTGATGTATTTCCATTGCAGTCACGCGATATAAATTCCTTTGAAAGACTGGATACTACAGGGAGCGTTGCTTTAACCAAACGCTATTCTTTGCACATTACTTTTAATAAATATCGCCGAGTAATAAGAACATGTATCTGTCTAGACTGCAGCGGTCGACGTCTACCTGATATATACACGCGACGTGTCCCCCGGGCGAAACAGATTGCCCGTAATAGGGCATCCGAGAAACTCATGGCGTCTGCGTATTAGATGCGATGCAGGCTTATGGTACTTTGTTTGTCGCCTGTAGTTATGAAGAACTGGTCTGACTGCATAGTTTAAGTGCGAAACACATTCTTTCGTTTTTTTGTAATGACAATAATTTTGTAGGATGTGAAAAATCCAATGCCCGCTACTATCCTGTCGTTGGTCAAAATACGTCTGCGTTTTTACCTCGTTTCTTTTGTTTTCATTTTGACAAATAAGTGCTTAGTTTTGTAAGAACCGTGCTTAGTATGAAGGTTTCTGCGGACTGCGTAATCCTTTTGACAAATGCGGTCGTTATATCGGAAGCTCCAAAGATAAGTGGCCGACGATTTCGATTATAACTGTAGAAAATCTTGGTTTATTTTCTCTATTATTTAGCAGAACGTACAATATTATTCTCAAAGATATGCAAAACTTTAAACGAAATTAGAGAATTTTATGAGCAACCGACTTAAGTCGCGGTGGTAGATTAGTAAAGCTTATAAGAGCTTTAATAAGCTGAAGTGAGTGCATGTTTGTACCACGTATGCTAGAATAATATATTTCATGACTCCCAGTGCGAGTAATCTTTATTCGGTATGCACATCGCCTTTAGAAGTAGCGCTGGCGTGCCGCGTGCGCTGGCCTTTCATAAAGCTTCTTACGAACTACATGCTACGAATGTATTACCATAAGGCCAGGTTTCCCAGGAGCATATTCATTTCATTATGATCATGCCATCTGCACATACCCATTTTTATTTTATTGAATGCTTTGCGTTAAATTGATTCACGGCACTTATGACCTACTTCACATCTGTAGTGTTCTAGCTACGCCTTTTTATTGTAAATTCATTTTTAAATTTAACTAAACAAAATAATTTCTTTTAAGATTTACGAAAATTTTATGTTAAATTTTTGGGAGTTAAATTTTTTTTAATTTCAAGTAAAATTTTTTGGAGTTAAAAATTTGTTTTAATCTTTCGAACCATAAATAAGTCGCAAATATAAACAAAAGTAATTAAATTATCTGGTGAGTATGGAATCCCATTCAGCTTGAACCGATTTAATTAAGTCCTGAATAATTCCACGCGGTTTCGTGTGCGGTCGAAATAGTTTCCCGCTAAAGGTCCGATCTCAACCACAAATCATATATTAATCCACTAATGCGTCTCAATCAATTGAGATAAGCTTTGTTCTGATCCACTCATCACTTAACATAAATCTTTCTGTCAACAGAACACTTAAGGTAATAGATATTTATTATTAGAAGACCTACGATTTTAATATCATTTTACTCTGATTTATTATATTTAATAAGTTCTTTGTCTATGAAGCGAACATACATACATACATATATAGTGGGGCAATAAAAAGATACATTGCTTTCTTATTTATCGTCTAAAATATGTTGGTTTTATTTTATCAGATTTTATAAAACCTATATATTTCAACGACTAGATAACATATCTTCATCTTCAGATAGTTGTAAGGGTGCTTTGGTGGTAGGCGCCCCGAGTCTAGACGTGTCGGCGTCGGCATTCACCTTGACTCATTGCCAGCCGTGGCGCCTACACCACCCTTCGATAGGCCACAACTAATAACTTTTGATTTAGTTGTTTGGGCATTATTTATAGAAATGTTATCTTAACTTACCCTTAAAAAAACTTTGTCGATAAGATGAGTGTTAGTTTAAAAAAATATTCTTCTTTTTATCGTCAGATCCATAAAATTTTTATTCATGGTACTTAAGTACTGTAGTGAATAAATGCGAGTAGTACAAATGCTTTAACATACTCAATTATCCTTTACTTTTTATTTAATCAACGTGCCCTCTATTGTTTTAAAAACTTAGGGTACAAAAATCCAGACAGGCTATCATGTGGTAGTAATTAGACTAGGACATGCATATGTAATAACTCATACGGGCATTAAACATGCATGGATGACGTCACATACACCGGGCCCGCCTCAAATCAATAACACCCGAATTCGAATAACAAAGTTTGCTGCGAAATATATTCTATGTAGGCAAGTTAAGTTGTGGAATTTGTGAAAAGTATGCGAGTTAAATTTTGTAATCAAAAGGCGCACATATATAATGTTCACTAGTTGTTAATAATATTTTTATATAAATTTTGGTAAAAGTTTTATTTTTTAAAACAAAGTTTTGATTATAAAAATAACTTAAATTTTTCCTTTTAATGTTACTTTTGCTTTACTATTGTTACAAGTTTCTAAGGGTACTTGTTTGAACAGTAGACAGAGTTAGCGATCTAGTTGGAGTACTAAATTATGTAGCGCCAGACGACCTAGGCCGAGACGTAAGCACTAGCCTGATCACTAATCTATTCATAATGCCAGGCCGAGTAGTCTGGGAGACGAGTTGATCAGATATGTACTGGAACTGTTTAGAGATTGGAGCTTACCTCTCTCATATTTAAACGACCTGCTTTGTTTTATAATTTCAGTTTGAAAGCTTTGAAGGATGCTACTCCAAATTTAATAACCAGCGATAGACAAATAATATTTTGTTTGCTATCTCTTGTTGGTTATTTCATAAAGCATTCGGTAAAATAAATTTTAGATAGTGTCACAATTCAATATTTCTATTTTTCACTTTGTCTATTACTTACGATTGATTCCTTGTGGTAAAATCCTATGGTTAGGGATAAAAATAGGGAATGTATTCAACAAGCAACGCAAATGTCCCCACCCAATAACGGTGACCCTCTATAAAAACAGTGATGTGACCACATCACCCAACCCCGAGGCTATTGCAACCCAACAAAGCTCGTGGATACTGCGACTATGTTTTACTTAATTTTTACATAGCTTTTCGATCCGTTATTTTAATGTTTCTTACACAAATTCAATTTCTATAAATTTAACACGTTTATGCTACGTAAATATAAAATATAATATAGTAATGTCATATGTTTATTTTTTTCCTAAAAATGAACAAGCTTTTTAATTTGTTCGCAAAATAACAGACTTACTAACCGAATTATTAGAAGTATTTTATTCCAGAAATGTCTAAATATAACTCAAGTGAGGTTTATTCATGTTCACAAAGCCTTCCTGTGCCCGGCACTCGAGAATTTTCACTAGGACTCGTGCGGGAGCGCTCTTTTCATTCCGACGGCGTAAGTGCTAAAAATAAATTCTATTTTTGTAATTAAGATCCCAATTAGTAAATGTTTGTTCAATATCTTTTGTTCAGGATGTAAAACGAACCAGTTTTTTTTGTTTTCTTTGCTATTTTTATAATCCTGTAGTTTATTATACGATCTTATACTGATAAACATTATTATAAACATAATGATGTCCGAAGTTATATATTTATATTTATATATTTATTTAAAAATATATTCTAGTAGGTGTTTGCATTTTAATTAACATAAATATATGTGTTATGAAGTAAAACTTAATTAAGTTCAGAGTTTGCATTCAAGCTTCGCCCCAATAACTCGGAAGTCGCTTCTCATTGAGCCCTGCAGTGCTGTTTGGCTGTGGAGTGTGTAATTACGATGCGGCAAGCTCCTCGCTTATTAGACGTCCATTGTGCGCTAGAGTTCACAATTTGCTTTTGCTTTGAGTGCATCTACTTCGATATTGATTGAGTGTGTTGAAGATCCATTCAATTGATTGACATTCGGTGATTTACCGTGGGTTTTATGAGACCAAAATCGGCGTTGAAAAAAATATTGTTATCTCTGTTTTGTCAAAGATAACGACAGGGATAACGATATGTTCAATACAGAGATGTTAGTTTCAGAAATGTTTTAATTGGAAACTATTAGAACGCGTAGCTAAATAAAATACAAAAGCTATAAAAAAGAAAAAATGTCCTCTATTATGTTAAGTTTGTTCAAAGCTATGTACTTTATGAAGAGAAACAAAGGCGTAAAGGATCTTTCTATAGTTGACATAGTTGTTTCTGACACGTTAAACTTTACTTACGACTTGTCCCAATGTGTGCTGTTAGGAACTCAGTCGGACCGCACAGCCTCTCTGTTTGAATTGAATTATCCATTAGTGTGCTCTCTGAGATCGGACATTAGCACATCTCTACTTTGATTAACGTTTTACTTAGTAGTAAAGCTAAATGTTCGTTAATTCTTACTTAAGTCGAGAAGGCCCCTGAAAACTGGAAGATTACGTTAATATTTTTTATTACTTAACTTTTTTTTATTTCGATGTATTTTCATGTACAATATATAAATAGCGTGGTTTAAAGCAATTTTAGTTGCTAAGCAGACTAATTTACAACCAATTCAGATTAAATTGGTTGTACCGTGTAAAAGTTAGGGTTAGAAACTAGTACTTTTTTGATAATTTGACAGAAAGTTTTCTTAAAAATATTTCGGCGCTTTGCCAAAGGTCGGAATGTACAAGGTCATGGCGTCTACTGACCCTGGCAAATAATATTACTTATTTTATCTTTTAAATATACGTGTACTATATTTTTCATGACCTTTTATAGGAAACGAAAGAAATAAATATTTATGCGATTTCCCATTTGATTCTTGTTTTACTGTATTTTTTAGTTACAAGTTGCTCACATTATTTTTTCTTTGTTACGTTTACTTAGATATTGAAATTCTACGACAATTATTTATGTATATCTATGTTGCTACGTTTACGTAGACCTTCTACGATGCTATGATTCAAAGTAGTGCTACTTAGTAATATTATTTATAATATTAATATAGATTGTTTTCCTCATATTATTGTTACGATTATTATCTCGTCTTTATGAAAAATACATTTTAATAATATACAAACTTAAAAATACTTAAATACACCAACAAAAATATTTAGCATTTTTGTCCCTCGTAATATGAATATTCGTTTATTTCTATTTTGAATATACCTTTGATCTCGCCAAAGGCCAGGTGGCATTAATAAAAGATGTATCGCTATCTCTCTCTATCCCAGACTTAATCACAGAGCGTTTCGTGTAAATGAGGGGGCGATGGATTATAATGGAGAATGAAATTCGCGATCCGGACGACTTCTCAACATATTTTAGCACGTAACTACAGAGCATTGGTTTGTGTTCGGTAAATGACAAAGGAAATATTTTCATTTATTTACTCATTTAACAATTTTATTTACAGTAATTGTTTTAAGATGTCATACAAATTTTTGTTTGACTATTAACTTACATTAAAATTACACGATATTATTCTTATATGTAAAATCTACTATAGTAAAGTCGAATTTTTTTTGTTTTCATATGTTTGTAATAAACTAAAAAAAAGTACAGGTGTTGAAAAATTATTTTACACTTAGAATGAGTTTGTTTGTCCATACGCTAAGTTTAATATCGTTATAAAATGTTTAAAAATAAAGTTCATTCATGAAGAATCAGGACAGGCTGCTAGTGTTTAAAGGTGTAGTTAAAATGATGAACGACATTGTGTTAACTTTAGTCCCAGGGCCGGGCGCCGGCGGGCAGCTTTATTGATAGTACATTCTCACTCCTTCCACTCGAGCGGGTGACTATTGCTAGGGTATAACAGAGCGAATGAAAAGCAAGCACCAGGTGGCTCTTATCGTCTACACTTACTCCGTATTGGTCGGTTTAAAGCCTCCGATGAAAACACATTGTGAGCCTTCGATGTTATTATTTGAAATTGAGTTTATAAATGTTATCTTACTAATATAAATGCGAATGGATGGATGTATGTGAGAACGGCTGTGTGGATCTCGCTGAAAGTCTGGAAGAACACATAGGCTACCGATTAATTTTTTTTTATTACCGCGCGGACGGAGTCGCGAGCGATATTTAGTATAACAAAAAAAAAGGTATAACATATAAAAATATGTAGATTTTTTTTCAACCACTTACCATTTTCAGGAATGTCAGCTTTAAAACTTTTATAAAGTCAGTAATCATAAAATAACCCATTCATAGTTAAGTATGCTAATGAAGTTAAAATAAAAGCGTAGTAAAGTGGTGAATTATTTGCATATTTTTCCGGCTATCGTCATCCCTCTTGGGGGCGATGCGGGGAGGAACGGGGCACTTTATCAACCTCATCTGCGGCGGGGCTTCACCAACGCATCATTGTTATTTTGAACATTTATCCCAACCTTCCCCATCCTCCCCACTCAGAGGCGCTGTGGCTCGTAGGGTTGCTAGATTTTAATTGGGATAAGCCGAAACTCGCTGTTAATTATGGCTGAAGTTCTGACTCGACTGGACACCGTTGCAGGAAATTGAAATTCTATTGTGTCGTTTTTTTATTTAGATACGTATTGTTATTTTATATTAAGGTGATAAAATTTAGTTTTTTATAAAACTTAAGTATAGAGTTGAAAGAAGCTTAAGTGTTTTTGAATTACATAATAATAACACACAATATGTACCAGCCCTGTTTACAAATACGTCTGCGACTAACAATTAACTTGTCTGTGGAATATTTAAATGGAGTAATATTAACATTTTGCAATCGGAATGAACTCGTGCGTCCTCCGCCCACTAGTCCCGGCTGTCGTTTGCAAATGACAGTGATGTTTTCATTTTATTATCATTGTCTTTGCGGCGATAGTCTGGCAATTGGATCGCACAGCTGTTACTACTTGAGTGGGAGTTTAATTCCTCTTTAGCATTTAAATTAAACTTAAGGATCGTATATCGTAACGTTATTTTTGTCATGTTATGTGTACTGCCGTGTATTAAAAACGTTTTGCTGAATATAATTAAATTAAAAATAACTGAACGGCTCGGTATAAATAAAACGTCATGTTTGAAATTACATAATGATACCCGGAACCGATGCAACGGGTCGCTGGTATTTTATGTTTCACTTTGATAGTCTTTTTTATCATTATAAAGGGAACAAATGGATAAAATAACTTCACATTAAAATATATTTTGCTTAACGCGTAATGTTTTCGTTTAGTTAACTTTGTTTCCAAGTATTTTCTATTTAAATATTATCTTATTTCATTACATTAAAATATACATAGAGAAGAACGCATTTCAGCAACTGCAACTGCAAGTTAACAATTAAGCCGTGTACACACGCGCGCATACTAACGAGCTCCTGCCTCGGCGCTTAACCTCCACTGAATATTCATGTATGCACCGCAGTAGACATTCAAGTGGCTGCCATCATGTAGCGCAGTTTTCAACAATTTGGGGGATGTAATACTTACGTAGATTATAAACACGTACTAGCAAATAAATAATATACAAACAATTTATTAGTATATTAAACTGATGAAAGAAAAACATGACAGGTTACTACAATAAAACAAGATAGTTTTAAAAGTATAAATGTCGTAATAAGACATCTAAATAGTTACAGCATTCAAAGTCTTTAGTTTTGTATTACTGTTCTAAAAATAAAGCAACAGTTAATTATTCCTTCAAACGACTAAGCAAACTATTGTGTGTTCATTAACAAGCTGAAAGTATCGCGATAATAATAGGAAAGTAGGTTTGCTTAGAAATGTGCATTGTTAAGCATTTGCAACGTCATAAAAGTTTTATCTGGAAACGAACGCAATGGAATAAAACGTAACGACTTCTAGTACTCGGGAACGTTTTTTAGTACGCTTACATTTATTTAAATTACCTTTTGTGACTACTTAAGCTGATAACTAAATATTAGTTTAAGCACGTACTTTTAAACAAAATAATTTCGCTCATAAGAAAGGGCGATTTGTGTTTTTTATGTTTGTAAAAAATAATCTCAACACTAGTGGACTAATTTCAAAAACTCTTTCTCCATTTCAATGTTACAATATCCCTGAGTCCTATAGGATTTATTTAATATTGATATTATGTACAGTAAATAAAAAAAAACAGCGGCTGGCCAGTATCTAGTACAGTTTTCGTTTGTATAAAAAGCGGAACGTAGTGAAGGGGATAGTCCGTATTAATGAACTGTGTATCAACTGTCCAATTATAAAGACTACGGAACCAGAAAGTGCACTTAAATTCAAGTCTAAATTGGCGGAGCGCAGCAGTCTGAAATGGACTCGGAATTTTATTTGCAACGTGCCTCGGACTTAGTTAATTTCATAACAGCTCTTGTAATATAAATTAAAAATTGTATTTTAAGGCTTAATTCACTATGTGTTAGTGCAAACTTATTACTTTAAAAACAAATTCCGAATTTGTTGTCGTGTTTTCTGAATCGCGTTGTCTCAATAAATAGCGAGATCCAATTAATGCAATGGCCGGCGGAACGTCGAGCGTACGGACGCCCTCTGACGCGATTTGTTGTAAATTAATCTCATTTGATGGGCCTTTACAATATCGCCCGGATGCAACGCGTAACCACCGCCATTGAAATGGATTGAGTGATTGATGAGATGGACGGGCGGGAATGATTTTATTTATGCAGCATTAATTTTACACAATATGCCATGGATATATTTTTTAAAACGATTTAAACTTTTTAATTAAATAGCTATCGCTTTACTCTGGTGCTGCCTGATATTTAGTGCACATCATTGTCTTATATGTGTTAGTTTATTTTATAGTTTATACCTAAAACGGTTTTAACACTATGTCTGCATATTGATATTGAATAATTAATGGTATATCGATTGTTATCCTAATTTATTCGATTTGGATTATCTGTCAGCTAAAAGATATAACTTAACTAAATATAATTTAGAATTCCAGTATTATGCAGACATTAAATAGGACAGACAGATTAGGACGTGGTATATTGTAGCGCGTTGTTACCGCAGGCGAGGTGCGATCACAAGTTCGATTGGTGTTATTTTTAGCTTCCCCACCGACACATCAAACAGTCTGGTTACATCTGAATAATATACTCGTTGTATAATGCTATATTTTGTAACATATTATAGTATATTTAGGTGGTTTCAATCTTAGTAATGGTAACTTCAACAGCTCCTTTAAGCATAAATAAAAAAGTACTAGAAAAATTATAAATCATAGAATTTTTGTTCACAATTGTCAACTTGGTGGTTCGAATGGTCCAGACGCACAAAATGTATCTTTTTACATTCATGGAAATAAATATCTCGTATTTCCGATTAAACGCATCATAATAAAAATGCATCTCCGACCACTCCAATAAAGGATTTACTTTTATTCGAAACCATTCCAGTAGAAAGTATCTACGCAGTTCTCGTAGATTCAATTTAAAAGCTTTTAGTCAATAAAATATCGACCGACAATGAAATACTGTCATTTGTTGACTATTTATAATTGCAAGTACGTGTTTAAACATATCATTTGAAGCCTTATTGATTTTTTAAGGAGATTCCTTTCTTTTTCCACTTTATTGTTCGTATTTTGATCGACGTAAGGATTTAATATTTGGAGAGTTCTATTAGTTGTCTATTATGTTGAAGACAACATACTGATTTTCTTTATCTGTTTCAGATAGACGTAATTGCGTTGGTGAGTATATTTTTTAAATTAAAGCCAGAATACGGTTTCTTTAACATGTAATTTTTTGATGAAATGTCACAGCGTTTTCCTAACAATTTATTGTACCACATATTATTACAGCGACTTTATAATTTAGCAACGTTTTAAGCAAAAAAGGTTTTAAAAGGGTCAGCAAACTTTATTACAAGTTTGCCCATACTGTGCTCCAACTTTAATATCAATAAATATTTCCTGCGTAGCCCTGGTATACACAATTTCGGTCCATACGTTCTGGAGACAAAGTTCAATTTACTTTGTCTTACATTTGTAGGAATTTAACCGTAGCAGTAGCGTAATTGGAGTTTTGACGCGTCACTGGGCGCGGGCCATGTGCTGCAGTGTTTCGGTGGAAGGTTAAAGTTACCGCTCGCCTACCCGGGGTTCTAATGTTAACCAGACATTCTTTGAAAAGCAATCACACTACGGTATAGCTGTGTTTTATGAGGAAATGTGCTGAAATACATTATGTCGAGCTCTATGAACTTGCAACAGTGTTGAAGTGAGAGTTATATAATATAAGTTAAAATGTTAATATACATAAGTTTATGTGTATATCAAATTGTTTAATATACTTGAATGAAAATATTGTTCTTAACGTTCGACTCCCTGACTCGTCTTTACATGCATATGTCATATTTTCCAACTTCTGTAATGAATAGAGCACGTTATCATATTATTGTTACCGTAAAGTTTTGAATGTTGTGACTTAATATTTGGTTAGTTTTGCACTATACGTTATGAAATTGTGAATGTAAATTTTAAAATCCTTTTTCACTGTAGCCAGACACATGTTATGAAATGTTTTAAATACATATTGCCGGCGTGGCTCGCTGTCTGCCTGCTGGTGAATAATTAAATTGAAAGGCGCAGGGAAGTGAGGCGAGCCGGCATGCAACTCTAACTACCCTCAGGCCAGTCACGGCCCATTTAGGTACAGTTTTCATATATTCTGATTCTTTTTTTATCTTTTTACTACCTACCTGAAAGTTCTTACAGTATTTTATATATGAACATGTTGTCTATGCTTAACGCGAAAACCTTCATACTATTTTAGTACACGTTTTTATTTCCCCCGTTCCCCGTTTTGGTTTCAAATTTTTGGGATGGATGGATGGATTTTTATGTGTAGGTATATCGTATATCCATACGGATGCATAGATCTCGCTGAAATTTGGCATAGATGTTGAACATAGCCTGGAAGAACACAAAGGCTACTGATCAAATCTTTTTTTTATACAGCGCGGACGGTGTCGCGGGCGACAGCTAGTATTAAAATAAAGAGAGATTTACATTTATTGCAAAATTATTTGTCATGAATAAACATTGAATTAGCACAAATTATAATAAAATCATGTTTTATTTACATCTCCATTATAATACCGGGTCAATGGAAACTCGACATCTGAGCGTAGTTGCGTCTAAAACGGTTTACATTAGCTTTGACTTGCGGCTATGAATGCAAGATGAGCTCAATCCGCCCCCTCTCACCACCCCACGCCCCCGAGCAAATTGCTCAGTCTCCGTAACTTAGGGCTTCAGTGTTGGAGCTATAAATAACTTGATCTATCAGACGGTAACTTACACAAAGTAACTTTATAACTTTACAGTCGTAAAAATTTATAGACTTTCCTTTGTTTGCGATGTATAGGACGAGTCTAGGAATCATTCGCTTCCTTGCAACTTGATTTGTAGTTTTTCATTGTATGTTACTTAAGAGATAAGTTGTCTATTTTATTTTACTATCGAAGTAGCTCAGTAGCTACGCTTCTACGCTTTAAGTCTACGAGGGTACGATAATTATCTTGATTTAATTGATATTTGGTTTTATCGATCTCAATTTTTAATATTAAATCAAGCATCTTGAAGGTTCAAATATACATTATAAACATGTTCGTCTGTTAAAAAAAATAAGTCGCGGAAAGTTTACAGACTTTGTACCATTATTTTGTTTTATAATGATGTCTGAGTGTCGTAAAAAGGTAAGATATTAACTTTGTTAGCATATATCAGGAGGCTGGAGATCAAAGAGCGTACCGATTATGATCGTTACCTCGCGCACGTCGGAACATCGTAACGAGTTTTGTTTCTGTTTGATGTCTGTCACGTAGGCTTCTGCTATCACTCTACTTAATGGAGGTGTGACACATCTTTGTACAAATGTTTGGCAAATGTCTTAATTTAGCCTTCATTTTTCATAGAATGGCAGACGCTGGTAATTTGTTTGCCAAATCTATGCAAAAAGCTAATCTAACGCGTTACTATTTGAGTTTTTATTGATTTATTGTTGGCTAATTCATAACTAAGGGACCATTAATTAAGGGAACTTATTTGTCGTATAAAAACATGTGTAATTTGTGAATTATTTATCCAACGCTTTACTCGGACATTGTGAAATCTAATGTAACCAACTTGTTTGTATTCAATTCGAAATGTTAAAATTGTTCTTTTACAAAATTCTACAGGAAAAATGGGGTGCTAACGCGAGTCTAGCCGTAGGTGATGTTTGTGAGCAATATTGCTTATTTTGGGGTGCGGCGGCGCGCGCCGTCAAATTATATAAATTCAATTTTGTTATTTCACTCCTGAACGCTTTGATGTTGTCGGATTACCTTTTCGGAGAACGTTTTAAAATTATCAATCATCCGTGTACGATATTTACGCGTTGTATGTTAGTTTGCATAAGTTTTTACTATGAAAAAAATAATAATTTCACATTCACATTATAGTATTTAAGTCTAAGTATATTAAACTAAAACTAAACAGCGTATGATGGAACGTTTCGTTAAAACGTCTTCATTATTATTAATGACTGT
Source organism: Papilio xuthus (assembly GCF_000836235.2). Classification (NCBI taxonomy): domain Eukaryota; kingdom Metazoa; phylum Arthropoda; class Insecta; order Lepidoptera; family Papilionidae; genus Papilio; species Papilio xuthus. Next base: position 43,641 of record NW_013532791.1, read on the forward strand.
AGGAGTTTGAAATCAACTAGGTTTCTGAAAAATTTACTTTATTAGATAAATATTGATGTGTTTGCTAAGATACATTTTGTCATTATTGAGTATAGTCACGATAGATGTGTGGCGTTGTCTCCTTTAGGCTTACGGAACTTCGTACATGTTATACGCTTTGTGATTTGTGACGTCATCAATCTTTCAACCTCACTTCTGAAAGATATGTTTCAGTAATACGCATCAAGTGTGACGATGTTAAAGCGATTGCTTTTACCTATCTCGCAAATTTACCTGTCGTGTGATTAGCGTGTGACAGCGTAAGCTGTCAGGTACATTTTCTTGCTTAGGCTTTTGAGTTCACACCAGGCGATACATCTCTCCGCGACAAACGGATGCAGTGAATATCGTGATGCATACAACACTTGATGTACGCTGTTACGCCCACCGTACATGCTTTCATTATGTCGTTGCACATTTGCGGTACTTGCGCACTCCTTTCTGCGGTAATGTATCTGTTCAGTGAGAAATTTAACTGCGGAGTATCTTGTTTTGGTACTTATAAGTAGTATGGTTAGTTTATCTTACTTCTTACTAGTATTATAAATGCGAATGTTTAGATGGATGGGCGTATGTTTGAAGATATCCCCAGAACGGGTCAACGGATCTCGATGAAATTTACACAGTCTGGAACAACACATAGGCTACTAATTATGTATTTTTTTTTAATTCCGCGTGGACGTAATCACGTACGTCCACTAGTTTGAATGTAAAAATCAAATTAAAAACCAAAAATTAAATTTTATTCATCATATCATACAAATTACAATAATACTTTTAGCCCGCTTACAATTAATAGTAGTTTTTTCTCTTTAACATTTCGCGACCTGTAAGAAATGTTTCAGCAACGGGCCGTGAAAAGGTTTAGTGCTCGTAACAACTGTAGGAGGCTTTTGTACAACTGTAAATGCAGCTGAAGTGAGTTGCAGTGAGCTGTCGCAGGACAATAGCTGTAACGAGGTCGTGGACCTACAACGCTCTACGGCACAAATGTAGAACGATGGTTTAGGCAGCGTAGGGAATATATACGCCTTTTTCTTCGTAATGTTTAATGTTAACCAAGTCAATCCATTCAAAACCGACTGTTAGCCCGCATTTACATGGGTAATTTTTTTACGCTGTGTTAAAACTGTATTGGTGACTCTCAAGAGACGATTTTTTTAAAATAACTCTTGTTTCCTTCGCCTAGTTCTTTCAATATAACACTGCGCTACAAAGCGTCGTGTTTTAAAAACGATGCCGTATGAACTTACATAGAAATGCATGTATTCTATTTGAACGCGTATTAACACAGAGTAAAAAAACATCCGTACGAATGCGGGCTTAAGGTTGAGATCCACTGTCCTAATACCTGAATTATAACAATATTGCTATAACATAAACTAGACATAACATAAACCTATTGCCTTTAGATTATAACGTTCTAATTGACGAAGGTTTAATTGTAACGCGTATAGAGCGGCTTGGCTCTGTGCCAGCGATGTAGCAATTGGAATGTGTGCTGTGTGTATTGTGTACAATTGCCAGTTTGTGTACACGATTGCCAATTTGTGTACACGATTGCCAATATGTGTACACCGTAACTTTATTTTACCACGTCGACTATTTGGCGCACTCACTTGCCATTTAATATAGATATCCATTCAACATTTTTTTATTTGTTCTTTTTAATTTTTTAATACGATCTCATTTTTGTTGCCAAATTGGTTTCGCATAGAGAACTGATGATGTAATAGAGATGTATAATGTTATACATTTATACATGGTCGTCTACACTGAACAAAATTATTTAAAATGTTTTCTTCTAAAATATTGTTATTCAAACGTTTATAGATAAAGGGGATATGAACGTCCAATAAGCCGCTATGATTCCTCTCTCAGCTCGGGGCTAGCCAAATTGAATTCATATCTTTATATTCCATTGCGATGTAATTTTAAAAGAACTTTGCAATTTCTAAAATACATTTGAATTCTTTATTCTAACTCACTTTTAGCTTACCACAGAAAATTGTGGCTGATTTTTATTAAGACATTCTACTACCCTTTTTAATGAATAAATAAATAATTTATGACTCAATACTTTCTCTATAAAAACTTGTTAAAAGATACTGGCACGTTATACAGTCATTCGCTGTAGTCTATAATTTTTACAGCACTTCGATTCCCTAATGGCAGTAATTGCGCAGTCTAGACCTAATGCTAATATTGAAAGTGCTGAGTGCTTGATGCAGACAAGTCCAATATTAACTATTATCTACATTTCTTCGTTATTATGATGCCTTTAATGGCCTAATGCACTAGGAATTAAACAAGAAGCTTGTAGTAATTATACTGCCTATACATACATATTTAGGTAGTAAAAATAAAATAAATCCTTAATTAAACAGTGAACGTATCGGAGAAGTGACTTTGAGGTGTACAAAATATGTTATTATGGAAACGATTAAAAAGTGTGATAATAAAGTGAAAGGAAAACGTTTAAGAATATAAACACTGGTCTTGTTTGCATACATAGCCTTTATCTTACTGGCCATTACCCCGCGGCGGGCGCAAGTGGGCCACGACTCAAAGCACTATGTTGGCACTTCCGATCTATTGCTGGAGCGTGTCATTACATTTTCAGTATGCAACGCGAGTGTTATCACACAATATAGCTCCCATATCTTTCATATTAACTATGATGTCATATCGTTATATTTTATTTTTAAGACACTATAAATCTGTATAAAATCATTGTATATTTTGATACTAACATTTGTTAAGAATAAAAACATAAACACTCCAGACTGGCCTGATATTGATTTTGTTCACGCAGTAAATTTATTCACAAAAAAGATTAGGATAATTATTATTAAGGCTTTATTCCGCTATTACTTTTTTTTAACATATTGGTAGCTAAACTTTTATTCTTGTCGACCCTCGTAGCCACGGTCGTTGCCGCCCATAGTGACATTAAATTGTTATTTATGTCGCAAAACTCGCTCATTCGCAACCACGAAAGGCACTCGCCTCGCTCGCAAATAAGCATAACAATGTGCTGTTGAAGTTACAACGACTTTGTAAATTCCTAACTTAAGTTCTCTACGCGAAAGCTTTGCCGACTCGGGAAAATGTAGCATGATTTTAAGCTACAAGTTATGCTATCTAAAGCGACTGTTTTAAATAATATTGGGACCTTTTAAAAATTAATAATATTCCCGATCCAATCCCGATGGCATTGAACGTGTTAAAAAACCACTTCATGGACGTGAAATATCACAAACAACCGCAAAGTAGTGTAAATTCACAAGTTCCCTTAACACGGTTCCACGAAAGAAATCCGGACGCGGCCCAATTATACATTCTACCCTCGGAGCGCCCCGTCCCCGCACCACCCGCGCAGCCTACCGACAATTGGTTGCTACGTGCCCCAAACATAGAACACCTCACCACAGAGTCAACATAAGTTCAAGTGTATTTTTACATAAAAAGTTTTACTGTACTTTCAAACAGTTCAACAATGAATAGAAAACTTTTGTATTTATATTCTCATAAATAAATTATAAAGCCATAGAAATACTTTTTAGCATTTACAGTAACAATTTTTGTTTATGTTCTATTTCAAGGGTAATTTACTTTTAATGAGCAGTAGTTCTGTATGAAATGAAAATGACCGATTTGGATTGAACTTTTACTTTGAACGTAGGTGATGTATGCTTGCTGGGAGTAACTTAGCAATTTTTTTAATATATTTGTTTTCTCTGTTTGTCAGATAGTCTGTGCTGTAAGCACATCAATTGCTTCCGCGCTCGCTCCAGAATAAAGAAGAGTGAGACTTCCGCAAACACTAGCGCCGCCCTCTCTGAGCGGCGCAGTTTGTCAGCGATAAGAATATAAACAAGTCTATTTGCAGAACACAAATATTTCAATATATTTCTACTTCAAACTTAGTTGTATTGTTTAAAGCTAAAACTAAACTTTCCGGTAACTACGTCGTAGCTAGACGCGTAGCGACCGCTACGTTATTTCGAGTTCGGCGTACATTGCGCCGTTAATGTCACCGATTACATCTCGCTGCGACGTGAATAATGGTTAATGGACACGCAACATGCCATTGCTACGTCCTCGTTGTAGATGGCCTTATTTTTTCCACGAACTATTTGTGTTGCTAGAAAACTATGCCATGTTTGAAGTAATTCTAAATATTCAGCGCGATAAGTGTAATATATAATAGAATTATTAGTATGTTCCATTTATCAAACCAATTAATAATACGACTTCCGTTTCCGGTATAGCTAGAGATTAATTAACATCTATATACTATTTATATACTAATTCATGTGGAAGTGTGTACGACAGGAAAGGATCAAAAGGAAAAGATTAATGCAGAATATTACGTGACTTATCAAAAGAGCAAGATGCGGAATAATAATGATTCTCAAAGGAAAAACATAATGAATAGGAATAAAAAACTACCCGAGTATTATTTTTCGGAAATTACTACAAGTCTAATATAAAAATAATATCTGTTTAGTCAAAGATAATGAACGAGATGACGATATGTTTTATACAGAGATTTTGAGCTCAGAAACCAACGATTAGAGTGATGTAATGGAACGTAAACTTTATTAGAAGCCGGCAAATTCCCCACTCAGGTGTAATTGGATAAGTCAGCCAGTTAGCTTTACGTGACTTTAGAGGTTAAAGTATAAGCTTAATAACTGTATATCGATAAATTTTGCATCCCATCTCACCGCTCGGGGGATGTAATTAAAATACTGCTGTTCAATTTTCTGCCTGTTAACTCACGCGGGAAAACAATGTAGCGTTACGTGTTGTAGATACGGTCAGTGAAGCTTTATATTTTCATACTATCTTATCGGAATTGGTTTAATAAAGGTTGCAAATGAAATGATAGAGATGGAACGAGTAATGAATAATTGCCAAAAAATCAAAGGCTTTATGACCTTAAAACGTGACTGTGTTTGATCCTCTTTATTACTTATGTTTTATTATAAAAAAATCTTACAGTTTGTTCGTGAGTCTACTGACCTACATATGAAATGGAATTCGTTCCCTAATGGTACTTCATCTTGATTAATATCTATCCACTCCTGAAAACAAGCCATCATTCCTGCCCCTCCCAACTCACTCGACCTACTGACTCTGATAGTTTACGGCGCCAGACACATTGCGGCTCCAGATTGTGTTGAATAATTGCCTGTCATAGATAGCACGCAATGGAACGCAGGCAATATTCGACGCACGTCTGAAATACTTCTCTTGGTAAAATGTAAGGTTTATTGAGCTAAAGTCCTTCATACAAACTTTTATATTAACGTGGTATTAGATAATTGTTCATTTCTCTGACAAGTCAAACAAATCTATTTAATTTTTACCTAAAATGATTAATTACGACATTCAAATACAAACACAAAAAGATATATATTTTATGATGTACATTACGAGTAGAGCAGTGTAATAAAAACATCAAACTAAAATATTTTTGACATGGCGAATACAAAATAAATATTTTTTTCTCGAAACTATCACATCGTATTACTGGCCTAACGTTAACAATAATTTACTAAGAGCAGCTAAAAATATACTACAATAACAAATTCACAAAGACCTCACGTACGCCATAATTTTTCTTTGAAAGAGGTTAAGCGACCCCTTATTACTGATAATGGCGACGGAAAATTGTTTCTTTCTTTGGTGAAACGTTTCTGTTGTAAAAATAACCGCATTGTAATGTCGTTACCGATTCCAGTGACGAAAAACATGCGCAAAAATATATTTCGCTTTTCATGTTGCAACGAAATAGTACAGTACTATTTTGATACTAAGTACGCGTTTAAACAGTAGCTGAATTACACTGTCTACTATTCTATATCATTTCGCTACCCTCGTGTGAAAGAGTTAGTCCGTGGTAATATTTGCATGTGTGTTAACTGTAGCATGAATGAGCTTGATTGCACGGCTGGAGAATATTGTACAGTCCATTCAACTTTACAATTGACATGTTGCAATTTATACCTCAAAAATATTTCATTGAAAATTCACCACAAATGGGTTTTGTAGCTGTGTTTTTTTAAACTGTGCAACTCTGCAATTAATTGTACAATTTAAGATAGCATTTCAACATTTGTTTAGTGCTCAATTACATATACTATTTCGTTTTCTACGTTCATTCGTCAAGTGACATTAGCATTTATAAAAGGGTCAGAATGTTGTCGCAGTTCGTGTAGGGCAGTCCTATTTTTTCTAGACAATACTTTTAATATTGTATTCTTGACAAAAAATATTTTATGTTCGTTAGATATGTGAAAAGAGATATTTTATGTCGTTAAGCCCACAATTTATATATTATGGAGGGTTTTATGATCAGTAATGAAAAACAAAAATTTACATATCGGTCCTTACCCGACATTGTTGAAAATTTGTTACGCATAGACTTAACATTTGACCAGGCACATGCTGTAATGTATGGTAATTTATTAAAAAGTCTCTTCCAGTATACTTGTAGTTTATATGTACACCCAGGAGCGTTAGGGATGGGGTTGCGATAACACAAGTGGCGTGTCTTTGATGTAAAGCTTTTGTTTCATAATCGCCATGTATGCTTGTGTGGGTATGATGGCTCGTTTATGATTCATGTGTGTTTATGTTAGCGTTTGTTTCCACGCAAAACGCGTCAACATAAATATTCAAGTAGACTACTAGCCCAGTGGTTGACTCCAACGAATTTGGAATACTTGTTCTGATTCAATGTTGTTTTTTAAAAAGGTAGAAACTAGGGACTAAAAATGTTTGTTCTACTAATTCTATTTTCAGTCCCTATCTTGAGAACTAAGGCTTATTTTCGGTACTTCTTTCGAAAATCTATTTTAATTCGAATTTTATAGGAAAGTTCAGTGTCAAAGGTTATATGTACATTTATATTAAAACACTGCATTGCGCAAAACTTGTAGAAATTCAAGGACGTGGAGTATTTGGAATTGGCGTCGTAACTCCTCTGCGGGTGGAGCTCGAATTTTCCAATATTAAAAAAAAAAACATTTTATTCCAGCGATGAGCGACCGCGACTCATTACCAACGGTGCGTAAACTCACAACACTCATTTCCTACGGTCTCCTGTATAAATTATCATAATAAAGACGGTATCAACCCACGACTTCAGCCCTTGACGATCTAATCTTAAAATGCGGTGCGAATAATTTTACCTAGATATCTTACACATATTATAAATGCACAGGCACAGGCACAAGGCTCTAACATAGATGTAGAACATATTCTGGAAGAACACATAGGCTACTAATTAAGTATTTTTTAATTCCACGCGGACGGAGACGCCGACGATAGCTAGTTACACATAAATAATTCCGTGTGTACTCAAAATTAAATTTCCTTTAGATTATAAGGTATGCTAGATTAATCTACTCATGCTGTAACCTCAGTTTTCTCCATTCAATTTGACGTTCATGTTTGGTCCCTTTGAACAAGAACAAAAAACTTGTCCGCCTACAAACGATCGATTCGCAACCTTCAAACAATTATCCGGCCGATTGCGGATGCACCCCGGCGGTGATTCTAGCCTACGCCGCGGATGCCTACTCAATTTAGTTGCATACATCACGCTTTAGCATTACTTATTCTCACTGAACTGATTATCTGCATAAACGATGAAAGTAATTTGCTAACTCAAAGATTTAAGCTACGTTTTATATTACATACATTTATAGTAATATAAAGAGGTTTAAAAATAATATATTGACTCTATTTATAATCACAAGATATAGCAGAATGTCTAAACTTTTCTCTTGTGTTGAAAAACCTTTTGTGAAATTTAAACAAACAAAACAATGTTCAAACAGTTTCATGCCAACCCTTAAAACTGCTACGAGCACATAAAAGTTGGCCAATTCCAAGCCAACATTTGCTAAAGTTGGCAAATTCAAATTGAATATCCGATGATGTCGGGTAAGAGCTTTCACTAAACAGAAATTATTCCAAGCGGATTAACATCAATATAAAGCCTAAGCAATTGAGATGTTCGGAAGGGTTCCGGACTCTGACGTCACGGACCGGCCCTATCTTTTCGGGGTCTCGCTTGATTGATTTATCTTTTATTAAAATTTGGAATTATGTGAATATGGAAATTCCGTTAAATTATTATTTGACACGATATTGATAATTCCTGAATTAATCGTAGAGTTTTATTCATCTTTACGGGTTATAAATTATTCACTAGGTGTTGCCGCGACTCCTTCCACACGAAATTAAAAAAAAAAACTCAATTATGCTGCGTTATACTAAATTATGTTCTATGCAAAAATTTCAGCAAAATCAATGCACAATGTTCTGGATATATCTTTTAACAAACATCTATCCATCAGATGGATTTAGACATTCGCATTTATAATATATAACAGTGGTAGAGCCCGCTTTAACATCTTCGCACGAATTGGCCCGGCTCGCCCGGTGAAATACCACGACCACACAGAAGACAGGCGTTTAGTGGAAGCAATTCCGCGTTTCGTCTGATGAGTGTGCGTCACGGAGGACTAATTTAGTCCTCTTTCGCTTCCCATCCTTTTCTTTATAAGGAAAGGATGGGAAGTGGAAGTGGACTTTCCGGATGAGAGGATGCATGGAAGGGGAAGATATTTTCTTTCTGTGCATCCCCTCCTCCGTCGATTAAAGGTAGGCAACGCATATGCAATTGCGTATGTCTATGGCCAACGGTCACTTCGCTATTTCAGCGATTACAGGTTGCCGCTCGCTCGTTTGCCACCTTATGAAATAAAAAATAAAAAAATAATATTATATTAATAAGAAGTAAGATAATACTGTAAAAAGTTTCCTATAATAATCTTTTAAATAGGTCTAAAAATACGCTAAGAAAGTGTTTAAAATAAAAATAAAAGTATTTATCGTTACAGAACAATGTGTGTTTGTTACAGATGGTGTTCAATAAAACATAGTCTGTGGACACACAATGGATGCGCGGACCTTATGGTGAGTACACCATGTATATACATATATCATATAATTCAAATTGTGATAGAAGTAAGAAGAATATTACTTAAGAAATTTTACAATCACACAAATTGAAGGAACATTTTTAAAATAGCAGCGATCGGATAAAAAACTACAATATAAAAAGGGAAGTTCTAGAATGAATCGTTTTCGGTCAGCAATAAGTAGGTCTCAAGTGTCCGGATGAAAAAAGTTACATAAAACTTCCATCAGAATTCAATTTTGTCAACCATTTTGCTATTAGATTGTTCAGCTGTGCACTTTGAGGATACGAAAGTTTGAATATTCTTGTTTTTTGTTTGACTTGTTGTGCATATGAGAATATTAGATTCGATTTTATTTAACGTATAAGAACTATAAAGGATACCTGTACAGACAGTATTTACAGTAAAATATTATTAAAAAGTTATATTTATCAAAAAAATAACAGAACATAAAACTTCATAGTGTCAAATAATTTGGACATTGTAAACTCTGTCTACGTCTTTGTTGAAACAAAAGTTATTTAAGATCAAGTTTTATAAGACTTCATTGAATGCTTCCTTTTATTTCCGCAGGAATTTTTGTATTAACGCGTAACTATCTCAAACTGCCCTCGGTCTGGATAGTTTCAGGCTTCATGGCCACAATGCACATGGCAATTTATTGAATGCATTCGGTCTTTGAGAACAGTATTGTCTCTTTAGAATACCACTGTTATTGATATAGATGAGTTTTGTTTTTTATTTTTTATAAGCTAGCCCTTGACCACGATCCCACCTCATGTTAAGTGATGATATGGTCGAAAAAATATGGAGGGACTGAAAAGATGGGGAAGGAAGTTGAACGAGGCAATGCTACAATATCCCAATAACATGGTCAGATTTGCCATGCCTATGGAAGAGACGACACGGAGATTAATTTACCGTAGGTTTCTGAGACCAAAATATCCATTAAAAACATATCGTCATCCCTGTCACTATCGTAGACAAATAAAGATAACAATATTTTTAAACGGAGTTTTTGGTCCCAGAAACACACTGTTAGTTAATTTTATGTGACACCTATTTTACAATAGAAATCTATAATGCGTTACAATTCAAGCCCAAAGAATTTTCGTCGTAGATACACTTTTTTCTTTGATTATAAAGTCAGTTGCCTAGGCAAAGTCATGGTGGATCACTAGTTAACTTTATAAAGTTATAGTTAAGTATGATTAGATTACCATAGCGCCGTGCAGCGAACTGCATTGTTGTTAATTATACATAATTAATTCTGTGAACCTTAATTAGTGTCGCAGTCTAGCCGGTTTGTGCTTAAATGCTAATTAGTCTGAAATACATTTATAGCGCTTGTTTACAAGCAATTAGTATAATCTTACTAATAACATTCAAGGAATAAATTACTTTAATAAAATAAAATAAATAAACATTTTAATACCTTTTTTTAATGTATCAATAGATAATTGTATAACATATACGTTAAAAGATAGGAAACTTTACCTAATATGTAACAATTTTATGTGTTAAATATGCCAAAAGAGATAACTAGGTCAGCTTTTGCCCAGTCACCTAAAATAGCTAAGATAAGCCTCCTTTTAACTTAGTTGAACTTACACAAACTTGAATTTGTACTATTGCTAAGTTAGGATAAGGACTGAGCTTGAAGTTGAAGTACTTACATTTTGTTATCTGTCAGTTCTGCGATATCAAAGAAATTATTTAATTCGATATTCCAAACGGAGAAATAATTTTATTTGATGATAAAGTAAATTTTAAATGTATTTGTCATGCATCGCCAGTTAAGTAGATATATAATTAATAGAAAATAATAGCGCGTTTTTTTTATATGCCAGTAAAATTCGTATGTGCCAGTGCCAGCAATTGTAAGTTGTGATTATTTTGCAAGAAAACAATCATATTTATTTGATAGACATAACAACATCTTTGTACACAAGTCAACCGGCTAAGAAATGCTTTGGCGTAATAAGCAAGCGCTTTTCAACTCAAATTCGCAACGGAAATTAAACGAGCGTCTGTGCGGTGTTAACGTTGCCAAGATAACGCCTGTTAAGTCTACACCTGAAAAAGGTTTTTAGCTTCAGTTGAAACAATGAAATATTTCTGTGCGTCAGTCGTCAGATTACAGTTTATTAGTTTTAGTTGTAGCGATTTAATGAAATTTTTAATAATAATGATACCATAAATATTGCTAATCGTGGATTTTTTACACTCACAGTTAAAGTAATTAATTTTCTAAATAATAAAATTACCGTATGTAGGATATTTCGTGTTATACTGTCCTAGTTTATTTGACAGTCTGGCTCGTCATAGCGACTGCTATTTATATAGTGGGACGCACGTATAAATATAAATGCGTGCGCGTGTATAAATGCAACGTAGACGCATACCAGACGATGTTTACTGCGGTCCAGACGGCGCGAGGTCGCGCGCAGGAATGTCACTCTTTATATACAGTATATAAAAAGATATTTCATGTATATAATATACTATTGTATCTATACGATGCTGATGAATGTTTCATGTTAAATACAAAGTAACGTCTTATAACTAGTAGTGTGTGTATGCAGTGATTATTTTAAAAGCTCAATATGAAACTTATCTATACGCTGTATATATATTTTCATAGTAATATTACAAAGAGGACATATTTAATTGTTTGTATTGAGTAGGCTCCGAATTTACTGAAACTATTTGAAAAATTCTTTCCGTCCCAAGATAATGTATCCCCGGTGATATATGCTATACTTATTACTAGATTTTTTTCTAATACCGCGCGGACGAAGTCGCGGACAACTAGTATTTGTAATTTTTGTGAAAAATTAAACGCAATTGTTAGTATATATAAAGATGTCTTTGTTCACGTTATTATGCGCTTATATGAATGTAATGGTGATTTTTTAAAATTAATCTGATATTTTATAGAACGTCTTAAAACGCTTTATTTTGTTGCCACACGTTGAAGATAAAACATCTGGGGCTCGGTATGGATTTTTATTGCTGTAACATTATTCCGAAGAGGAAACCCTGCGATGATTTATGTGCTGAGATGAAGGAACGTTATTGGACTCTACTTCTAAAAAAAATGCGTATTGCGTAACTAAAGCAGTTGTCGCTATACTGTTAGTAATATTGTTTTATTTCAATCATAAAAATTTAACAATTATTTCTATGGTCTCACGGTGGCTACTAATTTCCATGAGCTTAACGTTTTCGTACGTTCTTATATGTAAAAATATATTAATCAAAAATGTTTGGTACACAATTGTTGAGTTCTCGTCAAGAATACGTCAGTAATACAGCTGTTGTTTTAAATTCTCGTTTCAAAAACGGCACGCACCGTTTCAAACAATATAACAATAGAAGTTTACCTGAAAGTTTAAAACAGTCGTCAGCGGCAATCTCGACCGACCTCGGCTGTCTGCCTTTAGTGCCGTCAATACGAACGCCCTCTTCCGACTCGAAAAGTAAGTTATATCCTCTAAAACTTACAATGAAGCCACTCAAAAGGAAATTTCCTTTCAACATTTTTAATTAGCGCTTTCAAGCTGCGCCGCATACGTGAAAGCGTGTTCCAATAGACATGCACGTGACATAATTTAGCAATACTTTGCTAGCTTTGATAATATTTATGGCAATTATTTAGGTCAGACGTGTGATATGAGCAAAATGTTGCAGGGAATAGAGAGGGAGAGACCTTGTTTTAATAGAGTCAGGAACAAAAACAAATCAAATATTTTGTTACATTTAGAATTAATATTTCGCTGTAAATAACAGGAATTTTAATTCATAAAAAACTACCACCAATTTTCTAGACCACCAATATTACTATTTAATAGGTATTTAATAATTCCTCTTCGCATTATGGATTTAATTCAAGTGGAAAGGGCTTTTCGCTTCGATGAGCATACGCCAACGGCTTCCTGCAAAGGAGCAGCTTCCCTTGATCTGTAACCAATGAATACACACCAATAATGTTAATAGCCACTTTACGTATCGTAGTAGCATTGAATATGACTAATATAGACGATATTGCGCTGAGTTTCTTCCTTTTTGTAAGTAAGCGCAATTTTTACCATTATAGCGTTATTAGTTGGCTATATAATTTCTTACTTCTTACTAAAGTATGCAAACAAAATTGGTAGAGTTGCATACATTGATTGCAAAATAGTGTAAGTTAATAAAATATTTTTCCTTGCATCTGCGTGTATATATTAGGAAACCCGTCTAAATGGTTTTTTTTTATAAAACAGACTGAAAATATTGCTTACATCATTAGAGTTAGGAAAAAATCTATTACTTCTAATCCCATTTAATATTATATTACTTCTTTTTGTAGTATCAGCGAATCAGTATCGACGCCCTCAATAATAACTCGCATCGATAATGACCCCCCGGAGACTCGGGTCCCTCTCGTAAATACATCGGATACTCGCCGAAATCCCTTGCCTTCGTAATCGCGTCCAATGATAGAGAAAGATATTTTATATCGGCGTAGCAATCGTGTAGACCCCGCTACGCCGAACGGACACTCCCTACGAAGGGAGGTTTTCTATTACTATTGTATTTCGATTACGAGAAATCGATTATTTTACAAAATTTTCTTTGTAAGTTAAGTTGGTTTGGAATACAAAGCTTTGCTTTATATTGCGCTGTTACTATAACATTGTTATGTTTTATTTTTTTACAAAAAGTCAAGTGTTTTTTGGGTTCTTGGTAGAATTTTGGGCCATTTCAGTACAAGATAAATTGCCTGCAACTATTAGTCTAACTAAAAATATTTTCATAAAAGTCTAGTTCAATTTAGGCACAAAATTATCTATTCATGAGGATATATAGGTAGGTAAAGTAGGCAAATAACAATAACACAGTACACTCGCGCTAATTTCCCCGAGCGCGCGCTAGCCTACTTTGCTACAGTTCGTAGTTCGTAGACAAAGTTTACGCATGAACCTCCCCACTATAGCTACCGGAATATGTTAGTCACTGTACTGGGAATTGAACTGCGACAAGCGCCTGTCATGTATTATTAGCAAGCGTTTAAAATATGCAGATGATGTTTTTTTACTAGGTAAGTTTACTGAAGATGCGAGCTTACTCTGGTACAAATAAATCCTATTAATTTTAATTGGATGTCAGAATGGGAAAAATCGATTACTTCCAATTAAACTTAAGAAGATTAAAAAGCAACTTCCCTGTTTTCATTGTTGCCATCGTCGAAATAAAATACGACCCTCTTCTCTTTAAATGGAAATTTTTATTTTCACGTAAAACAGGAATTTCCAGTGAACATCTTACGGTTTCAAACTAAATTAGCATTAAAAATAGAATATAATGCTAAAGGAACTGAATATAGAACAAGGTTTATACCTGAAATCAAGCGTCCCAACCCACCGCAGGCACGGCTGGGAACGCGACAATTTATTACCCTTTTTTAATTTATATTCACCCGCACTACATTAATCAATTGCTGGTGTGGCTGAGGGAAAAATCAGTTAAAAACTTTTCTCTCTTAATATCGATACTTTGGAAAGTGATTTGATGAATAAAAGTCGTAATAACGAAATGATACTTTAGGTTTGAATCTTAAATAATTATATTTTCCATTTATTTTGCTAGAACTAAGTATAAATATAATTGTTAAAAATTTCCTAAAAGGACGGCGACGGTTGAAAGGAGAAAAAGCTTGTCTTATTGTTGATGTTCCATTTAAGTTAAAAAATTATGAATAAATCATGTCCATAAACATTATAGTTTTTATATGTTCTAACAAGCAGTCACTAAGTTTGATTGTAACTAGAAATAGTAGATGCATTGCATTTATCTGGGATACATTTCCCAAGCGACGCTCTCCGTAGCTTAGCTAAAGTTGCGGTGACAGTTGGTGACAAGCGCGTCGTAGCTTTGCTACAGTTCTCAGCTCTCGTATTTAAACCCGCTCCCATGCGGCATCGATTCTTGTTTATAGAATGGCTATAGGTTGATTTTATGCTAGATTTGTATATTGTTTGAAGGAATCTTCTATGAAGTACAACGAAGGTTGTACTTCAAATAATTATCTTAAAAACAGTTGAAAATATATTTAACTTTCATTCATACATGATTGTGGTGAGGTGGTGGGCAGAATGAAAGATTTTCGTCTTCTTATTATTTTATTTACCGCTTTACAATATCTTTTTTACTTGCACTCGTTTCGTCTTGCCATCCTTCCATTATTCCGCTCACACTGACATACTTCCGTTCCATTCTGTTCGATCAGTCATTCATGCATCTCAATCTTAATTGTCTAACATTCGTTCAAAAACCACAGTCCTACATGATAGAAGGTAGGAAGCCTTGTTTTTCCTATAAATTTTATGAAAAAACTAACTATTCATTTTAAGAATTCCTGATGTTTTGAACTGAGCCCGCCTTTTTATTCAAGGATAAGGTTATAATGAGGCTTGATTATACGAAAAATATTTCACCTCCTTTATATAAATAGACCGCACATTTGTTCTGATTTGAGCCCCGTCTCTGGGGCGCATTTCGTACGGATCCTTGGTAATAGGCGAAGAACGGGGGCTACCATAGCGAAGCAATTTGAACCTTAAGCAGTTAGCGTAAGGTGCATACAGACGAGCACCACCCGGAGCGGGAACGAGTGAAGCGCAAACTTCAGGGTTGTAACAAATTGGTAATTTTTCGCGGGCTGTTGTTCTGGCGGGTTGCCGAACGGTTACGTTGGAATACCTACCTCCTAGTACTTATGAATTTCGCTTAGAAGGTTATGGGAGTTCGCGTATTGACCTCGTTTTGCAACAACGCCAGGCTTTGTAAGATATGTTAACAATAAGTATTGTGTCAAGATGACATAGTTCTGAACAAGTTATAGTTTTATTTTAGAGAAACACAAAATACCGGTACATTAAAACGTCTCGCAGTCAGTTATAATATGTCTCAGGCACCCGTTTTACCGTTTTCACAAGAATTCTTTCCTTAAGTCGAGACAGAAGCTTTTCTATACATTTACGGATCTAAAAGTTCCACTTAATCTTCTTACGCAACGCGCCGAGCCGGCAGTCGGCAGTCCCGCACAACTTTAAGCTTTTGCTTTTATACTAGACACTAAGTTTGAGAGAAATATTAACGTTATATATCAACGCGACGAGAACTTAATACATATGGAATTTTATGTTCTACTTCAATATAAAAAAACTAAACTTTATTGTTGTGTTATGATAGAAAATTCTTTAATAAAAAAATACTAAAACATTCAATTATTTAAAATAATATTCACAATATTTAAAGACTAAAAATAGAACATTATTTCTACATCAAAAATTATTTTAGATCATCATTAACGAAGGTAATTTAACTGAATATCATTGCAAAAACATGCTCTGCCCGTGAGATACTCGTGAGCCAGTCAAAGCGTTCCCTCTCGCTCCAATTACTCCCCGCACTTGACATGCTTCTCTTCACTACAGCAGTCCACCGTAACACATTAACTCTCCTAGGTGACGTCATAGCTATAAAACCATCTTTCCACTAGCATGGTAACTGTGCAACTGTTATTTCTATAAGCAATGTATGTACATTATCACTGGCACAATCGCGACTTTTTTACCGTGAATAAGATCTCTATTGATTTCTCTATTGTGTTCAATGAGAATGAGGGGGATGGAAATATTGTAACCCAGGTGCTGCGACAGTTGAGATATCCTTGCAAATTGCAGTCGCACTTGTCCACCGTCGTGCAGCTAGTCGTGTTAGTAGAAAAGGAGGTTAAGCGTCATATAGAGTAGACCGTTAATGACATATACGTTGAAGTGGATGAATGTTGTCATAAGCTTTCATCTTTAACTAAATGTTAGTAGGTCATGTTGCGAGCTGTTTTCTAATTTGCATTCATAATGAAATACTTGATTTAAAACCCAAGTGGAACTGTTTCATTTCATACACATGGGACAGTCCCAAGTGTTATACTTAATTCATATTTTGATTACTTTAAAGTTACTTCTTACTTTTTTGTCTCTATTTTAACTTGTGAACCTAAAATTCCACTACGTTAGATGCCTCAAAGTCTCGTCTGAAATTATACTTAGGTGTATCATATTCCTGATGAAAAAGTTTTATCTTTGAATAAATTAAATTAATGTTGCTTTTATGAATTGATGTGTCTCGTAAGTTACCTCTTATGCAAGCACGTCCCAGGTCAAGTTATCAAAGGACTAGTTTATTCTAAGTTTGTCTTTGAAAGATACGCTGCTCCGGAGAACGTCTTCCATTACGGCGGACACTCAGACCTAATTTGACGGAAGATGTACGTTGAGCAAAAATTTAGGAAATGTAGGATAGTCTTGTCACTTAGTTTTATTTCAATTACGCTGTTAATTTGAGATTATTTTTAAATAGTTAATATGGATGTTCGGGTTTGTATGATAAATTAATTAATTTTGTAAGAAATTGCACCAACGAAATTTGATGCATAAAAAAATAATTTGTAATAAAAAGCGAAAGTTATAAACTAATTAGTATAATAGTATATGCATTTTTGAGATAAATATTAGCTTTTTGATATAAAAATAAATGTATTCTCAAAGTTAAGTGAAATTCTTAATAGGTATAAACTTTTTTTAATTTAATATTTAATTATCTGTTGGATTTCTCTCGTGTAAAGGAAAGCTACGCTAGTCAGGTAGCTACTTTATTTTTACTGACGAAGTTTCCCTCAACTTTTACAGACTGTAAAGAAGCAATGTTTAGGGAGGGATTTTAACGCATTTACTTTTGTAGGATCTAATTATTTTGGTACAAAGATTGAGTAATATTAAGTAAATCTCGAGCTTATTTATTCTGTGGGCTGCTTTTAACCTGAAACTTACATCATTTCGTATTATTATATCTAACATTATAAATCAATCGGTCACGAAAATAATATATCGACATTAATGTTAGAGTCCAATTTTTTATACGCAATGAAAATCAACGAATGTCTTTAGAGCCATTATTATTATATTAGGCAATTATACAACAATGGTTACGAAAACTTCATCTTGTATGGTCGATTTTTATTCCATTGTTTAAAAAATTATCCTACCATATTCTTCTTATTTTCTACATGGTCACACTACAAAGTATGAGGCACGCGACATCTTGGTCCGTGAAGTGAAGATGTCGCGTCGCTTGCTCTCTGCACTCGGCCCACTTGCTCGATGTTGCATGCTCTGAGATATCTCGCGTGGAAACAAAAATACTAGTTTCTACAAAAATAAACGTTTTCACTGCAAAGATTTTCCATTTAAAAATGTTTTGGTACTGGAAAAAACGTTTTAACTGGAATTGTAAGAGTAAATATAATTGGATAGATTAATACGGTTTAATCCCCCTATTCAGAATGTTAGTTTAGTCAACAATGTTAGGTTATTGAGTCGGTTTGTGGTTATAAATAATGTTTGGTACCGAGCTCAAATTATGTCTACGTTCATTTCATATTCCGTCATAGTTGTTCACACTGCGTATTGATTCTCTTGAAACCTTACTTTGTTTTATGCGAGTTTATAGTTTATAAATTCTAAGTCTAAAAATTTTACATCGATATTATAACTTTAATTGTTTACTATAAAATTCTATGTATTTTTTCTTAATGATTACGAGTTTCCTTATAAATATCGTAAAAGAGTATTAATGGATTTGAGAGGAAAGTATTTCCATAAGGAAATGTGGAGTTGGAAAACTTTTAAGGTAAAAAAAAATAGGTATGATATTTGAGATGGAAGCAAGTATAAATTTCATCTCATTACATTATTAAGTAAACGGCGTCGGAGGCGGGCGGATACTTAAAAATGTAAATGAGCAATTTTGCCGTGAACTCCAATTAACGCGAAGAGATTCAACGCCTTACGCCGAGTCAGAGTGAGCCATCTCGCGCTTATTATTTTGATCTAATTCAAACTTACCTTAGTAGAAATAAACATTAAACTTTAGTTCCATATTTATAGGCGTTCACAAGAAATATTTTATTTATAAGGATGTAGCTGTCGCCCGCGTCTCCTCTTCAAATATATGTGTGAAGTCAACCAACTCGCACTTGGCCATGTGACTATGGCCTAATCAAACTTAACTTAAGGTAGTGTGTGTACACGTATAGTGAGCTGATGATGAAATTATATGAATATTTTGTATTGTTACAGACATAATAAGCATATTGAAGTCTTCTACTAGTCCTAGTTTGCCTGCTTGCTCGACTGCCTGCCTGCCCGTGTCAGCGTTTGCATTACACCACGCAACAAGTACCGCACTCTCCACCACTGCGAAGCAACCGCAAACCTGCCCCGATATATGGACTGCTTGCACTCCTTCTACGCAAATAACTTTATAAAGTAAGTAACTACCGAAATTATCTTACACGTAAAGGGATCCAGAATGACCCCTGAGGCTTACAGTCTGAAGTAGACGTTTTACAATTAAGAAGAAATGCAGCTTAAAAATTTCTAAGGATTTATATCGTCATTCAATTTAGTTTAGAGTTTTTATTACACATGTCTGTTGGCTTAGAATTGAAGTCGCCTTTTATCATTTACCACATGTTTCTCTAAACAACAATATCATGTAACTAAGGAGTTACAAAACTAAGCAACAATTCCTTTGTAACATGGAATTTTGGATTTAACAAAGTACTAAGCTTTAAAGGAGTATTTTGTTACATCTTAATTAAAAGGATTATTGTAAGGAAAGCCAAATTTATATCGACAGTGGAAGCCCACGGTATCTGATAATTTATTGTGTACTTCAATAGGTGATTGGTGTTTTTTGTAATCAGGTAGGGGTGGTTGATGCCCCACGCGGCGCCCGCGACCGCCATGTCGGCCCCGCCGCGACACCCGCACTTCTACACCGTTGAGGTGGGCGACACGCGTTTCACCATCCTCAAGCGTTACCAGAACCTCAAGCCCATCGGCTCCGGCGCACAGGGGATCGTATGGTGAGCGCTCACACATATACATTGCTACACACGATGCTCTACCAATAACATATGTTACTACTTAAGCAGCAATGTATTGCTACAACACGCGGTTTTCTTTGTTCTTGTTACGGTTATTAAGTCTGCAGGCTCACTAGAATATTGAAATTGAATTGTATTTTTGTCGGAGTTTTCGTGTCTCGATGATATTTCAATTTGTATCTGAATTATAATTAGTTTTAGGAAAGTTAATTGAGATCAAAAAAAATTTGAAGTCTTTTCTCTACATTTGAATTTTTTTTTGTACAAGTAGCGTAGCTGTTTGCTAATTTTGTAAGAAATATTGATGTTGGCGACAGAAAAATAAGTATATAATTTCAATATGCTACTAAAGATAAACCTAAAGCTACGTCGTTACAGGAGCAAAGTAATTTCACAAAACTGACTTAAATTCCAAGATTTAAATAATGATACTTTAAGGTAGAAGTTTTATTAAGAATGCAATAAACTGCAGTAGAGTTTTTCAAGTGTTTTAACTTTTGAATATTTCAGCGAGCTTTATTTTTTATTATTCATAATCTTTTAGTTTCAAGTTATACTCGTGTAACTCTTTCGTTATTTCTTTGTCTAACTTGTTGAGATTTTAATCTTGTATTTACTTCTACCATTGTCAATAAGCTTGAAAGTTTCTTAAACCTTGTATATAATAAATCTTACTTTATATAATTGTAAGATACAATAATTATGTCTGAGACATATCTATCGAAAACTCGATGTCTGATATTCATAAGTTGTACAGATGACAAATAATTTAAACGTCATTTTCAACTTTTTCTGGCGATACTTTTTTTTTGAAATTTAAAAGATTTTTTAATCTATGTTTTATTGTTGAACAGAAGGTATGAGAATCATCTTGTTCATATGTTAAGTTTGAATTTTATAGAATTTGCAATAAATATTTAAATTATCTGTACTATTTAAAATCTTATCTTTTTAACTAAAAATGAATTATTCTTCTATATTTCTGTAACTTTTTTTTTCTTTTTTTTATTTCTTTTTTTTTTAGTTTTCCTCGTGCAAGCACTTCTTTGTCTTTCATCATCCACATGTGATCATTTCTAGCATGCTCACTTGCACTGGTCATATTCACGCGACTTACAATTTCTTTTTGGTATTCTCAAGAGAACCTTGGGAATATGAGTTGTAAATAATCTGTTTTCTTTTTGGAAATTAATTTCTCTTGACTTTACCTAGGACTTTGAAAATCTGTATATATTTCCACTTTAAGCTTAACTTTATCTTTTCTATTTGCTATTCTTTGCTACAACTTGATGTGAAAAGGGAAATCTCACTTTAGAAAACGTATTTGTAGTAGGGGAGGCGAAGTGGGAATTTTTGGATTTATTCGAACGTGACAGTTAAATTTATGTGAGGAATCTTGCACCCAATCGAATACACATACCACAAATAAAATGCTTAACAAAGCCTATTTTCTTCTTCCGATAAGTCGTGGAAGATTTGATCGTATAAATTAATGGATTACAATGTCATTCAATTATTAGAGATTGAGGTTAACCGGCACACCACAGCACGCACTCAGCACCGCCAATATAATGTGTTTTGTTTATAGCTGATGCCGGGTATTGTTAAACGAGTAGAGATGGTTCAGTTTTACTCTGTGAGTTTCGGTGACACGGTGTTCACTGTGCCCACGAGGTACAGCGAGCTTGTGCGGCGCGGCGCCGGCGCGCAGGGCATGGTGTGGTAAGACCTTCCGCCACGAGGGCTGCTTCACGCTTACACCCACCACCCCCCCTTCCTCCCTATCCCTTCCTTTTCCTCATCTATATCCCGTGACAAGACAATAACTTTCTAATGTTTGTCACATAACATCTAGTGACACACTCGCTCCTTTTGTGAAACCTGTCACCTGTCAATACGCTTTGGTGTTTGAACTAATATCACTCGCTTCACATTATCACCGGTTAACATTATGTCTGTCGTGTGACCTCTAACTCTCTTCTATGTCTTTCAATTCGATTATTGATTGTTAATGTTCACTTGAACGTGTATTCAGATTTTAATATTTGATTTTATCTTTTGTGAGTTCGTGTATCTGACTACAAACAATGTTACAAATTTGATTTTATTACAGTTGTGAAATCATATATGTAGTCGAGTTACGTACATCTAAATTCTAGATTTAGGTGTTATAAAATGATGCCATTTATTTCATTTTAAATAAGTGGTTTGTTCATAATTTTCTTTTCTTACTTTAGTTTTTAATGAGTCTGCCAATTAGACAACATTAAATAAAGAAAAACATCGAATCGGATTAGTAAAACTCGGAAAAGTAAAAACTTCTGTTCTAATGTTTTTTATATTTATGCATCTCGGATTATAGGAGAAAATAGGTTTCCCCAATATTTATGTGTTAATAACGTCTTTAAATTAATGAGAAATGTGTATAGTTTATCCTAACTTAAGGTTCAGGAAAACATTATTTGATCGTTTTTGTAAAAATTTGAAATAATTAAGACGTAAGTTGGAATAAATTATATGAATATTTTTAATAAAAATAACTCGATGTTAAGGCGCTTCGCCATTTTATATTTTGACTAACCGTAGTAATGTTTATATTTTTTATTGTAACAACTAATATGTGATTTTAAATATAATTTTTTTTACACTTTGTTCAATTTACTTTTTACATGTTTTGAACGTAATTTCATTATTATGCATGATTATGCGTGTTTAACGGATTTCGATATCAAAACAATCGTATCACATTCAAAAACTATTGATTTTCCTATGTTTGGATATTATTTTTTTAATTAATATTATCAATGTGTAGTGCATACTTCTATAATTGTTTAAATCTTAAAATGTGCTTACTTGATGTGTTTCTTTCTAAACAATATACTTACGTACGTGATTTATTTGAAATTTTCCATTTGAATGATTTAAACTTTTGAAAAAGATGAAAAATTTATTAGAATTATCAAATATCGACGTTTTTATCAGTTAAAAAAAATATGAGACATTAACTACGCCGATATCGGAATAGCGTGAACACAGATAAGAATTACAACTGTGGTTTTCTCTGTCAAAACTTTTCTTTCATCTCACTCTTTTAAAAAAAGCAATGATATGTTTCAAAACAATTATAGCAAAAACACAAAGCAAGTCAGGTGTATTAGTATGTATGGTGACATGTGATCAAGCTGTCACTTGTGATTGCAGCGCGGCGTATGACACGGTGACACAACAGAACGTGGCCATCAAGAAGTTGTCACGTCCGTTCCAGAATGTGACGCACGCGAAGCGCGCCTATAGAGAATTCAAGCTTATGAAACTCGTCAATCATAAGAATGTAAGTGTATCCTAGTGTAGGTTCTCATTGACATTTAAACATATTGCCATCTCATTAATTTGTAAGTGGATGAGAAGGATACAGATATATTTATGTACACGCCTTTCGAAGTAACTATTGTTGGAGTTCTAAACTATGTATTTTCGCCCTCGACTCTGTCAGCGTGGGAACAAAAAAAAAACCTTAATTAGTAGCCTATATGTTCTTCTAGACTATGCCTACATCTATGCCAAATTTTATCGAGATCCATGAGGCCGTTTTAGAGATATGTTGTACCTTCTAATTCATCCATCCATCCATAGTACGATTGATGTATTTACAGATAGGCTAAGAGTAAAATTGTGTTATGTTTGCAGATCATCGGCCTGCTGAACGCGTTCACACCGCAGCGCAGCCTGGAGGAGTTCCAGGACGTGTACCTGGTGATGGAGCTGATGGACGCCAACTTGTGCCAAGTCATCCAGATGGACCTGGACCACGAGCGCATGAGTTACCTGCTCTACCAGATGCTCTGCGGCATCAAGCATCTCCATCTCGCAGGCATCATACACAGGGTAACACTACCTACCCCTTTTTGTTTTGACAGCTATGACGTCATAATGTTCTCAGTTTTCAGATTCTCATATCAAACCTACAGTAATATATCGTTACAGTACTACAGTTCTATACGTTTTTGCTACGAGTGACAAATCTTGCGTTTCTGCCAAAAAACCCAAAACATATTGTTATCTCTGTTTTGTAAAAGATAATGACAGGGATAACGATATGTTTTATATAGAAATTTTGGTCTCAGAAACTCACGGTAAATTCTTTATAGTACTTTTGCTCTGAGTTGCTTGGGATTTTATTCAGTATGTAAGAAAAAGTTTTAAACTAATTGTAAAGTATTTGTACTACAGGATTTAAAGCCGTCAAACATAGTGGTGAAGAGCGACTGCACGCTGAAGATCCTGGACTTCGGTCTGGCGCGCACTGCCGGCACCACCTTCATGATGACACCCTACGTCGTCACCAGATACTACCGCGCTCCTGAGGTACGCTGACATCACCACACGCGCACACCTACATATCCATCCCCTATTACACCTCCATCTCCGCCCCCACATTTCATCTCTACCTCTACCTCCACCTCCACCTCTTCATCCCACCTGTACCTGTATATCCAACTCCACATTTATAATCAAATCTACCCCCATTTTCACATCTAATTCCACTTCTACCGCCAACTGATGTTGATGTTTGTTTGTGCCAGGTGATCCTGGGCATGGGGTACACGGAGAACGTGGACATCTGGTCAGTGGGCTGCATCATGGGCGAGATGATCCGCGGCGGAGTGCTCTTCCCCGGCACCGACCACATCGACCAGTGGAACAAGATCATTGGTACGTCTTCATCTCATCTGATGCAGCATCACCATCTAAAGCAATAGTGTACATGTTGTATGTGTATGTATGTGTGCGACAGAACAACTGGGCACGCCCTCCGCGGCGTTCATGGCGCGGCTGCAGCCCACAGTACGCAACTACGTCGAGAACAGGCCGCGCTACGCCGGGTACAGCTTCGAGCGTCTCTTCCCGGACATACTCTTCCCCAGCGACTCCAACGAGCACAACCGTCTCAAGGTCACCCCCCAACCCCCACCCCAACGTGCACACACACACAAACACACAAACAACTTGACACAACGGAGATAAACATTACACAGACATCGTTGACAAAAGATAAACAAAAATATAATAACTGAGACACAAACATCACTGATACAATTGATATAATGCCCAGTTTACATGATTCCAGTCCAGTCGACATTACTG
>NW_013532791.1:69083-95150 GCF_000836235.2 Papilio xuthus
ATAATGCCCAGTTTACATGATTCCAGTCCAGCGATCGACATTAGTGTTGGATTGCAAATGGAATAATGTAAACCGGAGAGAGCGAGGTGTGTATAATGTGTTGTGCGTGAGACAGGCGTCGCAGGCGCGCGACCTGCTCTCCCGCATGCTGGTCATCGACCCCGAGCGTCGCATCTCTGTGGACGAGGCGCTGCTGCATCCCTACATCAACGTCTGGTACGACGAGGGAGAGGTCAACGCGGTACGTACACCCTCCACCTCCACCCTCCACCTCCACACATACGCACACAAAATAGAATTTATTGATTGCGTTGTTGGAGGATTTTATTATATTTAAGATATTTAATGAAAAGTTTCATCAAATTTTAAATATGTCAATTACGAATTTGTATGTGCAGCCGGCGCCGGCGTCGTACGACCACTCGGTGGACGAGCGCGAGCACACTGTGGAGCAGTGGAAGCAGCTCATCTACCAGGAGGTGGTGGAGTACGCCGCCCCTCCGCCCGCGCCCGCACACCCCCCGCCCCCGGACCACGCCCAGCCAGCGCTCACCACATAGGTACACCCTCCCCCGTACCCAGACATCTAGTCACACGACTCTTGACTCTACCTAAGAACCACAAATAACTTGTTGCAGGTACCAGCCGAGCTGACCGCCGAGCTGTAACGGTGCGAGTGACGCATCGTGCCCGGGGGCGTGGCTAAAGCGGTCCGGGGGCGTGGCCAGCTCATGCCGGGGCGTGGCCTACGCCGCGACGGGCGCTCGGCGGTCAGTCGAGCGGCAGTCTCCTCTACTCTACTCACTTCCTGTTTCTTATATGTATATGTAGGTTAAGCACTCGTTACGTGGTGTCTCAGTCGGAGTCGGAGTTTTGCTGTGGAAAAAGTGCTCGGAAATTCAAGAAAGATTCTAGAAATAATGGCTCTGTTGAGGAATGCGGCGCTAGAAAACACCCCAGCGTATGAAAAGTCGGATACAAACTGTCATTATATAAAAGTGTGTGTGTCTGTGTGTTCGCAGCGGTTTCGAGGCGGAGTGCCTTTTCTTTGGTCGCGGACTGGACTTTTCGTATTAAAAATGTTTGTTATAGTGTATGTTAGAGTCGGGACACGTGACGTCACGCTCGGCTACTGTAAGGTTAAGCTTAGGGTGCGGTCACATTGAAGCGAGAACGAAGCAGAATGTGAATGTGTAAGAAGTAGGAGAAAGGAAGGAGTGGAGAAAAGTTAGTGTTATTTATCGACAATAACATGCGTTGTGAAATTACCGACGATTGTATTTAGCTGGGACTTCAATGTAAACGCACCCTTATTCTGTTGTAACGTGCAATCTTTTAGTTAATTATAAACACGGAATGTGAATGTTGTCAGGTTTGTGAGTATGTACAGGACCTCAGACCTCTGGAGAACTGGCTCCGTTATTTTGTTGCTGAACTATTTCTAAATAAGGTATCGTCCATTTATCACGTAACACTCGAAGTGGGGAGGAGTTCTGAAAAAAATCACAAATCATCACGGGGTGGGGGAGTTAACACAAGATATCACGTTATTTTCTGACCGATGACTTAAATGTGAAGAATAAATGAAGACAGTGTGCAAGTGGTAGAGATATGGCAACTTTTAACAACTTTTTTGACCCCAACCCCGTGGACTCACTTGATTCATAAACAGCTCCTACAATCTTTATTTACACAATTTCGATCTTGGATTGAAACAAGATTTACTTAAACCAAACGAAAGTGTCCACTTTACTTTTTTTTTCAAACAACCACTTTTTACGTTCGAGTCAGCAAAGTTTGACATGTATTAAATAGCAATGTTAGTTTGTATCTATATATATGATGTCTGTCTGTGCGTCACTGAGCGTCGGTATTTGTTTGTAGCAGACGAGACGTGTATACTACACGTCTGTATGTCTGTCTGTCTGTTGATAGAGTACGATACGAGTAAGTAGGAACTAGTTATGTTGTTGATATTGTAATACTGGATTTAGATAATAAAGTACATTTCTTAAGTAGTTCCCGTAGATTGCCTCGCGCTACACACTAACATACAACACTATTCAACTTTTATATATATATATTAATCCTTATCTCTATTATACTAAGTTTTACATTAATTATTTCACTGCCGAAGTATTTGTAGGAAAATGTTGACAATCACATTCTTTTAGAAAATAACTAATATTTAATTTAAAAAAAAAATAGAATTCCAAATTTAACAACTGAATTTGAGTTTAGTCACTCTAAACTTGATTTATTTATTATCTAGATAAAACCTACTTGTTTTTTGTTTATAAATAAAAATTATACAAATGAAACTTTGTTATTAGAAATATATTAAAATCTCGAACGAGAATTTGTATTGGTAGTGTCGTTGTGATGCAGGCGCGGGGCTACACGTAGGTTACTGTTTGAAACCTCAGTAGGTGATATTAATATAATATTAGTAGGACAGTCCATTCTGTTGGCTCCACTGCACAACATAGAGCGGGACGCCGAACGCGAAACCTTCTCAACATACATTCTGTCTCACTCGCACGAGCGGCCGACATCTTGGTCACATATCGCGGACCTGTCAATTTATTTTCACACGAGGGCAGAATAATAAATTAAAGCAGTAGTACAATGCGGTACTAATATTGTTTGAACGCTTAATTGGTATCAAAACTGAAGGCAATGTAACATTTTATTGTCTTTTTGTAGAATTGACAAAATGTAAAGATATAAAGCCGTGATAGTTAGAAAGATTTTGTCACTCTTAAATCAATGTTAGTATCAGTGTCCCTAGTTTACTGTTCTACCCTAGTGTGAAATAGCATTGTCAGGTACATACCTCGGCCTCTCTCAGCAGTGCTCTTAGCTGGGAATACATGGAAGTTACAATCGTTTTTAAGTGAAAAAAAATATAATTATGTTCTTATTTTATTTTATTGTTAAATATATTTTTTTTTTATTTTAAATATAATTTTAAATTTTTGTAATAAAATATTTTTTTGGCAAAATCAAATAAAAAATATATTATCTTTTATTTCTGTTTAATTTTTACGATATGTGCTATATATTAGCAATTTTACAACTTCATATAAAAGTGCAATATTTGTCGAATTATTTTTCTCTTTTAAATCAATGAATTACGATTTATTTTTATAATTAGTACATATTATTTAGTTTGGAAATGAATAACTTAAGCCCGGCTACGCCCATATCCATTGTTACTTGACTTTTGTTCCATTACGTAGGTTCGATTCTCGACTTCCCAATTCAATGTAGTTGTTAGCGACTGCATAGAGCAGTAGAGAATATACGTAGGTCACTATAGATTAAACACAACTTTTAAAACACTAAACAACAGAGACGATAATTCATGTTTTTCAAAGTTCCTAGCAAAGAATATTTGTGACAAGAGCAATCATATCGTCATCGGTTATATTTATCAACAAAATCGGACAAAATTCTCATATTAATTTTCATATAATTGACGAAACCATACGAAGGCGATTGTTACAAATATTCCTGCTAGACCCACAGTAGTGGAAGGTTAATACCTTGTTTACATTATTCCAGTATAGTAGGACAGTAGCGCTCAAAACAAGCGCTGGCATACAACTGGTACATGTAAACACTAACTGGCGCTAGTGTGCCACTGTTCTAATCTGTTGATAATATGCTGTTTAATTGTGTGAAAACAAAAATGTGAGTGAAATGTAAAATTTACTAGCCTACGTAAAGTCTACTACTCTAGCCCAGCTGATTTAGTAACGCATAAGGGAAATAAAAGCTTTCAAGAGTATACAATAATTATTAAAAATTTTAAAAGTAAGTCGTAAGTAGTGACTTGTAAATATAATGAATAGGCTAAATGGAACGAAAGTGAAGATACATCGTCTATAGGGCACATTGCGATAGTAAATATATATATTTAAAAGAGATTCACAAACTGTACGTCCAAATTGTCCATTGATATGTTAATGTACCTATTACAAATTACAATAATGTACTCGTTAGAGCGTATTTTAGTGGGTTGGCGTGCGCGTGCACTCGCGCTCGCGGCACCGGCGGCTTGTAGAACGTATTCGTAAGGAGTTGACACTTGACGACTATCAAAAAACTTATTTTTACTGTAATCATAAGTTATTTCATATTTTAACTGAATAAATCAAAATGGTTATTATATACGTTGTTTTTATTATTCTATATTTCACTATGAATGAGATTGGAAAATATAATAAATGGTTCAACTTATCAACCCGTACTTCAACAGCCCAGCGGACAACGAACTCATAAAATTTATAAAATAAATCGTTACAAAAACACTGTACAGTCAGCGTCATATAGATCGTAACAGACAAGATATGCAAATATATAGGTACATCAAAAGTAATCAATTATATCGGTACAACAAAAGTCCTCAAAATAATAGATACATTCACCCTGCTCAAATACATCGGTACATACACAGCGTCAAATATATGAGTACATGCAAGATGCTCATAAATATCGTAGCAGCCACAGCGTCATAAGTAACGAAGCAGTCAAGGTGCGCAAAAATATCGGTACATTTGACAAAATTGAACTCTATCTCTATATACTTGTGATACAATTTGGAATAAACTACTTCTGTTACATTCATTTGACACTTTGCATCAAACCATTTTTCAAAATTTACTAAAAGCGTTCGACGCGGATGACAGATATAAGGTAGATAAAACCAACATCAAATTTAAGTTTGTCATCATATATGCTAGTTTGGTCTCGTGGCCTTACCGTTCGCCGCCGTTTGTACGTAAGGTCGGCGGTTCAAATCCCAAGCCACTATTTTTTTTTTGATATTTAAACTTTTTAATTTTAATACCGAAGCACATGTAATTAAACTCTATCGCCGTAGTTATTAGGTACTTTTTGATATTGCCTTGGACTAATGAGTTTGACCGTTAAAGTACTTTTCTATTTCAAACAAAAATGAAGGAGATAAAGCGATGCTATTGGCATGTAATTTGTTTATTACTCATGTTTGTTAAACTTGTATCGGTAAAAATAACACTTTTACTTTTACCTTTTACTGATACTGATTATATTTAAGAAACAAAGAAAAAAAACTGATTGTCAATATCCAAACTACATCAAATTTTTGGTCGATTGCAATAAACATTCCAGTGTGCGTGGGCGCGCACACATATGTAGATAACACTTGTACGTATAGTTTCCGCGCGTACCATTCTTAAAACCCGCAAAGACAATCCACGCTCCGCCCACTCACTTCACCCGCGATGGTCTGACCTAATTGTTGTTAACTTTATTTAAATTTCTTTCTACCCGACAGCGAAAATTATAAAAAAAAATTGTCGAGCAAAATTTTACATTACCAAATTTTTACTAGTTATGAAAAAATAACCCCGTGATTGATAAAATGATAAAAAAGAAGCCTGAGATTCGAACCGGTAAACTTACATATTACGGCAAACATACTAGAATACTGCGCCAAACTAGTATATATTGTGACAAGGCAAAATTTGATATTAGTTATTACGTATCTGTCATATTCGGCGTGACAAACTTTTATAATATATTTAAGCGTTATGACAGGAGAAGAAAAATATTGGGTTGCCCAGTAAGTTCGTGCCGCTTTATAAGGAAAATTGAAACCCTGTTCTCTTAAATTTTTGGAAATGTTTTTAAATTATATTGGTACGACTCTATACCTAAAACGTCTTTTATTTTTTTCTAAAATTTTAAAAATTAGTTTTTATCTCAACCAATGAAATGAAATTATTTACAATATAGAAATTTTTGTGACGTTTGATAATGGTGGAAATCCGAAAATGAATCCACTTCAGCTACAGTCTATTGTAAGCTTTATATCGAAAATCAGAACGAACTTTCCGGACAACCTATAATGTTAATACAAAGTGTCAAATGAATGTAACAGAAGTAGTTTATTCCGAATTGTATCACAAGTATATAGAGATAGAGTTCAATTTTGTCAAATGTACCGATATTTTTGAGCACCTTGACTGCTTCGTTACTTATGACGCTGTGGCTGCTACGATATTTATGAGCATCTTGCATGTACTCATATATTTGACGCTGTGTATGTACCGATGTATTTGAGCAGGGTGAATGTATCTATTATTTTGAGGAATTTTGTTGTACCGATATAATTGATTACTTTTGGTGTACCTATATATTTGCATATCTTGTCTGTGACGATCTATATGACGCTGACTGTACCCTCGCGGCTAGTATTAAATTTCATAGTATCATTTCTATGTAATTTTTTTTATGAGAGAATCTATACCAAATACCGTTATGACGATACCTCTTTACCTTCGCAATTGAGTTAACCATTTTTTATGCCAGTGTTCGAGTTCACAACACCCTATCAAAGTTTTATGCTATATACGACTGCTATTTGCGGAAATGACATAAAAAGCTCATAGAATTAAAAATGGCAATCTAAAGGCCTTCAGGGATATAGAAAACTATAGTTCCATAAGGGGAAATAAATATAGGTGTGTGAAAAATTGTTTTTTGTCAATTTATAACAAAGAGTATATAAAATAAGAGACGGGACTCTTGACTACTAAGATACACAAACGGAGAATAAAAATTGTCATTTTCAATACTAGCAATATTATGAACAAGTCTCCGTTGCTACCAACCTAAAAAAATCGATATGTCAATTTCCTTTTCGACGTTTGAAAGTATTATTCGAGGGAAAACAATTTAGGAAAAATAAAACCATTTCGTTAATTGCAACTTTAATTTAATCTTCTGACTAAAGCGAACATATTTTAAGAACGCAACATAATGCTCACTACTTTCGTAATAATACCATTATTGTTTAGTTCACCAACAAAATACCCCAACTTTGATAAATGCTTATTTGTTCCAGTTTGTTTATTTGATAGGTCATATTTTCTGATAGAGCTGGAGTAGTAGTGCCACTCTCGTCGGGACAAATAGAATAACCCTGGAAAGAGATTAGCTCCTATCTGTTGGTAAAATATTTAGAAAATTGCTAACAAGACAATATGCATTGAAGCAAAACAAATAGTCATCATCAAGCTCACTATACGGACACACTATATTCCACTGAGGAGCTCGGAGCCTACCCTCAGGAATGCGACTAGGTCTTATTCAACAACGCAGAGCCAGTGAGGGTTGGTTGACTTCACACATATCTTTGAATATCTATGCAGTTGTATGCAATTTGTAATTACAGTAAGAATGTCGGATGGATGTTATCAAGAAATTCGAAGAACGCATTACTATATAGTGGAGATCGTACCTGGATATGTGAAATATGATCCGGTCAAGCGCCAACTGCACTGCCGACGCTCCAAATAGTCCCCTAATCCAAACTTTTCCTATCAAAACATTGCAAATGTACAAGTCATGTTAAATATTATGTAATGTAAAAAAAGAATACAATATTTAAGTTTTACTTCTCAAATAAATTCATAAAATTATCATGAACCTAAAGATTCCGCATATTAACTCTTTTGTTATTACTATTCTCCATAGATGTTTAACCAATAGATTCCTTAACGAGAAAAATAATGAGCTTAGGAGGCATAATTTTGGGGTAAAGTACCTGTGTTGAAATTTCAATTACTTGTAAGAAAATTGTATACAATCTCTATTTATTTTTTATTACTTAGTTCAAAAAAGTTTAAGATATATTATAAGTTGTGATATTTGTAAAATCCAAATTTAATAAATTAATTTTGTTTCACATTTCACTAAAAGGTATTTTTTTAATCTTTGGTACTTGATACTTAATTCCCTGTATTTTTATTTTCTATACACTGCATTTCCCAATTTTGAGAAAATTTTATTATGCTCGTGTATATTTTATATTAGTCTAATACATATTAGGTGCGCAACTAAGTTCTCGCTTTTTTTCGATAAAAATATAACTTTATTATTAAAAAAATGGTTACAAATGAATCATTCAAAGTATTGCCCATCGCTAGACACAACTTTTTCCCATCGTTCTGGTAGAGTTCGAATACCTTGACGCCAGAAGTGTTCGTCTTTTGAGGCTATCCACGAATCAAGCCATTTTTGATTGTCACAAATTTAACTGCCATAAATCTACCAAATGTGTAAAATTTACAAGTCTTTTTCAGTAGCTTTCTTTTGATTTATAATATGAAAGTCAATTTTTTATCTGCACAACAATGAAAACAAGTTACTCTTTGAGCGTCATTTTGACATTCGGTTTGAACTGTCAATGTCAAATGTCAGGTTAAAAAATCCAACCAAAAATGCAAAAAAAAGCGTCGAAACATTTTTGGGATGTGGGATTGTGTTAAATGTAAATAGTTCCGATTTTTTCAAGTCCAAAAGTTTCAAACGAAGAGCAGATTGAAACAATTGTTCACACATAAAATTAAAAATCAAAATGTCGGAAAAAGAAAAGGGAAAGTTGACTACCCAAACAAAACACATACCGAAAGATGCACAAGTGATAATGTCTATCATGAAGGAGGTAGGAATCACAGATTATGAGCCTCGAGTAGTTAACCAGCTTCTAGAGTTTATTTTTCGTTACGTGACTTGTATTTTGGAAGATGCGCGAGTATTTGCTAATCACTCTAAGAAGAAGACAATCGACCTGGACGACGTTAGGTTGGCCGTTCAGTTGCAGCTTGACAAAAGCTTCACGAGTGCTCCACCGCGGGAAGTGTTACTAGAACTCGCGAGAACGAAGAATGTTAACCCTTTGCCATTGATAAAGCCACATTGTGGACTTCGGTTACCACCAGATCGGTAAGATTTTTTCCAGTATACACACATACTTCTGTTCTGTTCTGTTTCTTGTTTATGGCTCTCCCTCATCGGATTGGGCCAATGTCAAGTGTTGCACACATACTTATTGTAACTTATAAAAGTTTCAACTTTGAACAGTGCCTGTCCAGTATAAAACTATAAGCCATTGTGACTACTCGCCACTGTTCTGAATTTGATTTTTTCTTAAGGTCATCATTTTGAATTTGATGATAAATTGCAATTTTTTTTACAAATTTCAGGTACTGCTTGACAGCATGCAACTATAGATTAAAAGTTCCAACAAAGAAATCTATCACAAAACCACCACCCACTCCCGTTGTCAAGACTATGACCACACCGAAACCTCTCTCAACACAACAAAATGTGGTTGTCAAGAGACCATCGGGTGCTATAGTTAATGTTTCATCATCAAAAGCTAATGTAATACCCAAACCATTACTGAAATTTACGTCAGGAAGCAAGGTTTGTATACTTTTTTGCTATATTTTTGCTCATATTCTGTATAATTTATTTCATCACTCACTGAGGTTTCTCTCAAACAAAAGTTTCTTACAAGAGTTTCTGTGTTAGGTTTGAATATAGCATTTGTAATAAAATGTGTCTTTCAGGTTGTCGCAAAACCTGCAGTACGTGTGACAGCTGGACCCTCTTCACAAGGTCCTCTTAAAATGGAGATCGACGAACCTGGCGCACAGAAACGCAAGCGAGATGATGATGATTATGATTAAGTAGGCTTCTAATAAACTTAGTTTGTGTATAAGATATAATTTTATTGATAAAAAATCATATAAGTTTAAATTTTTTTTTAATTAGAAAATAAAAAGGCTAAAAAAAAATATACTCTTTTATTCACAATACAATATAAATAAGCTCTCAATTATCCTTACATTTTACAAAAAAATCTTCAAAAATTCATGTAAAAAATCTCATTTTATTTCTTCTCATATTTGTAAAAACCTTCACCAGTTTTCACACCTAATTTACCCTCCGATACTAATTTATTTAATAAAGGAATTGGCTTAAACAGTTGTTGATCAGGGTATTTCTTGTGCCAACCATCCAGGATAAACTTGTTGGTATCCAGTCCAACATAGTCTGCCAATTCTAATGGACCCATGGGGTATCCAGCTCCCAATTTCATAGCTATATCAATGTCTTTAGCGGATGCATCACCTAAAACAAAAAAAAAACATTTCGTAAAAGCCCTCACTTTTTAAATTAGTGTTAATAATGAAATAATTTGTGTTTATTCAAATACAACAAACATTGAATAAACAAATGAAATTCTATTTATAAGAAATTCACCTCTTTCAAATAGTCTTATGGCTTCCGCAATATAAGGCACCAATAACCTATTGACAACAAATCCAGGTGTGTCCTTGCAGGTGATGCAAGTCTTCCCCAATGCTTTACCCCAGTCCATCATACTTCTGTAAGTAGTTTCAGATGTCTCCGCACCGCGGACTACTTCTAGTAAACGCATCACTGGCACTGGATTGAAGAAATGTAATCCACCGAACCTGGTATGAAAATTTATTGTTATTTTCTCATAATTATTATTAGAGTAGCCGTCACCTGCAACTCCATACACACATAATTTAAAAAAAAAGATGTAGTAGCCTATGTACTACATCTATGCCTTTCATTGCAATCCCCTCAGCCATCCTGGAGATACATTCTAAGACCTTTAATATTATTATTAAGAATCTTAGTTGAAATGAAACTTACTTGTCTTTCCTCTTGACCACAGCTCCAATCTCATTAACAGACAGAGAAGAAGTGTTTGATGCAAAGATTGTGTGATCTGGAGCAACCTGGAATTACAGGAGCAAGAAGTAAAAAAGTAAGTATCTATAGCTTAAAAATGATAATATGTTAGATATTTTATCAATATTCTTCACCTCAACTTATGATGATGGATTCTTAACAAATCAGAATGTGAGTAATATATTCATGACACATTGGTAACTTCAACAATGTCATTATTCTTATGAAATATCACTTACTTGATCAAGTTTTTGAAATAGCTGGTGCTTAATGTCAATATTCTCTACAATAGCTTCAACCACAAGATCAGCAGTCTGTGATCCGCTTACTGGATCTGTGGCCGTTTTAATCCTGCCCATAGCCTCGGAGACGAACTTCTCTCCTTCCTGTGGATTGTCTTTGTACATCTTCTTTGCAACACGGCCAAGGTTGTTGCCGATAGACTTCTGCGCCTTTGCCAAGATGTCACCGTTGACATCCACCAGTGTGACATTCTGACCAGCCTGTGCGGCTACCTGCCAAAATTTTTTTTTTAACAGAACGATATTTTTACATAATACAAACTATTTACATTTTTTATGATCATGACAATTCTGTAGGATATAAACTTTACTTTTGATAATAAAAAAATAAGTTAACCTTTAAAAATTTGATATTGATATTAAAAACAATGGCAAGGTGATATCTTATGAGAATGTGTAGAATAATAAAATAATACCTGAGCTATGCCAGATCCCATCAGCCCACCTCCTATAACTGTTACATTTTTAATCGCGCTTTGAACAGCTGAAGAGCATGAAAATTGCCTAGTAATTACTCCTAATTGATTCATATTTACTGATTTAATGACTTTAACTTTAAATGTGAAATAAAAGTTATGCCAAAGTTGCGATACAAATTCCAAAGTTCACTGGCCTTTAGATACTTGCTGCGTTCCGTTTCAATCTCAAATATTACTTTTATCTTTAGGGTTATATGTTTTACAGCAGTTAAGGAAAATCGGTGACTACACAGCTTCTCCTTTTTTTAATGGACCTTATTTTTAAGTTCAGTTAAAGTAGAGGAAAATAATCAAAAAAAATATTCATAACATTGTATAAAATGAAACCTTAACAAAAAACAAAACATTAGTTAGAAGGGAACTTATATGTCAAAATCGAATGTTTGTTTTTTTAAGTGTAGTCCAGTTTAATGTTAATTTTGTAAAATTTTACAAAATTTTCAAATCAACCAGACATTAAATTCATTCAAATTTTTACAAAAACTTTGGGATAGTGCCAGCAAAATGTGTGAGCTTGCAAGCTGTCGTAAAATATGCTCTTCAATGACAGGCGAGTACATTCTTATCATTTAATTTTGTTTGATAACAATTATCATTCGTTTGTTTTCGTATAACATCGGCATAAGTGATACTATTTGCTGAGATAACTTTGCTTTCGGAACATTGAACGGTTTGGAAAGTGTGATTTCTGGATTTCACCTCGTCGGAAAGTGGGAAAAAGTTGAAAATGAACAAATTTGTCGGCCTAACCAGAAAGTTTTCTAGCTCATCGTCTTTAAATGCAATTAAGACGGTTACTGTGGTCGGAGGTGGGCTTATGGGATCAGGAATTGCACAAGTAAGTTAAATTTAAATATTGTTATATTTAAGAAGTTTAATCTCTCTGCCCGTCGTTTCCCGTTGGGCCAATTTATCGGTAGGCCGATCGGTCCGAGAAGTAATATTTAGTTAAGTAATATATAATGTTATTTACATATCTCACATATTTAATGAGTTCAATGTAATATGAGTCCAAAGTGTCTATTTTCATGCTTATAAATATTAAATTAACTCTCTTTGCATATATTAAAAATTTATGAAGCCAAATTAAAATTGTATATATTAATTTAAATTGTTATATTGCCTTAAAGGTTGCAGCTCAAGCGGGTCAAAATGTAACAATAGTTGACATAAAACCCGAGTTGCTGGATAAAGCACAAAAATCAATACATAATAACTTGACAAGAGTTGGTAAGAAGATGTACAAAGATGATTCGGCAAAGATTGAAAACTTTGTCAAAGAATCTTATAATAGAATTCAAGTGTCCACAAAAATAGAGGATGCTGTTAAGGCAGACCTTATTATTGAAGCTATTGTTGAAAAACTTGATGTTAAACAAGAGTTATTTAATAAACTTGATCAGGTAACTTCTATTTTATTTAACAGATCTGTGGTTATGTCAAAAAACTACTGGCTAGATAGATATTGTTGAGGCATGAAAACTCTTTGCTCTTCAATTCTGTACAAAAAGAAAAAAAAAGAGCCAATGAAATCTTATGTTTAGTACATTCTAAAACATTCCATCTAGTATTCTTTTGCATTCTATTACATTCAAATTATTTAATTGTTGTGCATTTTGACAGAGTGAATATTGATTGGTAGAAATTATTATGTTTTTAATTTTCAGTTGGCTCCAGAGCATACTATTCTGGCCACAAACACATCCTCTATCTCCATTAATGAGATTGGTGCTGGCATCAAAAGGAAAGATAGGTAAAAATTTTAAACTATTAAATAACATTAAGTAATCAATTTTTATATTTCTATGTTGGTCACTTTATTTTAACTATAATTTTGGGTCCATTATGGGTTATATAAACGAAAAAAAAATCTCATTAAATAACCCAACTGATTTTTTTTTAATTTTTTTCTTTTTTTTTGTAGTTTAAAGAACAATATAACTTATGTTTAATTAGTTATATTGACAAAAGACATAAAAAGGCATAAATTGAATGTTACAGATATGGTGGTCTACATTTCTTCAACCCAGTGCCAGTGATGCGTCTTTTAGAAGTTATCAAAGGTGATCACATCTCTGAAGCCACTTATCAGACGATGATGGAGTGGGGCAAGTCAGTCGGGAAGACATGTATCACCTGCAAAGATACACCCGGCTTTGTGGTGAACAGATTATTGGGACCTTACAGCGCAGAAGCTATAAGATTGTATGAGAGAGGTTAGTTGATATCATGGTTTTTTTTATTTTTTTTAGTGATTTGGGTTAAATCGCGCGGTTTTTAATTTTTATTTTAGAATTTTGATTCTTATTGCATGTTTATTATATCGCTTTTCGGCTTGGAACATAATTGTTTGGCAGTACACAAAAAAAAACTTTACTAATGCATTGTAGGCAGGTAAGTAACATTTTTATATAGCATTATATTTTATTATATTGACATAATTTATGCAAAATGTTTTATTTTTTTGATAAGTTAAAATCATTTTTCTATTAATCGACAAACTGCTTGCAATCAACGCTATTTTAGTGGCTAGGACAGCGAGATAAAGTGCATTTGCTTCAAAGTGATTCCATAGCAAATTTCAGAATTAAATATTATTGTCAGTTCTATACATTGAATTTCGTTATGGAATCGCATCGTAGCGAATGCACTTTGTCTAACCGTACAGTCAGCGTCATATAGATCGTCACAGACAAGATATGCAAATATATAGGTACATCAAAAGTAATCAATTATATCGGTACAACAAAAGTCCTCAAAATAATAGATACATTCACCCTGCTCAAAAACATCGGTACATACACAGCGTCAAATATATGAGTACATGCAAGATGCTCATAAATATCGTAGCAGCCACAGCGTCATAAGTAACGAAGCAGTCAAGGTGCTCAAAAATATCGGTACATTTGACAAAATTGAACTCTATCTCTATATACTTGTGATACAATTTGGAATAAACTACTTCTGTTACATTCATTTGACACTTTGCATCAAACCATTTTTCAAAATTTACTAAAAGTGTTCGACGCGGATGACAGATATTACGTAGATAAAACCAACATCAAATTTAAGTTTGTCATCATATATGCTAGTTTGGTCTCGTGGCCTTACCGTTCGCCGCCGTTGGTACGTAAGTTCGGCGGTTCAAATCCCAAGCAACTATTTTTTTTTTGATATTTAAACTTTTTAATTTTAATATCGAAGCACATGTAATTAAACTCTATCGCCGTAGTTAAAAGTACCTAAACTTTTTGATATTGCCTTGGACTAATGAGTTTGAACGCTAAAGTACTTTTCTATTTCAAACAAAAATGAAGGAGATAAAGTGATGCTATTGACATGTAATTTGTTTATTACTCATGTTTGTTAAACTTGTACCGGTAAAAATAACACTTTTACTTTTACCTTTTACTGATACTGATTATATTTAAGAAACAAAGAAAAAAAACTGAATGTCAATATCCAAACTACATCAAATTTTTGGTCGATTGCAATAAACATTCCAGTGTGCGTGGGCGCGCACACATATGTAGATAACACTTGTACGTATAGTTTCCGCGCGTACCATTCTTAAAACCCGCAAAGACAATCCACGCTCCGCCCACTCACTTCACCCGCGATGGTCTGACCTAATTGTTGTTAACTTCATTTAAATTTCTTTCTACCCGACAGCGAAAATTATAAAAAAAAATTGTCGAGCAAAATTTTACATTACCAAATTTTTACTGGTTATGAAAAAATAACCACGTGATTGATAAAATGAAAAAAAAGTAGCCTGAGATTCGAACCGGTAAACTTACATATTACGGCAAACATACTAGAATACTGCGCCAAACTAGTATATAT
This sequence comes from Papilio xuthus, assembly GCF_000836235.2. NCBI lineage: Eukaryota > Metazoa > Arthropoda > Insecta > Lepidoptera > Papilionidae > Papilio > Papilio xuthus. The sequence goes on from NW_013532791.1 coordinate 84,277, forward strand.
TGTGACAAGGCAAAATTTGATATTAGTTATTACGTATCTGTCATATTCGGCGTGACAAACTTTTATAATATATTTAAGCGTTATGACAGGAGAAGAAAAATATTGGGTTGCCCAGTAAGTTCGTGCCGCTTTATAAGGAAAATTGAAACCCTGTCCTCTTAAATTTTTGGAAATGGTTTTAAATTATATTGGTACGACTCTATACCTAAAACGTCTTTTATTTTTGGCTAAAATTTTAAAAATTAGTTTTTATCTCAACCAATGAAATGAAATTATTCACAATATAGAAATTTTTGTGACGTTTGATAATGGTGGAAATCCGAAAATGAATCCACTTCAGCTGCAGTCTATTGTAAGCTTTATATCGAAAATCAGAACGAACTTTCCGGACAACCTATAATGTTAATACAAAGTGTCAAATGAATGTAAAAGAAGGAGTTTATTCCAAATTGTATCACAAGTATATAGAGATAGAGTTCAATTTTGTCAAATGTACCGATATTTTTGCGCACCTTGACTGCTTCGTTACTTATGACGCTGTGGCTGCTACGATATTTATGAGCATCTTGCATGTACTCATATATTTGACGTTGTGTATGTACCGATGTATTTGAGCAGGGTGAATGTATCTATTATTTTGAGGACTTTTGTTGTACCGATATAATTGATTACTTTTGATGTACCTATATATTTGCATATCTTGTCTGTGACGATCTATATGACGCTGACTGTACAGGACTACTGTACAAAACCTCGTGGCTTTTCTTTTAATGGGAATAGATTATTAAAGATTTCTATTTTTAGCCGACTTCAAAAAGAAGGAGGTTATCAATTCGTTTATGGTTTTTTTATGTGTGTTACCGCGTAACTACGTCCCTAGTGGTCCAATTTAAAAAAAAAATATTGAAAAGTTTTGCTTTCAGGTCGGTCCCATTTTTTTTTAAATTTTTTGAATGCACTGATTTGACTTATATTTTAAGGTGATGCATCCAAAGAAGATATTGATATTGGAATGAAGTTAGGCGCAGGATATCCTATGGGTCCGTTTGAATTGGCTGACTATACAGGACTTGATACCAACAAATTCGTACTGCAAGTTATGTATGAAAAAACCAATAACCCGGTGTTCAAGCCTATACCACTTCTAGATAAGATGGTGACTGAAGGAAAATTAGGTATTAAGAGTGGAGAAGGATTCTATCAATATAGAAAATAGAATTTTTACTGATTTTTTTAATTTTTTTTAACATATTTCATACTTGGAAATATTATAGGTATTTAAAGGTGCTGGAAGACTGACAATGACAATATTTTTTTTAATAAAAAATAAAATATTTTATATAAAAAAAGTTAATTGACATTTTATTTTTATACTCGATAATAAAAAATGTAATTGGATAAAGCGTTTTATTTAGTTCAAATATGTTTTTTTTTTATTCCTCAAGTAAGAGAATTTCTTAAATGAATATAACATTGTGTAAATTTATTATCAGATAAAAATAATTCTTTAAATATTATGTTATGACGTATGTTAAAATCATCAAGTTCCAAGCAGTTCAACTGTTATCAACGGAACCATAATGTCTTTGATAAAGTATACCCATAGCTGATTAAAATAATCTTTAGTTTTGTGTTATGACACTAGAACTAATGACATTATCAATAGAAAGAAAATATATTTCAAAAAGACCTGAATTAGTGTAAACAAAATATTACTACATACATTTTACGCTAAAAAGGGTACAAACTCTACTTCATCATCTCTTTTCCTAAAATTAAAAAAAAAAGTCCGTTGATACAACAACTAGCCGTCGCCCGCGACTCCGAACGTGCGGAATTATTATATAATAATTAAATATAGGAAAGTATATTATCACCGTTAACTTAGGGTAGGCTCCGAGCCCCTCGGCCGCGGACGAGAGCGAAAGCGTGCCCGTGGTCTCGTCCCGAACAGAGGGGTTTAGTGGGTATAAAGCATTCCCCAATGAAAAAAAAGGCTCCGAGCCCCTCGGTGAGCACTATAGTGAGCTGATGATGATGATATTCTTCCAGGCTGTGCTCTATATCTATGAAAAAATTTCAGCCATACCCATGCAGACGTTCTGATATCTTTTAACATCCATCCAAACATTCGCATTTATAATATTAGTAAGATATTATTCCCGCATTCTAACAAAAATAAGGTTAAATATTTTAAACAATATTTATGTTAATTTGAATGTACAGTGTGTATACTATTGGTTACGATTAAGTCATATCTTGAACGGAAATACTTCTCATGTAAGATATGAGATAAATATACAGAATAGGACAAAATAGATTTAACCGTTTTTGAGTTCTTATGCTTAATAATTTTAGGTGACGCGACAGCTTCTGACATTGATACGGCAATGAAGCTAGGCGCAGGATTTCCTATGGGACCTTTAGAACTGGCGGACTTCACCGGTCTCGACAACAAGAAGTATATCCTGGAGATTATGCATCAAAAGACCGGTCTAACCGTATTCCAACCTATTGCTCTTTTAAATAGATTAGTGGAGGAAGGAAAAGTTGGTAAAAAGAGTGGAGAGGGATTTTATAAATATAAATCTTAGTTGTAAATATAAAAGTAACCTTGGATTATTCTATAGTTTTATAATAACAGTAAATACTAGTTAATAAATTTGTAATATTACATAAGAATTTTTACAAAACGTATATTAAGTAAAATATGTTCGAATATTTTATTAAAAGCGAGATTAAGATAACTTCACTGCTATTATTTAAATAAATACATCGTTTAAAGTATATACGTGTATTATTTAATTACTAGCTGTTACCCGCGACACCGTCCGCGCGGAATTAAAAAAAAACTTAAAGAGTAGCCTAAGTGTTCCTCCAGTATATGTTCTACATCTGTGCAAAATTTCATTAAGATCCTTTGAGCCGTTTCTGAGATACATTCTAACAAACAAAGATCCATCTAAACATTCGCATTTATAATATTAGTAAGAAGTAAGATTCAATAACAAATAGTAAGTATTTATAACAGTTGGTTGGGTTCTCAGGGATGACGATATGTCGACGAGATTTCGGCCTCAGAAATCCACGGTAATCCTGTAAACAGTCCACTTTTTCTACGAAAATGCGCTATAAATATGTAAAACTTCGTAAGACATGAAATATAATTCAGGGTTAAGGAAAATTGTATTAAGATTGTAAACGAAATTTTTTTTATCTACACATCGATCAAATGTATAAAAAAAAGATTCGATAAGTAAATGTCTACAATGATTTATATTCGATTAGATAATTCGAGTTTTCGGAGTAATTTTGCTAAGACGCAGTTTTTAGTAAACTTGTCGAGTAGCACTTTGTCGTCTTTAATACACCTTATTTTTGCTAATACCGTATTGTGTGAGTGACCTTTTGGATATTTTATACGTTAATTAATGTTAAATTTATGTTTATTTTAATTCCGTGTTATGTGAATGTTACGCAATTATTGTGGATTATCTTACTAATATTATAAATGCGAATGTTTAGATGGATTAATGAATGTTCGTTTGAAGGTATCTCCAGAACGACTGAATGGATCTCGATCAAATTTTAACATACATAAAACAAAGACTGGAAGAACACGTAGGCTACTAATTATGTATTTGAATACCGCGCAGACGGAGTCGCGGGCGATCCCTAGTTAAATTGTATAATAACTATCTGTCGCCCGCGACTCTGTCCACGCGGTATTAAAAAAACTTAAGTAAATGCGTTCATCCAAACCTTGTTCTAAATCTGAGGAAATTTCATCAAGATCCGTTGAGCCGTTCCGGAGATATCTTTTGGCAAACATTCATCCATCTAAACATTTGCATTTAAAATATTTGTAAGATAACGTAAATATTGGGGTAGCAAGACAAAGCATTTATCAGTCAAGGTGACAGGTGCAGTCGCGGTATTGCACTCACCTTTAGGGTCAATGACCTGTCTATCTTGCAATTTGCTAACATGAAAATATTGAATAATATCATTTAAACACATTCAAATACACAAATACGACATAAGTTTATTTAAAAGTTTAGAGCAAGTGTTTTTGAATTTAAATTACTTCGCTATATTTTGAAGGGAAATAATATTTTTATCTACCCTCATAAATAATTATAGAACGACCAACAAAGTTATGTTAAAGCATTAGTCCAAATAGCGTATTGTAGAAAAAATATTTATTAAGTGTTTTGTGTTCACAGATCGTTTGCTAAATGAGTGATGTGTGCCAACAGCAGAAAAAGAGGCAGCCGATACGGCGGATGAGATCCATTTATCAGGTAATTTAACACTTTGCCCGCACTCAGAGTCGTGTTATGGTCACTAATACATACTCATAATGCAGATAAAATAAGCGAAATCACACATACTAATTACTTATGTTATATTTTTTGTATTAGTTATGGAATTTATCGTTTTTAATTTAATTAGAACGAGGCGTTGTACAATCCCTAAATAAAAAACCCTTATTTAAAGAAATATTTAATAGCAAAAAGACACAGAAACTGATTTGACATTACTGAATTCAAAAACGTATTCCTCTTTTTTTATAGTAAATATCAGCTAAAATTGTTAAAACTCCTTAAACAGGCGTTTTAATGTTAAAAGATTACAGTAATATTTAGACTTATTTTGGCACATAGGGATAGTCTTCATTACTTTGGAAAGAAGTAAATTGAATTTGAGTTAATCTACGATTTAAGTTATTATTGTATGAAGGTGCACTACGGTCTGCGTCCACGCGAGGACGAGATGACGGCGCGGCCATTTGTGCTGCCGACGGAGTCTCCAGAGGTGCACAGGTACGCGCTCCAGGTAGCTGGTCACCAGACCACAAAGGATACAAAGTATCTAGGTAACTTATTAATGATTCTAATACTTTTACTTCTACTTATGAATCCTCGCCTTTATTTTCTTTTATAGTACATCATCTAAAAGTCTTTTTTGGACTCCAGTGGGTCCATCTGAACCTGTTTTGAAATCATTGGCTTTGATAGAGCAGTTATGTTGTTAAGTTATTATTATACATCAAAACAAAAGAATCCATTGTTAAGAATTAAGATAATTATTTATGGGACTAGAATAAAAATTCATGGTAAAAGGCGAGTCTGCACTGAAGGGTAAAATACTTCCAGGTCTTCTCCAATGCAGCAACGGCAGAATACTAAAGCCGATATTAAAGGAATCTCAGAAGCGCGAAGTGGATTTCTACGAGCGGCTGGCGAGCACCAAGGACCCTGATTTGTTGGAGTTGCGCAAGTTCACGCCGCAGTACTACGGCGTGCGACAGTTCGCGTACAATGGACACGAATTGGAGTACATAATGCTGGAGGACCTCACTGAGAGGATGCTGGAGCCCTGCATCATGGATGTTAAGATTGGTGAGATTTTAATAATTGTTATCGTGTAAAAATATCCGATTGTTGTATGTGACATCTTGTCATTTGGTTTCTTAATTAGTTATTATCTTAATTAGAGTTCTTAATAGATTAAATAGTAAATTTGAAATAGGTCCGCAGTGTCATAGGATGGTAAAACTCAATATGCAATGAACTCTAGCACTACTGCATAGGTAAGAGGACTTGGGATAAGTTCGCGAGCGCGGAGAAGATAGCGAGCGAGGAGAGCAAGTACCGGCGCTGCAAGCAGGAGTACTGCTTCTGTATCCCCGGGTACCAGGTGTACCGGGTGGACCGCGGGGACCTGCACAAGTACGGCAAGGACCACGGCAAGCGTCTACACGGACACATGGTCATCGCCGGTGAGACCACAATCCATTGTTCTACTTACGGCTTACATCCGAAACTAATAATCAATCGGATAGACTCAAAGATTATTTAAAATATTTCGTAAATTATTAGAATGTATCCTTTACCTTTTAAACGATTGACTATGTTTTTCGATTGATAATAAACATCGGTGGCTCAGGTGTTTAAGCACTTGACTCGTAATCTGCAGGTCCTGGGTTCGAATCCCGCCATGTACTAATGTGTTTTTCGATTTTACACACGTTTATAAGACGTTTTTACGGCTAATAAAAACATCGTGATGCAACCTGCACATATCTAATAAATTCAAATATATGTGTGAAGTGAACCCGCAGTGAACCAGCGTTGACTATGGCCTGGTCACCTCTAACTTAGAGTAAGCTCCGAGTCCCACAGTAAGGACGTATAGTGAGCTGATGAATATTATGGATTAAAAATACCGCGGATAATCAAAAATGATTCGTGATAATATTGTACTAGCGATCCGCAACTACCTGAACGCGGGGTGTGTGGGGGTTGAGGGTGGGGGTGGTGGTGGTGCGGAGGTGTCGGCGTGCCGCGCGCTGGTGCTGCAGCAGGTGGCGTGCCTGTGGGCGCTGCAGAGATGGGCGTCGCGCGCTCGCTCGCTGCGTCTCACATCCACGTCTCTGCTGCTCGTGTACGACGCGGCCAGACTGCGCACTTGCTGCACACAGTATGTACCCACCGCTACACCCACACTTTTTCTGTACTTTTTTAAGTATAAAAGACTTTAATTCGTCTTTTGCTTCATTCTATAATTCACTAAAGAAGGTCCTGCTAATTAATTTTTATAAATTTATTTTAAGGTTCAAGATTAATGAAATATAAAGTTAAATCTCTTTGGTATAAATTACGTCAAAAATGATTGCCGATAATCTCTGTCGATATCCGACGGCTCTAGAATTGAACTATATATGTTATTTTTTTTACAATTTCAGAAATCGTTCCTACAAGCCGATAGCGAGACGCAAATCCATACATTCCACGGACAGTCCCACTGCGGGCTCCAACTTCAGCGGTCAGCTCGGCTCCAAGGGGCCGGTCTACCGTAAAGTGAACTCTGTACCTCTCAGCCCCATGTCAGTCGCACGCAACTACTTCTCACCTCCTCCTCCTATCACATCGCCCTGGTCTGAAGCCTTGGAACGATTAAATCATAATCATTCCTTCGAACATAACTATGAAAATAAATTATCTAAAATAAAAATGAATTATCGAGCGACATTGGATCAACTGTGCAGTGAGATGCCTCACCCCAACCCCTGGGGCACGGTCAAGCTGATAGATTTCGCACACGCTTACTTTGATGATGATGAAGATAACGTCGACTACAATTTCAAAGAAGGCATCGATAGTTTGGTTCAAATCTTCGAAATGTTACTCCAAGAGACTGATGATCAGGTTTTCTGACAAATTTGTCAAAATTAATCATATGAGGAAAGTTCATAGAAAACCTCACAGAAATTGTCTACTTTTTTTTCATATATAGTAGTCATAAAAGTGATAATATGGAGGTGGACCGTTACTGTGTAAACATACTTGTTTGAATACATCGTCCATTAACCATAGGTTTTTGAGACCAAAATCCTCGTTAAAAACATTACATCTGCTGTCATAGATAAGTCAATAAACAACAATAAACAAGACTTAACACAATGTAATTTAATATAATATTGTTAAAACTAATAATAATTTTGTTCAACCCTTAATAGCCTGATTTACATACGATAGTTATTTATTTTTAACATTACTGTGTTTGCTTGATAAAATAAAACAATAGTGAATTATTTTTTTTAAATTTCGTTGGAAAGAATATTATAAAACAGTAAAATAAGTGCAGCCAACATATAAAAAAAACTAATAGTAATGTGAACATTCGGTTTAAAAGATTGGTATTAAAATTAAAACTCTAGGCTAATAAGGGTTAACTTATTTTGACATATAATTATGCAAAATTACTTTTGTTTGTGTGAATTTGTTAATTTATATTCCTGTTTACTTTCATAATGTATAAAAGATGAAATTATTCTAATTTTTTTAAATAAAAGACATTTTTCGCTTTCGCATTATAAGTATATTATTTCTGAAATCAGCCAAAAAAAAAATTACATCCCAAATAAAACATATATACTTAATAAAGGGTCGGGGGAGTGGGTGTGAACCTCACGGCGGCAAGAGTACCTCGAAAAGGTACCAACAGACATAGTTAATTTAGTATGCAGTGTAGAAAACACATTCTTAGCTATTCACGACAAAGAAATACTGCAAATCTTAGTACAAATTGATATTATTCAATTCCAAACATCTTTACAAATATTTTAAACCGTGGGTTTCCGAAACATCTTTGACAAAACTGAACAATTGTTTTAAATGCAGATTTGGATTTCAAAAACCTACGGTTAATTTTATAAATTGATTTCTAAAAATCTTAGCTGAAAAAAAAACACTAATTTAACATATATATTTTAAAATTAGATTTTATTAAAAATATATAAATAACATATGTATAATAACCGTGAGGTCTATAGATAAAGAATTAGGAGTAACAAAGATTTTATTTATAATGTATTCAATAAAGCAAAATATTAACCTAGTAAATAACCGAAACACACGAGCGAAGAAATATTATCATTAAATCCAATAAAAAAAAACATAAACATGCTTTTTAATCTGTAACATGTAACACGCGGTGTATTCAATAAATGTTACAAGCATATAAATCTAGTGTTACCATATAATATACAATGAAAATTAAAAAAAAAAATAAACGTACGCAGCACAACAAGCACCTTGTAATCAATAGCATTTACATTAGAGTATTATATATTTAATTACATCTTTTTTTTTTTGATAAATTTTCTCAATTATATTTTCATTATGAAAAAAAAACTACACACATGGCGGAGGAATTTCAACATTTTCACCTTAATTTAGGTCGGAATATCACAATAAGATCGGAGTGTTGCTAGCGCGCTGTCACGTCGCAGTACACTGACGTCCTCTATAACACAACGTCCTCTCAAAACCAACACCAACGAACAATATTATATTAACTTACGTAATACCAGCGCCGAACATAATTTGATTTAATGTATATTAATATTTTAATGTAATTAATAGTGAATACCTATCCAAAGATTACATTTACTAAAGCAATAACGGTTGGTTGGAAAATTTTAAAAGAAATCAGAATGAAACTGTTAAAAATAACTGAAAAATTACAAAAAACACTGACATCTATTTATCTGCTACAAGAAAAACAAGATATAGAAAATTAACTAGTTATAGATTTTATTAAATCACAATTGCGCATGCGCAGAAGCCAAAAATGGCGGTAAATTACCTCAAATGACAGATGTCAGTTTGAAAAAACTCCTCCAAAGTCTGTCACATTAAACACGTTTAATCTATTTATTTGACAAACGAGAGAAGTTATAAATACGCAAAACAAATAAAGATATAAAAAAGACTAAAATATAGTATTTTTTTAATTTCGTAGTAGATTTAAATAATTTAATCCACAAATTTTTTTATTTTGTTTTGTCTTTTTATTTTGTTGCTTTTATTTTCTTAACTGGCAATACTGAGATAAATCATATAAAATGTTAAAGTATCAAGATATATCCGGCGCGGAGTAAATTTAGCAACTAGAACGCGAGTCAAGTTCACAAAGAGCTGACTGACGTACAATAAGACACTTCTCATTATAATTGTAAATTCAAATTTCTTCAGGACCGAATTTCAAAATATGTAAAAGTTTCATTAAAAAAAATTGGTCCATTAAAAATAAAACGATTCAATTATAATCGTTAACTTACTGCAAAGATTTTATCATTAAAATTTTAGAGACTTGTCAAATTAACGTCGAATTTTTAAAATGATTATTAAATCATTCGACTTAAAATAATTATAAATCTACTCAATTAAAATAATATTTTAATTTTATATGAGTTTGATTAATAAAATAATACAAGAAATTACATTTTGTCATAACACACAATATCTCATCATTAAAATGATATAATAATCAGATTTTAATAAAAATTTACTTGCCGGTTAAATAAAAAAAAAATTGGTAGGTAAAACAAAATAAAAATTAATAGATAATTGACTATATGCTATTAATGAAGAATATGCTAGAAATGAATACTATTCAAAGTTTCGTGAGACATTATACTAAACTGACTCATCCTGATGATGATGATGTGCTCGAAACTAGTCGGTACCGCCACCGGACGAATATACGTCAGTGTTTAGCCGTTTTTATATCAGTTTAATGAAATATACTGTTAAAATCATTAAAAATATTAAATTATAATTGTTGATTGATTAAAATATTTTTTTTATTAAAAAAATGAATTCCAATTCAATCATTATAAAAATTATTCAATATATTTTTTAATCATTATTGAAAGTCAGTCCTGAGAAATTTGCTGATACAAAAGCTGGCTTGCATTTAATTTTACAAACACTAGCAGGATATTTCTAAATATCTAAGATAGAAAAAATAATGATAAAAACCGAATCATTAATTAAATTAAAATTTTAATCGATCCCGTTTTTATACCTTATTTATTATTTTCTAAAAAGGACTTACAAAAAATCACACAAATTTAAAAATAAACGTAATGAAAAATATCAAGAAACATGGGATTAAAAAAAACTATAATCTCTATGGATTTATAGAGCATGCCAGATATTGTACCAGTGTTTGTAATGTTTTATATAAGTTTGCACTGCAGAAACATAACCATAAAACTTGTGTCGACATATATCAAGGTTTCGTTAGTGCAAACTCACATATAGGAGCCAGTGTTTGAGTTGGCACGTCGAGTTCAAAAGTACTCTTGTTCACGAAGTGTCAAATCAAATGTTGGGTACAACTGCCGCACTCAGAAACGTTAAGTCCACCTTAGTTTAGATTTTTCATATTAAATCTTATCTACTGTAGATTTAATGCGAGATATCTACACCAAAGGTTATTAATTCTCATCTCTGAGTGCGGGTAGTATGCGTGTGGTTGGGATGGTGGGGTGTGGGGTGTGTGTGGGGGGGGGGGGG